>NC_142868.1:142226250-142547500 GCF_051225735.1 Oryctolagus cuniculus | reverse complement strand
CAGTTTACTTAAAGGAGCATAATGGCTAAGCAAATTCAATTCTGGTGCCCGTGAACAAAAACTAACAACAAAAATCTCCCAACAAACCTATCAAAGCTGCAAAAGTTGTCTTGGAAGTCAATGAGGGTCTACGTTGGAAAGGTTAGGAAATTGTGCGCATGTGAACTCCAGAGTGGAGTACTTGCTTAAAATAAACCAGAAAATATAAAATACTAATGTTTCCAATTTAGGTACATAGACTACAAAACCAGAAGTGCAAATTTGCCACAAACATAACCATCTAGAAAGAGGACCTGCAAACACTGCAAAAGCAGGGAGACCCTGCGGAAAAGCCACCACGATCCACCTGTGAGACACCCATCTGCAGGCTGAGTGCGTGCCTCACCCACAAGGTCCTGCTCAGGGCCTTGTTTTCATACAACCTGTCTGGGGGAGAAGCAAGTTCAATGTGAGCGAATCCAGAGCTTATGAAACAGAATCTGAGCCCTCAAGGTAAGGATCTTGTGTCTCCCACTAGGGGCGGGGCCAGAGACTTTATCGGTGCCCAGCAAATGAGGGTGAGGTCGGGGCAGCCCTGGCCAGCGTGTGGGCGGGGCCGCCCCCTGCCCTGTGCCCGCCTCCAGCATTCTCTCTGCTCCTACTCCATCCTGGGCGCTGTGGCTCCATTTGTGGTGACTTCTTGAGCCCCTGAGAGGGCAGTGAAGGCCCCCAGGAACAGTTTTTCCATTTGCTTTCCTGAGAGTGACAGGGAGATGGTCTCTTCAGGAGCGGCAGGGGTGGAGTCTTCAGTCCCATCTGGTGACTACCAGTGCAGACAAGGGACCAAAGCCAGGAGGCCAGGGAGTGAAAAGCACTCTTCCCAATACACACACACAACCAGGCACACTCCTATAGTGTTCACGGACAGCCCCTGGGCGCCCAAAGCAAAACTCAAACCCTGAGAGCCGGGTCCAGTGTAATAAAAGTCCTAGTCTTTAATTAAATGGCCTTTCTCAGTGCAGCTCCTGGCCTACCCCTGGCCCCATTCTCCTTGGCCTAGGGGTAAAATTGGTGTCCTGGGCAGCTCACAAGCCCCCAGTTCAGCTAATATCCATAGGCACAGCAAGTGAGCCACGGGATTCAGTGGGTACCACCGGCAGGGGTCAGGGCGAAATCCTGCCATGCTGCTGGTCCTGGGGAGGGGCCCCGGGGTCCTGACTAGCCCCGTCTGCCCCCCACTCCAGCTTCCCAAGCCCCCAGCCCTCTTTCCTCTTCCACTTCCCAGCTCTGCCCCAGCATCAAGATTCCACCTGGGCAGGCCAGAAAATTCAGTTCTCCTCTCTTCTCACCCCACGGACGCCTCATCCCCCTTCCAGAAGCAGCAATGCAAATGCCTGCTCTTTTTTTAAGGAACATCTTGCCTTGGGAACCATAATCTTTCCCTTGGACACTAAACATTTTAAGAATACTCCACTTTAACGTTTCAGCAAGAACCTTCTTCTCTTCTCCCAAAAGAAGTATGTTGTAGGGAAGGGGGAGTGATAGATACTTTTGAACGTCACACAGCTTCTTCCAAACATAACACACAGACCCCAATTTAAATGTTTTTAGCTGAAAACATCACAGTCCCCACTGAAAATCAAGTAACTAAAACGTTCATATTTGTCAGATAATAGTTTTCCAAGATTTAAAAGCAAAAACATCTCTCACATCTAAGAAATGTCATGCCTGCATCCCCTGGGTGAAGAATGCCAGGACCTTTTAACTGCTCATTTACTGTGGCAAAACAAAACAGCCAGAAATTCTGCCACAGTCCAGACAACAGTTAGAGGTGTCCCTTGGTACAGACGGGAGCTGCTCTAACTGGATGACGGCTAGGAAGACCTCTGCCATGCACACATTTATGAAGGAGCTGAAAATATTGCGCTAACAGAAAATCTAGATTAAAAGAAAAACTTTTAAAAAAGTAATGCATCTTTTAAACTTGGAACATGGGTATGTGTGTGGCATAGCAGATTAAGCCACTTTCTGGGACACCTACATGCCATACTGGAGTGCCTGGTTCCAGTCCTGCCTGCTCCATTTCTGACCCAGCTTCCTGCCGATGCACCTGGAAAGGATGCAGAAGATGGCCTAAACAGGTGGATTCCTGCCACCCACATGGGAAACCCAGATGGAGTTCCTGGCTTGTGGCTTCAGCCTGACTTAGTGCTGGCCATTGTGGCCATTTGGAGAGTGAACCAGCAGATGGAAGGTCTGCACCCCCAATCCGTCACTCTATCTTTCAAATGTATGAATGAATAAGTGGATAAATGAAGTCTTAAAAAAAATAACCTGGGAAGTAAAGCAGGTTTCTTGAAGAAATATTTAAAACAGGTAACCAAAAAACAGTAAATACAGGGGCCAGCCTTGTGGCACAGTGGATTAAGCTGCTGCCTGTGACGCTGGCATCCCTTATTGGTGAGTCACTGGAAGCCAGTGGCAGTGCCACTGACCACTTGGGGAATGAACCAGTGGATGGAATCTCTCTAACTCTGCTTTTCAAATAAACAAAATAAATCTGAAAACACACACACACACACACACACACACACACACTAATCACTTGGGGAATGAACCAGTGGATGGAATCTCTCTAACTCTGCTTTTCAAATAAACAAAATAAATCTTAAAACACACACACACACTAACCACTTGGGGAATGAATCAGCGGATGGACTCTTTCTCTCTCTGTAACACACCAGAATAAAAACCTCCGCTGTTCCACCACCCAGAGACAACAGTGGGTGCTGAGCGATGCTGAGGATGCTCACCTGATGCTGTCACCCCTGCCTGTGTTTGGCCTCCTCCTGAAATCTGCAGAGTCCA
This sequence comes from Oryctolagus cuniculus, assembly GCF_051225735.1. NCBI lineage: Eukaryota > Metazoa > Chordata > Mammalia > Lagomorpha > Leporidae > Oryctolagus > Oryctolagus cuniculus. The sequence goes on along the minus strand of NC_142868.1, from coordinate 142,544,653 downwards.
GAACTCTCACAGATGATCGCAACACCTGCAGAGATGTCCGATGGTCTGGGCAGAGGTGCCCAGCACCACCTTACAGAGGAAGATGACTAACGAGCCAGACTTGACCAAACAAAGGAGAAGTATTTCCAGAAATAACCAAGGCTGCACCTGGACCCAGCCCAGGGCCACAAGACCATGTGCCAAACAGACAGAGCTCTCTCAGCAGCCGCTCTGCTGTGGAAATCCCCACCCAGGCGCCCTGCAGCAGGGGAAGATGTTTCCTCTGTGTGAGGCAAGGGCAGTCCTGGCTACAGCACTGGGGCTGAGGCAGCAGGAAGCTGAACCTGGCCAGCTCAGTGGGGGCAGGGCAGCCAGCGGAGTGGCGAGCATGGGCATCTGTGGCGATGTGGGGGCTGGTCAGCGGCCCAGTCTGAGACGCCGCAGGAGCTGTGTGACCCGGGTGAACCCCTCCATCTCTCTCTGCCTCCATCAATGGGCTGCGTCACAGGACCTGTGATGAACACGGCGGTAACCAGCAAAGGCACTTCCAGCACCATGTGCCACGTGTAAGCGCTGCTTATGTGATCGCCTGTTTATTTACTCTCAGGTCAGTCATCAAAATCCTGACTGTCTGACTACCTACCACACAGGCCCCATCCACGTGCATCCACATGTCACCTCCGTCAGCTTGGCCTTCCCTGCACAGTGGCACAACCTCACCTCGATACAGAAGTACTGGAAGGTGTCCGGTGCGTAACAAATCTTCTCAGGCAGATTAATCAATTAATTCATAAGCTTTTATTGGGATTCCGCTCCCAGGTGAGGTTCCCCGGTCTCAACAGGGCAGGGGCATCAGAGGTTGGGAGGGTTCCTTTTATAGATACAGGGCGTGGGGGTTAAAGGTCGAGGCAGGTCTGATCCTCATTGGTTGACCTTTAGGCACCCGTGGGGACCCTGACAAGGACTTTTCATCCCCACAAATGCGGGTAGGGACTCTCCATTCCCAGGAGAGTAGGCCTTCTCTCCTTGCGGATCCCAAAGCTACCAAGTACATCCGTATATCCGTCCATGTGCAGGGCTTCAGAAAGTTTATGGGAGGATGGGACAGAAGGAAAACACATAAGCTTCCTTCCTTCTTTTTTTTCCTTATGATTTCCTTATTTATTTGAAAGGCAGAGTTACGAAAGAGAAAAAGGGAGAGACAGAGAGACAGATCTTCCACCCACTGGTTCACTCCCCAGGTGGCTGAATAGCCACAGCTAGGACAGTCCAAAGCCAGGAGCCAGGATCTTCTTCCAGGTCTCCCACGTGGGTGCAGGGGCCCAAGCACTTGGGCCATCCTCCACTGCCCTCCCAGGTGCATCAGCAGAGAGATGGATGGGAAGTGGAGCAGCCAGGACCTGAACTGGTGCCTATATGGGATGCCAGTGTTGCAGGAGGCAGCTCTGCCCACTGTGCCATTGTGCTGGTCCCCACATAAGCCTTCTGAAGTGCCCTTGTACATGCATTAATACTAGAGTGACCAACCATTCACTTACAATGCTAAAACCACAGCAGTGCTGGGCAAACCGGAAGCAGCTGATCACTTTAACACACACAGAAGAGAATAAAGGATGTAAACAAGAGTCCTGTCTGTGACACCACAACCCAGAAATGACCTAGTTCGGTTCCTGCCATCCTTCTGTGTCCTCGTGTTCCGGGCCAACTTGGGATTGTGTCCCACAGGTACAGAGTTCTGGATCCTGTTTTTGTCCGACTCTCTAAGAGCACTGTTGTTCAAGGCTGCATTCTATGTGGATGTTCTGCATGGCTGAACTGCTCTACCAGGCTCTTCACGACATTTCCACTCACAAAACTTTAAAGCACCACTGAGCACAAATGTGTTTTCGTTTTGATTATTATCTTTAAATTTCTACAAGAGGAATTCGTGGAGAGAATGAACTTTCAAAAAAACAAACAACAGAAATGATCGATTTGCTTTCTAGAAATTCTCCTCCTAACAACAGTGTACGAAAACCACTACGTCACCAAAAGTACACCAGTATTTAAAATATTTTTCTATTTTATAATAATCACAGCTGAAACCCATGATTATGCTTTCATTGCATCTGTTTAATAATCTGTGAGGTAAACTATTTTGTTCTATGTTTAGCCAACTACATTTTTCTTTCTTGATCAATCAGTATGACTTTTTTTTATTTTTTTAAAGTTTTATTTTATTTATTTGACAGAGTTACAGTGAGGTAGACACACAGAAAGAGAGAGATTTTCCATTTACTGGTTCACTCCCCAAATGGCCACAATGGCTGGAGCTGGGTCAATCCGAAGCCGGGAGCCAGAAGCTTCTTCCGGGTCTCCCACATGGGTGCAGGGGGCCAAGGACCTTGGCCATCCTCCACTGCTTTCCCAGGCCATAGCAGAGAGCTGGATTGGAAGTGGAGCAGCTGGGACTCCAACTAGCACTCATATGGGACGCCGGCGCTGCAGGCCAGGACTTTAACCTGTTGCACCACAGCGCCAGCCCCAATATGGCATTTCTTAAAGTGCTGTCTATGTTCTACTGGTTGTCTTAGTGTCTCTTTTTTTAATTTCCTGAATGCTTCATAGTTTTACATTAACTCTTTGCATTATCATAATTGAAGGAAACTTTTTCTCTATTTTTGTTGAATCTATGATATTTTTTACAAGTGGACAATCCTTCTTCCTTTAGAGACAAGTTAAATATCCACCTATAGGGGCCGACATTATGGCACAGCAGGTAAAGCTGCCGCCTGAGACACCCGCATCCCATGTGGGCACCAGCTCGAGTCTGGCTGCTCCACTTCCGATACAGCTCCCTGCTGATGCACCTAGGAAATCAGTGGGAGGTGGCCCAAGTGCTTGAGCCTCTTCACCCACATGGGACACTCAGAAGAAGCTCTTGGCTCCTGGTTGCAGACTGACCCAGCTCTGACCACTGCAGCCATCTGGGGAGCGAACCAGTGGATGGAAGATCTCTGTCTCCCTCCCTCTCTCTGTAACGCTGCCTTTCAAATAAATAAATCTTTAAAAAAAAAAATCCATCCATGAGTTGGTCTAATTTATTTTTTTAAGATTTTCATTATATATATATATATATATATATGCCTCAGACTTAAATAAAATATGAGGCAAGATCCTACATTCATAGGAAATCATAAAGCTTATGACTCAACGGTGTTGAAATGAGGAAATTGTGAGAAATTAAATCTGCAGGATCCAGATGGAGAGTTTGCAGGAGACCTACTCTCAGTAATGAATCAGCTCATTAAAAAGCCATACTTGACAATGAATGGGATTAATGAACGGGATTAATCAGACCATGCCTGGGACACCCAGTCCTCCCCTTCGTCCAAGCTCTTGTCTTCCTAAGTGTTGTTACAGTGGGCTGCTGGGAGCTGAGTGGACGGGATAAGGGATGGAAGCAGAGGGCAGCACGAATAAGAAAGGGAGAGTGGGTGGTCTGGCGGACCCCTGAACAAGAGACTCCACCTGCCACTGAGTGACAGGAATAAAGGAGCTTTCTCCTCATCTCCTTTCCCAAAGGCAAAAGATCAGGGAGCGGAGTATTCTTCTTATTGCTACAGAGATAAAAACAGGCAGCATATTCTTGAAAATAATCCTAAATACAGCATTCAACCACCTTGAATACACGGGCACACACATGTAGTACCACTGTGGAAAACTCAGTACAGGAAACATGGGCCCTCTCCCAAGTCCTCTCCACCTGCTCTCCAACCCCTACTCCCTGGCCCAAAATGCAGAGCTAAAATGTGCAATTTTATGCAAAAAAAACCTTATGCTTACTGAATCATCATAGTTTTTTTCTCCTTTGCAATAAGGATCATTATACAAGGATTTATCAGAAATAAGAAAGAGCTGTTGGTGGGCTATTCTTCTTGGAGCATCCATTCATTCCGTAATCATTCCTGCCAACTGTCAGGCTACTCCTGACAACTCAGCAGAAAGCCTTGAGGGAGTCAGAGAGCTCTGCACCCCTGCCTCAGCCCCTGGCCCGGGCCAGCTGGGGATCTTGAACAAGCCACTATGCTTTCTGAATCCACGGTCCTCTTCCCTAAAATGGGACAAAACAGTACAAGTTAAAGGTGTTGGGAAGAACACCAGGAAGGTCTAGCAGGCGCTCTAGCAGGAAAGCTGTAAATCTGCACTGAACAGGGGCTGCTCCGGAGGAAAAAAAGCCTTCCCTGGCCGGCGCCGCGGCTCACTAGGCTAATCCTCCGCCTTGCGGCGCCGGCACACCGGGTTCTAGTCCCGGTCGGGGCGCCGGATTCTGTCCCGGTTGCCCCTCTTCCAGGCCAGCCCTCTGCTGTGGCCAGGGAGTGCAGTGGAGGATGGCCCAGGTGCTTGGGCCCTGCACCCCACGGGAGACCAGGATAAGCACCTGGCTCCTGACTCCTGCCATCGGATCAGCGCGGTGCGCCGGCCGCAGCGCGCTGACCGCGGCGGCCATTGGAGGGTGAACCAACGGCAAAGGAAGACCTTTCTCTCTGTCTCTCTCTCTCACTGTCCACTCTGCCTGTCAAAAAAAAAAAAAAAAAAAAAAAGCCTTCCCTTTGTCCTATGTGTGGGTGGAGGAAATGTCTCCCACACAAGTAAATTTCTGAAAGTCCAGCAAACAATTTAAATTCTCATTTCCTTTCAGGTAGCTAATCTGCTAGAAATAGATTAGCCAATAGCTCAATAACTAAGCAATTACACATCGTGGGATTCAGGAAGACCACACTGGGGATTGAAGATAAATCCAGGGCCGGCGCCGTAGCTCGCTTGGCTAATCCTCCACCTGCGGCGCCGGCACCGTGGGTTCTAGTCCCGGTTGGGGTGCCAGATTCTGTCCCGGTTGCTCCTCTTCCAGTCCAGCTCTCTGCTGTGGCCTGGGAGTGCAGTGGAGGATGGCCCAAGTGCTTGGGCCCTGTACTCACATGGGAGACCAGGAGGAAGCACCGGGCTCCTGGCTTCAGATAGGCACAGTGCACTGGCCGTAGTGGCCATTTGGGGGGTGAACCAACGGAAGGAAGACCTTTCTCCCTGTCTCTCTCTGTCTAACTCTGCCTGTCAAAAAAAAAAAAAAAAGATAAATCCCTGCTTTTAAAACTCACTGTGTCAGAGAAGGAAGCTGCTATGGGAGACTCACCATGGTGGGTGGGAGGCGTGGCTGTGGCGTCCTGCACAGGAACCAGGTTGCGATGGACCTTCTCTTTCAAAAGAGCCCCCAATAAACTCACTCCTGAGAACTGCCCCTGGGCCAGAAAGATGAACACCGAGCAAAATCCACTGCCCTGCCCCTCCTGGGCACTTACTGAGCACCACACACCTGCAGCTTTGTGTGCATACAGCTTAGTCCTATACCTCTCCATCTTGCTGTCTGGTTTTGATATTACTTATATTACTTATTATGTCTATTTCCTGATGCCAAGCGCAGTTCTGATCACAGTGAGATTCACAATTCAAGTACTAGTTAATAGGTTTTTTTCCTTTCAAGAGAAAACAATTAAATGAAACATTACAGGGCAGGTGTTCAGTGCAGTGGGGAAGCCATAGATGGGATATCAGGGTACCTGGTTCCAGGTGTGGCTCTGGTCCCCGCTCCAGCTCCTTGCCAATGCACACCCTGAAGGCAGCAGGCCCAATCACTGGAGTTCCAGGCTCCCGCTTTTGGCCTGGCCCAGCCCCAGCTCTTGGCAGGCATTTGGTGAGTGAACCAGAGGATGCAAGATCTGCTTCTGTGTGTGTCTCTGTGCCTTTCAAATACATACATATATAAAACACTACATTGTCATATTATGCTACTTCTTTTTCCTTAGGCAAATTTATGCCAACTGTAGTGATTTATATCCATGTTTTGAACAAGGAAAATGGGAGACAGCCTGTTTAGGGTAGACTCTAAAAGCAAGAGCAAAGAGTACAAGAGCACCCAGAGACCAAGATCAGCTGCATCGCCTAACTTCATCCCATCACCCGGCTCCTCTGGGGGCTCCAGCCGGCCCCCACGTCCCCACTTAAGCTCTGGCCTCAGGTCCATGTGTTCAGTGATTCCCCAGCAGTTCTCTGTACATGGCCCAAGCTCAGTGGCTACCACATCCCCTTCACTCACCCCCTATCATTGCTTAGTCCTTAGTCCCTGATACCTGCCCTGAGCTCAAGGCCTTCAGCCCCACCTATGGGTACAATGTCCCAACTTGACCCTTCAGGTCTGTTTGGGGGGTCCAAAAGGGGACTCCTCCCCCATCCTCTTACATTCCCAAGGTTCTCCCCAGTGCCAGCAGCGCATCCCACAGACGTCAGAGGCCTCTGCCATCGGACTCTTCTCCCTCAGCCCCTGCAGCTGTAGCCCAACTCTCTCACACCTGCGCCTTCCTCACCTCTCCTCTCTGCAGACTCCCTCGGCGGCCTGACTTACCTCTCTGCCTCCAGCCTCCAGCTCATCTCGCACAGCAATACCTAAGTCTACTCGGAGCAAGTCATCTGCACTCAGACTCCTTCCCGGGAAAAGGAGGCATCCGCAGCACCTATCTCACAGGACTGTCGTGAGGATGAAAGGAGGCGAGGGGTGTCGGGCACCTCCAGTGTTTTTGCAGTCACACTTGGAAGCCTTGCTGCGGCCACGTCACACTCCACTGAAAGCCTTCAAGGGCTCGCAGCTGCTGACAGAGCCATCAGCTGGGCACTCAGGGTCTGCTCTCCCATCTGCCCGCCCGGGCCACTTTTTTCTAAATTTGAAAAACTTCTCCTTCCCCCCTTTCAAATATCTTTCTGCTCTAGCTGAAGTCTTTCCTGGCTTAGGGGCTAGAAATCGGAGATCTGGCACAGGGCTTGAGTTCTAATCTCCCCTCGTAACACACAGGCCCATCCTTGGGGAGGTTGTGCAAATACCCCAGACCTTAGTTTGCTCGACAGGAGAAAAGCTGCTGGGAGGGTTCAATGCTACTGGGGGGGGGGGGGGACTTCAGCTAAGTGCCCGGCAGCCCGTGTGAAGGCAGCCCATGGGGATTACTCTTCTTCCTGTTCTCCAGCCATGCCCGGGTTTCCAGCTCCTCCGCCCAGAACATCCCTCTCGGCACAGCTAAACCTGCCCTCCAAGGCTCAACTCCAAGGTCACCTTCTCCATGAGGGTTTCCCTGAAGCCCACCCATCTGTCTAATCTGCTCCCTCCAGTAAACACCTACTGAGCACATGGGCAAAAGCGCCGGGGGCCAGGCCTAGGTCCTATCTTTAATGACAACACTTGCAGGCAGGCCCCCTGTCTCATTCATCTTTGTGTTCTCTGCACGGTCCTGCGGATGGCAGAAACTTGGTAAATATTTGTAAAGTTTAAGAACAAATTTTTGGAGGGGAGGCAAGAGGGAGTTCCAGGCTTTGAAGACTAAGGCACCAGCACTGCTGTGTAACCGAGCAAGAGGACAGAGATGGATCTGTGCTGGGCCGGCCTGGAGAAGCAAAGACATGTTTATTCCAAGGCAGCACTGCGGCCAAATTACACAGAGGAAAATGAAGTCAGCCTCCTCCTGTCTACTCCCAGTGAAGCATGGCTGTCTCTCCAGAGCCAAGGGTGGCCGCCATTTTCAACAAATAAGTCATGCCGCCTCTGGTGCAAACGGCCCTCCACGCTCCGGTCCTGAGGGAGGGATTCTTGTATGCTATGCACTTGAAAAATTAGATCTTTGATCCCAAGAGGCTATTCTAAACTTCTAACCAGGCCTGTCTGCTCAGCAGCTCACTCCTTCAAAGCATGTGTTGGTAGCAAGTCCAGCTGCATTCTTAATCACTTACACCCCACAACCAACTAAAGATAGCTTGGGGAGGTCTGCCATATGCCAAATTCTTCTTTTAAATAAGAACACAAGAACCGTTCATGCAAGACAAATTCGGTCACGGCCATCAGAAACAGGAAAGGGAGAAAGACTGGACTTTTCTCCCCTTGTTTTGAATGAAATACTGTAGTAGCAAGAGGTTGATGGAGAAATAGGTACACGGCACATCTTGGCACCAGGCTTAGATGATCTGCACCGCTGGGGCCTCCAAGACCCCCCACCCCAGCACTCGCTCACCAACATCCTAAGAACGACTCAGGCCTGTCAGAAATCCGCCAATACAGCGCTAAGTGATAACCCAGCTCTCGCGGCGGCCATCTTGAAAAAACCAGCGGCTAACTTTTCTCAAGGGAAACCAGAGTGGTTTGGGTTGAGGGCCCATCTCTCTTTTCCTTTTTACGGAAACCCTACTTCTCTCTCAAGGCGAAATTCAATTCCTTCCACTCCCGTGAAGGTGTTCTCAACCCCCTAAACCAAGGTAATCTCCCCTTCCCCAGCACCAAGTGCCCACAATCTGCTCTTGGTGCACCCCCTCCCTTTTTCCAGCTCTTCACTTGCAACACAAGGTGAACATAGAATTCTACCAGAGTCTCAGACTCGGGCCTTGCTGAAGACGGGGGCCCCATCTTAGCTAGATCTTTTTAGACACATCGCCTCCTCCATAGCCTGCACAGTGCTATTCCCAGCATCGCGGGGTGTGGGCACGGCTCTTTCCCCAATGGCTGCAATGGTGCTCAGCTCTTCTGCCGCCAAGGTTAGCCCTTCCCTCCTGGCTTGCTGATGTGTAAGCTCTCTTACAGACTTCCTGCCCCTTAGCATTAGTTATATGGTGTGATTTATTAAATCAGGATTTGGTAGTCAACTGGTACAATTACGTCAATATTTAGTGCTGACCTTGCAGTAGTCTGTAGATATATTTTCTTCTAACTTTATATTTTATTCCCATATTAAAAAATTGCCTCCCTGTTTATGTCTGCTTAGTTTTCTACATGAGTTACTATTTCATCCATAAACTAGATATAAGCCAGAGATTTAAAGTTCTCAATAGATCTAAGGCACTGTGGCTCTCTGCGCCATCACTTCTGGGTACTTCTGCTGCCCATTCCATGTGGACCGGCTGCTCTCCAGGTCCAAATGTGTGGCTGTGGAGCCAGGGCTTCCTCCTTCACTGTGTTCCACGTGGGACCCTAATCTTGGATTCTGTGGTGTCTTCTGTCTCTCTTTCCTCTGTCTCTCGCTTTGACGGCATGTACTTTCACTCCCAGTTTTTGGGTGTATGGCATCTGGAACCCCAGCTTTTAGGATTCTGTAGCAAAATCTCAATCTATCCCATCCCCAGCTTTGCTCCATCCATCTGACAGGCAGCGTGGTCCCAGCTTTCTCTGCTCTGCATTCAGCACTTACAATCTCACAAAATTTGGTTGACACCTCTTTGAGAGGCTTTGGGGTTTATACTGTTTTTATTCCTTACTGTCACTAGGAGGAAGTAAAGATACACACATTTGTTCAGTAAGCTATGTTTAACCGGAAGTCAAGCTCTGAATGTTTACAAACAGAATTACAAGGTCACCAGCCTTTTCTTATGCCATTTCCCCCCACTCCTCGCGTCAAATGCAAGGACTTACAAGTATGGAGAGTTCAAGAAGTATTTGCCAATTATGGTTGACCAACATGCTGGATTACTACATGCTAACATAACATCTAGACCGCTTACCAATGATAGATGGTGCAGCCATCCAAACATCAAAACACACATACATGTGTTGTTTTTCCTAGTAATTCTAAAGGCATGTGGGTTTCTCAGGAACTTGGACACCAACACGATCAGGTACTTTATGTAGGCTTCTCATCACAAGGCCTCACCTACCCACATGCTCTGGAGATCATATTTTTGCAACATACAACAAAAAAGACTGTAAGAGGTGCACATTGACTTAATTGTATTACTTTTTGCCCAAACAGTAGAGAATAAGTAAAAATGCTAGTAGAAGACTTAAGTTCTTTGCATTCCAGATAGCCATTCATATATTCAACAAATACTTTCTTGCTACTAGTATATACAAGTGAGAAAACAAAGGAGGTTCCTGCTTGGGTAAAAGGAGACCGACAGTGAAGGTACTCAGATGTAAAGTCTAATAGCCTAAGAAGGGACGACAAGGGTCGGGGAAGCTCTCCCATGGGAGCTGACGTTTAAACTCATGGTGCAATCATCAAGAAAGAGTCATTCATGGGAACAGCATTCTAGTCAGAGGGAACAGACAATGCAAAGACCCTGGGACAAGAAAGAGCCTGGCCCACAGCAGAATAGCACAAGATGAGAAGAGTGTGTGGTAGGCCGAGGCAGGGATTGGGAACTGATAAACTGGATCAGTAGTCAAAGTCCCATGGGGAATTGTTAATTACTGCTAGGAAGCAAGGAGAGACATGCAGCAAAGTAGTTTCTATGAAGATCATATGGCTACCTGGCAGGAAATATCTTATTCAGGGGGTGGGAGTGAGGTGGGCTGCGAGGGGCTACAGCAGCAATTCAGAGAAGAGATTCTAGTAGCCTGACCCAGGGAGGGGGCTCAAGGAGAATCAAGGCCAATTAAGGGGCCAGCATCCCATAAGGGCACCAGTTCAAGCCCCAGTTACTCCATTTCTGATCCAGCTCCTTGCTAATGCACCTGTGAAAGCAGATGAAGATGGCCAAAGTGCTTGGGCCCCTGTAACCCACATGGGAGACCCAGAGTAAGCTCCTGGCTTCAGATTGGTCCAGATCCGGCTGTAGCAGCCATTCGGGATTGAATCAGCAGATGGAAGCTCTCTCTCTCTCTGCCTCTCCCTCCCTCTTGCTATTCTGCCTTTTGAATAAATAAATAAATCTTAAAAAGAAGGGGGGCCGGCACTGTTACACAGTGGGTTAGCGCCCTGGCCTGAAGTGCCAGCATCCATATGGGTGCTGGTTCAAGACCGGCTGCTCCACTTCCAGTCCAGCTCTCTGCTATGAACTGGGAAAGCAGTAGAAGATGGCTCAAGTGCTTGGGCCCCCGCACCCACCTGGGAGAAGCTCCTGGCTTTGGATCAGCGCAGCTCTGGCCGTTGCTGCAAATTGGGGAATGAACCAGTGGATGGAGGACCTCTCTCTCTCTCTCTCTCTCTCTGCTTCTCCTCTATGTAATTCTGACTTTCAAATAAATAAATAAATCTTTTTTTTAAAAAGGCCAATTTGGGTTGTGCTGTGGAGGAACCACGGAGAGCCTTGTGGAATTGCGAGAAAAGGGGCAACCAGAGATACAGCCTGAGTTTTGGGGTCTAGACACTGAATGAGTGGCAGTGCCATCTGTCAGGACAGGGAAGGCTGAGTGACCCATGTTAGGGCTTGGGAAGTTCTCTTCTGGATAGTTCAGTTTAGATGCCTGTTAGACGTTCAAATGGAGATTCAGATAGAAATCTGGAGTTCTGGGAAGGGCCAGCCAGGAAAAATCCATCTGGGACATGAAGTCACCAGGCAGCAGGGGGCAGGTTGAGGCCCTAGGGTGTTCCAGTGCCTGTTGCAGTAGGGAAGGTGTGGTCATTCCCATGGGGTTCACTCTGGAATCTCAGCACCTTGCAACAAGCTACCCGTGAAACTCACATCTGCACCACTGCCTGAGTTACTGAATGTAATCCCACAAGCAGCTGCGTCGCAAACTCCTCTGACAACTCAGAAATGATTCAAATCAACAGGCATGTCACAGACACGCCAAGAACTGTAACGAAGGTTTTAATTTTGCAAAGGAGTTGCTTGAGTAACCAAAAGAGGGTTATACAACGACGAGCACATTTGGTTCAAGTGAGAAATATAAATGGATCTACCATGTTTGGGGCATTTCACACTTCTGCCAAAGAATTTGTTGGCACCATCGACTTTCAGCCAACACTGAACCAATAACGCTTGACTCACATCCAAAAATCAAAATACATTCCCAAAAGCCAAACAGAAAGCTTCAGACTTCACCCATGGTCTGCAGTGGATCCTGAAATGGCCAAGGTCTCAGAGCAGCTGCAGAGAAACTCAGCAGCATGCTCCTAATCAGGCACAAACGACGACGCTCTCAGAAGCCAGTTGCAATCACACCTCCGTGTCCTGGGGACTCATCCCACAGCCTCTACCCGGTCCCTGTGGATACCCAAATCCGTGGATATTAAGTCCGTTGTATAAAATGTGTGTGTTTGCAAATAAACTACGCATGTCCTCCTATATACTTTAAATCATCTAGAGGTTACTTAGAAAACCTAAATGATGTAAATGTTGTGTAAATGGAAGTCACTGTGTACTGTTTAGGGAATAACAACAGAGAAAGTCTGTACACGTTCAGCCCTTTTTTTTGGGGGGGGGGGAGGGGGCTATTTTCAATCGGTGGTTGGCTGCATCCATGAACACAGAACCTGCGGATACATAGGGCTGACTGTTATTTCCAGAAGGGATTAAGTATAGAAAAGTCAACATTTAGAATAAGATATAATAGATGTTTTTAGAGCACAAAGTAAAACACAAGAATACTAAAGATAAATTAAAGTCTTGCTACTTGAAATGTGATCCAAAGAGCAGCAGCATGGGCAGGCCTGGAGAACTCAGAACTTACTAGAATACAGAATCTCAGCCCCGAGCCCCAGCCCAGACACCCAGACGATTCACAGCCTATCAAAGCACTGGTGTGCGAGGCTTCGGCCTCAGTGCTTGCTTGGTGGTCCTGTGCTGATGGAACGTTTGCCAAGGTAATACCCAAAATATGACACACACTTTATTCCAGAAGCAGCAGTGTAATCAATTTCCTAAACAGGAATGTCGGTGCTAATGATATTCCCCTTATTTAAGGACTGTGTGTAGGCAGGGAACCATGTTAAATAAAGTGAAAATCTGGGGCTGGTGTTGGGGCACAGCAGTTTAAGACACTGCCTGGACACTAGCATCCCCTATGAGCACTGGTTCAAGTCCTGGCTGCTCCTTTTCAAATCTAGCTCCCCGTTAACGCTCCTGGGAAAGCAGCAGAAGATGACAAAAGTCCCTGGGCCTCTGCCACCCACACGGCAGACTCAGATGGAGTTCTAGGCTCCAGGCTTCGGAATGACCCAGCTCTGGCTTTTTGCAGCCGTTTGGGGAGTGAACCAGTGAATGGAAGATGTCTCTTTCTCCATCCTTTCCTCTCTCTCTATAACTCTGCCTTTCAAAAAAATAAGTTAATTTTAAAAAATAATAAAGTTAAAATCTATAATCATATAGTTCAAAGTTAATCACATATTAAATACATTGGAAAACTGCATAGTATCTAGGTGTAGTACAGCTATTTAATAGGGTGCTTCAGAAGTTTGTAGAAAATGTATATTATGAAAAAACTATGCATGAATTTCACAAATGATTTGCATCAAAATAAACATCTTTTAACTTTATTTTCCATGAACTTCTGGAAGTCCCCTTGTACTCCTTGTTCGATCAAACCAAATTTTTAAAATATGTCTATTGGATCCTTAAGTCTCAGTAATGAGTTTCTCCAACAGCACACATAATTCAGGGTAGATATTCATTCATACTTCATCTTATTCATTCATTCAGCAGATACTTCTTGAGCCCCTGTTACGCCAGGCACCAAGCAGCGCAATGAACCAAACAAGCAGACCCCCTGCCTTTCTGGAACTAAATGGTACTGTGCACAAATAAAGGAGACCTGGAGTCATTGGCAGCTGTGGAGTCAAGAGATCTCCAAGAAGAGATCTTCTTCTGGAAGAAGCCATCGAATAGGCAAGTGCTAGAAATCTGCAAAACCCACGTACCCATTTCTTACAAACCCAGTACTACCCCTTCCTCAGCACCAACGACCACCTTGCCTCAGGCCTGCTCCAACAGACCCGTCATCCCTTCTTTGCGGCCTGTTGTGGGGCTACATCTGTTGAAGGAATAATGTGTTTTTCTCGCAATGTTACAACTATTATTACAAACAATAATTATGGGGCCAGTGCTGTGGTACAGTGGGTCAAAGCCCCGGCCTACAGTGCTGGCATCCCATATGGGTGCTGGATTGAGATCTGGCTGCTCCACTTCCGATCCAGCTCTCTGCCATGGCCTGGGAAAGCAGTAGAAGATGGCCCAAGTCCTTGGGGCCCCACACCCACGTGGGAGACCCGGAAGAAGCTCCTGGCTCCTGGCTTCGGATCGGCACATCTCCAGCCGTTGTAGCCAACTGGGGAGTGAACCATCGGATGGAGGACCTCTCTCTCTGCCTCTCCTCTCTCTCTGTAACTCTGACTTTCAAATAAATAAATCTTTTAAAAAAATACAATAATTATAGGGGCTGGCACTGTGGCATAGTGAGCAAAGCCACCGCCTGCAATGCCAGCATCCCATATGGGCACCAGTTCAAGTCCCAGCTGCTCCACTTTCCGATCCAGCTCCCTGCTGATGGCCTGGGGAAAGCAGTGGAACATGGCCCAAGTGCTTGTGGCTCCTGTGACCCACATGGGAGACACAGAAGAAGCTCCTGGCTCCTGGTTTTGGCTTGGCCCATTCCCGGTCATTGTGGCCATCTGGGAAGTGAAGCAGTGGGTGGCAACCTCTCTGTCTCTCCCCTTTCTCCGTAGCTCTTTCAAATAAATAACTAAATCTTAAGAAAAATTATGAAGATGATGACAGCATGTAATTATTTACCAAGTGCTTTCTTATGTGCTGGGCATGACTATCATATCAGTCCATTTTTCAGAAGGGAAAATGGAGCCTTGAGTTTACATTCACTGGCCCTAGGCCTGAGGATCAACAGCTGGCAGCATCAGGACTCACAGTGCCTCGCAGCACCCTCCAGCAAGCCGGAGTCAGTAGAATTGACAAAAATACGGAGGGCCTGAAGCGGTTTCCCAGGGGCTTAGGAAGCATGCTTTTCAACTTTCCTTGTCATCGCTCAAACAGCAGTTAGCAGGGACCGGCTGCCCTCAGATGTCATCCTCAGTTTCCCCTCTTGCTCAGATCTTACTTTTTTCTGACTTCAAGTATGCCCAGCTGAAACGTTCGGAGCCCTCCTTCTCCTCTCCAGGCCTTACACGGTACACATGCAAAGCAACTGTGAATGACTGTCCGCAGGGGCAGGATGAGAACGCCCCCAGTTAAGTCCAATACACACACCTGGACTTAATGGGCTTCAACACCCCCGGGAGATTAATCAGCGCCAAGGGGCTCCTGAGAACATGAAGGCTATTTTGTGGGAGTGACAATCTTCTTTTCTGTGATTACACCTCATTTTATAACAATGTGCAGACATTTGGTTTGAGCAAGTATAGTAATTACATTTCTCACTCTGAACTAATTTAAGCAGCTACATCTGAGCTCCTCTGCCAGTCCTCAGGCTTAGCCGCCTTCCTCCTCCCACCCAGAGCACTCCTGTTTTAGAAGACCCAGGGCCTCTGTGCCAAATGACTGGTCCCCTTTCCCCCAGGCACGCTTGCAAGCTGAACTAATTCTCCTGCAGTAAGCAGCCCGGCCCTACCCTTTCTTCCAGGCACCCATATGGATGAGTCCTGCAGGAGGACAACCAGGCCAACTGGACTCTCCCACCACTCAAGGCGATGGCCTGGCCTTAACTCCCCAGGCCTCAGTGTCCCTGCCCCCAGCCCCAGAACATGGTGCTCCCGCCTCTGTGTTGTTAATGGCCACTCCTTTGGACTGACAGTGCTACCCTGAGGTCAGAAGAGAGAACCGGTGCCAGGTGGCAGGTGCCCCAGAGCTACCAAGGCTGCCCCAGAGGCAGAAAAGTCCACCAGCCTGTGCCCTGAAAAAACACTGAGAAACCAGGATTTCCTAAAATTTTCCACTCAAACCTATCCAACCTTTCAAGTCCTTTCTAACAATTCTTTCTTTACAGCAGTGGAGAATAATGAATTGAAATGTTATTAACAGAAAGCAACATCAGCTCCGCCTGCTCTCTTCCAAATCAAAGAGCCTGCTTCTGCTGGTGGGGCCCAATCCTAGCACTTTACCCATTCATGTTTGTGCACTCGGTCTGCCTCCAATACTGCAAGGAACTTTTTTAGACAGGCAGCATGACAAGGGGCCTAACTGGTTGTGAAAGTCAAGTCAGCCATTAAACTCTTTTTTGCACCGCACCTGAAATATCTTTTTTAATCTCTTGGGAGAAGTTTCTTTTTTGGGGCTAGGGGGAGAGTTGGGGGCAGGCAGCAACACACCCCTCACCTTCCTTCTGCTTGGCAGATCTGCCTGACTTGCTGCATGTGAGAGGCTACGAAGAGTTAACATCATGTTTTCCTTTCTTCCCTTGCTGGGAGCTAACCTGTTCCACCAGAATGGCCTGATAAAGGTAGCCTCACTTCCTCGGAGACAAGATTCACCAAGAGGGAGGCAGGGCCCTGCACCAAGCCACCTGCCCTGGAGGCTGACACAGGCTTCTGGTCCAAGTTACTGGACACCACTCGGGACAGTGGAAAGTTTAGTCTTTCTCAAACGGGGCATTCAGCTCCTTTATCCTGGGCTCCAAATCCCATGACACAAAGTCTCTGACCTCACAGTTAATGGAACTAACCATGAAAAGACTCCTGAATCACACTAATTGGAACTTGAGATGAGTAGCCACCTCTCTCCCCCCACCCCTCCGCACCGTGTGTGTGTGTGTGTGTTGCTGGGCAGAGGTGGGGGTAATGATGAATTCCTATGCCTGAATTCAAGGAAAACAACATGCACAGTGAACACCCATCAGTGGGCAATTTTTAGGGCCAGGTTCAGCAGGATGGGGCTCTGATCTGTTGGTATGTGGCCACAGATGCATGAGAGCTACAGGTCAATCAGAAGCGGGTGCATGTTATTCTCTCTGGCTAGATCACCCGTGCAGCACCGTGTCTGCTCATGCTTCACCTTGTGGGAACACAGATGACAGAAGAGAGTGAGGATGCTTTTCCCCTTTGGCTCTTGAGGGCATCCTAAAATATAAATACTACTAACACGAGAGAGTGCAATGCTCTGGCTATACTTTCTGGGACAAACAGTAACAACACAATATTGAAAAATGGGCAAGGAAGGCAGAGGACTAGAATGGCAGAAAAAAAGAACATGGGGCCGGCGCTGTGGCCTAATGGGTAAAGCCACCGTCTGCAGTGCCAGCATCCCATAAGGGCACCAGTTCGAGACTCAGCTGCTCCACTCTTGATCCAGCTCTCTGCTATGGCCTGGGAGAGCAGCAGAAGATGGTCCAAGTCGTTGGGCCCCTGCATCCGCATGGGAGACGGGGAAGAAGCTCCTGGCTCCTGGTTACGGACTGGCCCAGCTCCGGCTGTTGCAGCCATTTGGGGAGTGAACCAGTGGATGGAAGATCTCTCTGCCTCTACCTCTCAAATAAATAAAGAAATTTAAAATAAAAAAAAATAAAAAAAGAAGAAGAATGTCATGGCCCACATGCAGGGAGTGACTTCCCCACCGGCCACCAACCCACATCATCCCCTGCTCCCCTCTAGTTCTATTTCATTCCTAGGGCCCCTTGGGCACTCTGCAGCTTAAAACAGTCTACAAGAATGCTGGTATTCAATGAACCAAACAGGGGCGAGTCTTTAGGTCCTCCACAACCACCCACTTGGCCTAGGCAGCACCTGTCAACCTTTGCAGTTGAGAGCTCTTTACAAAATCAGTTTGGGGGCCCCTTTCCTTTCTTGCTGGTTCCATCTTTCCACGCATTCTCAGAGGAGCAAGACCCTTCCCTTCTGGTCTAGACCTTGGCTCTTTCAACAGGTTTTAGATCAAAGCTGCTTCCCAGATACCAGCACCATGCTCCTGGCACGTATTAAAGACCTCAAACACGAGAGCTGCTGCAGCGGGCTGTCCACTGAGTGCTGTGCCCTACTTATCCTCACAACGCTCACAGTAGCAGTCTCGTCTGACAGACAAGAAAGCCAAGGTTGAAGAGATAAGTCGGCAGAGTAAGAGACAGTCACAAATCTAAATCAGCCCCATCCCCACTCTGAAGCAGATACTGCTTTTTGTTTTGTTTTCTGCTTTTCGTAATATTTTTCATTCATCTACTTGTAAGGCAGAGAGACAGACAGGAGGGAGAGCTCTTACTGCTGGTTTACCCCGCAAATGTCTGCAGCAGCTGGGACTGGGCTGGGCCAAAGCTGGGAGCCGGGAACTCAATCCATGTCTCCCCCATGGGTGGCAGGAACCCAGGCACCTGAAACAGCACTGCTGCCTCCCAGGATGCACAGCAGCAGGAAGCTGGAGCCAGCAGGAGTGGAGGCGGGTGTTGACCCCAGGTTTGCCAACGTGGGACATGGGCATTTTAACCTCTAGGCTAACCTCCGACTTCCAATGCTGTTTTTATGATGCCGACGCTATTCCTACAGGGATTTCCTGTACGCTCTCTTCCCTACAGAGCTCCAGGCAAGTGCTCTGACCAGAATCTGAGCTCCCCTTCCCAATGTTTGTATTAAAAATCCCAGTCCCCAGCCCCAGGAACTGGTCAGTGGTAGAAGAGGACAAGCCCCTCTTCAGCCCATAAATATTGCCCTAATACTGGCTTTCAGCACAATCCCTACCTTTTAATCCTTATCCCATGTGGGGCCCAATTAACAAGAGGACATCCCCAAAACCACAGATGATCCACAGACATCAACTGACTTAACCCGGCAGCCCAAAGAAGGAGGGATCACAGGTAACTGACCCCTGGTCACGGGCTACTAAGCAGCAGAGTGAAGCTCACCCCCATGTCTGCTTTCACCTAGAGGTGCAGTGTCCCACCAGCAGCCACCAGCTATGTGTGGCCTCTCAGCACAGAAAAATAGACACGTACTGCAAGGGCAACACACACTACATCTCACAGGTGTGGTACCAGAGAAGACTCCATCACCCATCATTTTAAGATACTCATTAAATGCTGAGATAACAATTTACTAGGTAACTATGAGATTAAAAAACACAGATTAAAATTAATTTCACCTGTTCCTATTTATTTTTATTTACACTACTACCAGAACAATTAAAAGTTATGTATCTAACTGAGAGTTATATTTCTATTGGACAGCATTGATCTGAGTCCTATGGTTTTTTACCAAGGATTTACTGTTTTCCTTTAATAACTCAGTCTTAGCAATTCGCATCCCATGCACTATTTTAAAAAGAATAAAGCCATCTTGATAGTCTCACTTCTAGTAACAAGAACTTTGTTTTCTGATGAAGCGTTAAGAACCATTTTAGGATGGCTTCTCGGCCTTTTGGCTAAGATCAAGAGAAGAACAATTTTAGGGTCAGTGTTGGGAGCCCAATGGGTTAAGCCACCCCTTGAGACGCGCACATCCCATATGGGAGTGCTAGCTCAAATTCCAGGATTCTGCATCCAATGCAGCTTTCTGTAAATGCTCCTGGGAAGAAGCAGATGATGACTCAAGTGCTTGAGTTCCTGCCACCCATCAGCCCCATCAGCTCTTGGAAGTCCTAGCTCCTGGCTTCAGCCTAGCCCAGTCCTAGCTGTTGCAGACATTTGGTGAGAAAACCAGCAGATGGAAGATCTCACTGTCTCTTACTCTGTCACTCTGCCTTTCAAATAAATTTTAAAAAATCACAAAGCTTAAATGCAAGAAAAAGGAGTGCTCATTTAACTTGATGTGTGTGCAGGTGCTAAAGGCAAGTTGCCTGTGTGTACTGTCCCTCTCCCAGGCTCATCCTGGGATCTTCAGCAGCATTCATGACATCTTGTATACCTCTCAGGCAAATTCTCCGACCTAGAGTGGGTGTCTGGTGCAGCAATTAGGATACTGCCCAAGAGGCCTGCATCCCATACTGGAGAGCATGGTTTAAGTCTTCACTCTGCTTCCAATTCCAGCTTCTTGCTAATGTGCCCCTTGAGACAGCAGGTTCAAGTACATGACTCCCCGCCACCCACATGTGAGACGCAGATTGCGTTTCAGGCTCCTGGCTTCAGCCTGGTCCCGGCCTGACTGTTGAAGGCATCTGGGTGGTGAACAGCAGATGGAAGATATCTCGGTCATGCTCTCTTTCTCTCTCTCTCTCTCTCTAATACATATGAATAAATAGAAATGTAAAAAACACTACTAGTTCTCAGCATCCCAGTTCCTAACCTTGCTGGTAAAAATGATTCCCAAATCAAAAGAAAAGCTAGCTTTTCTGGAAGGACGCGGCTTTCACAGCTAAAAAGCCAGGGAGAAAGCCGTAATGCACAGGGTCTACAATGAAAGCAGAAGGCGCCCACTGCACGCCCCTGCTTTTCTTTGGGAAAAGGTCTGGCTGGGGGCCCCACGCACAGAGGAGGACCTCAGGCTGCCTGTGGGAAACCCAGGAGAGGAGGCTCTTGACTCACTGCAACCGCTAACCGTGCAGGGCTAGCTCTCCTTCAGGTTTTCACTTTTATGTTAAAATCATTGTCAGCGACTTTAAAAGACTTTCTTTCATGGCCAGCGCTGTGGTGTAGTGGGTAAAGCCGCCATCTGCAGTGCTGGCATCCCATATGGGCGCCGGTTCAAGACCAACCTCCACTTCTGATTCAGCTCTCTGCTATGGCCTGGGAAAGCAGTGGAAGATGGGCCCCTGGGAGACCCGGAAGAAGCTCCTGGCTCCTGGCTTTGAATCAGCCTAGCTCTGGCTGTTATGGCCATCTGGGGAGTGAACCAGCGGATGGAAGACCTCTCTCTCTCTCTCTCTCTCTCTCTCTCTCCCTCCCTCCCTCCGCATCTCTTTCTGTGTGTAACTCTTTCAAATAAATAAATAAATCTTAAAAAAAAAAAAAAAAAGACTTGCTTTCCATACACCAGGCACTGTGCTGAGCCTGGTCAAGGGACCTACATTACCTCATTTAATCCTCCGTCAACCCTTCGAGGAGTTGTCCTTTGGATGCAAGCAAGACTCAGAGACCCAAGAGCCACACTGAAAGCCACACTGGGGTGTGGATGGGGGGCTGGGTCTCTCTCTTTTCCTCCTAGCACTCCAATGACACCCTGCAGCTCACAGCGGGGAGGGCAATTTACCCAGCTGCAGAAGTGCTAACATGGCATCACTTTATAGTGACCTTGAACTGTGTGCTTTTAAACAGCACTCCCGCCTGAAGACAGGACAGATGGCACTGTAAGCTGTAACGGGCCACATGTGCCCAGGCTGTGTGAAGTAACTGGTTTGAAGAGACTCGTAAAACCAAGTTACAACAGGGACAAAAGTGAGGGATGGAATGTTGGCCCAAACAGCTCACTTCCTTGCCTTAACTGGCTTCTATCTTGGTGTTAATTGACTTTGAGTCAAGCAGTATCTTTCATACAAATCTAAGAAAGCTGACCTTTGGAATCCTGGTGACTTGTTGGGTAAATGTCTTTATGGACTTCATAAAATACACATACTCAGGAACTATTAAAAGCACTGGATCTGGGGTAGGCACCAAGGTGGCCTTTAAGATTCCTGAGTACTCAGTAGTTAGACATTTAAGAAAATGAACATCGAGGAGGTAATTATAATTTAGGAAGTGGATCTGGCTTGCAGGCAGAGGAATAACCGGGGTAATCATTTCAGAAATGCAGAGTCCCTGGACCCCCTATCCAGAGAGGCAGATCCAGGAAGCCTGGGTGGGTGCAGACATCTGTATTTTACCAAGCCCTCCAGAGTACTGACTCTGAGTAGGTGGCCCAGGAACCAGCTTTGAGCAAGGACTTCAGTGCTATAAAGCAGCTCCTTCCTAAGAATACCACCCAGGGGGCACAAAGACCACAGGAAGAACTCCCTATCTCTGCCTGCTACACCACAGGGCTGATAAACTGCCCAGCAGGTGACCACGCTGGCACCAGGAGGGCCTTCTTTGTGCCTCTGTAGAGATGTCTGCTCCTCCAAGGCACACAGAAGCCAATGATGAGCAGCATATGCACACATTAAGCCACCCTAAACTGCACAAAGATCCACGTGAAAGAAGCCATGGCCTCTGGAAAAGCATCCCCCGTTACGAAGAGACATGGTTGCACCTGACTACCAGCCAGGAGAGCAGGACTGTGTGTGTCTGCAGGGCGGTCAGAGCCATGGAGAACAGAATGCTGCTGCTGCACAGAGGACAGTGGGTCCACAGAACTTGCTGACATCAGAGCTGCACACCCAAGCACCAGGAATCAGGTGCTCTGTACTGAGGACGTGTCCGAGCAGAACCGCAGGGCCAGGCGATGCAGAACAGACCTTACGTCCCAGCTCCCTCCTAAGATTTCTGGACGCTGTGTTTCTGTCCTGAGAAGGGGGAGCTGTATGTTTCCTTCACAAATGACCCTTACCCCAAATTAGACTGCTTCATCCCAACGTATTTTCTCTACTGGACATACAGATTGCCAAATTAAGTGTCCAATGTGGTGGCCATTCCCTGAGGCCAGAGAGTGTCAAATCTAAAACAGTTTATGAATGAGTGTAGAATTTTCAACAATCAAGAATGAGTGCTGGTTGGGGCTGGGACTGTAGTGCAGATTAAGCCACTGTCTGCAATGCCAACATCCCCTATGGGCGCCAATTTGAATGCCGGCTGCTCCACTTCTGATCCAGCTCCCCTGCCAATCCACACAGGAGACCCAGATGAAGCTCCTGACTTCAGCCTGCCCCAGCCCTGGCTGGGTAGTGAATCAACAGAAGGAAGACTTCTCTCTCTCTCTCTCATTCTGTGTGTGTGTGTGTGTGTGTGTAACTCTGCCTATCAAATAAGTAAATAAATCTTAAAAAAGAAATGAGATAAAAAAGAAATGAGTACTGGCTGATAGTTTGTTTGCAATTACTGAAAAATTTACAAAAGCTACAAATTGTTCATATTCTAGGAATAAGCTGCTTCAGGAACACTAACAATCCAGTCGACATCAACACACCATTAGTAAAACAACTTAAAGAAACATTAAAGATGGGGGCCCAGCATCTTCAAAGAACAAGTGGCTTCTTCTCGGGTACACACTATAGCACAGGCTCTATTCATCCCCACACACTGACTTGCATTACGTCATTCTTCATGTCCTCTGAATTCTCCCTTCTCCAGGCAGGGGAGAGGAGGAAGGGCTGGCTTCTGGGATCAGTCTTTACACACGCGTGAGCACTGCACGTCCCCTCACACGACTGCTGCAACCTCAGACGCTGGCATTCTTGCTGCCCTTGAGAAACACGGAGGTTCTGAGGATGGCATGTGACACTCAGGGTTGCATCAGCTGTCATCTTGGAGAAATTTCCTTGCAACTCCAGTCTCCAGGCACGTCTGGGAAGGAGTTGTCACCGCCATCACCCACCACCCGGAACCTGCACTGCTGTGAGCTCTCCTGTAATGCTCTCAGAGCTTCCAAACCCTTGCCCAGACACAGTGGTGTAGAGAAAGAATCACAAGCATGGGGAGCTGCAGGAGCCTTACGGAGACACACAACTTGGGGCATTGATGCCCTAATACCCAAGCTAAACTGCCTTAAACTTCTGTGAAGGGAACTTTGCTAGATATCTATAAAAAAGGATGAAATAGGGGCCAGCCACTTCCGATCCAGCTCTCTGCTAATGACCTGGGAGAGCATTGGAGGCCCCCTGCACTCATGTGGGAGTCCCGGAAGAAGCTCCTGGCTCCTGGCTTCAGATTGGCCCAGCTCTGGACAGTTGCAGCCATTTGGGTATGAACCAGCAGATCTTTCTGTGTCTCTCCCTCTTTCTGTAACTCTGCCTCTCAAATAAATAATTAAAAAAAAAAAAAAAAAACAAGGATGAAATAGGAGAGTCTGGCACGTAGGAAGCATAGGACAGGCAATTGTATGGTCAGGATTCCACTGTTTGGCAGGAAAGTGTTTCTTTAAATTCTACCAAGTCATCAGTTGATTCTGTCCCACTTAAAAATTTTAGGGGGTAGGCATTTGGGCTTAGTGGTTAAGACTCCTGCGTCCCACATGACAGTCCACATGGAATTCCTGGCTCTGGCTCTGGCTCTGGCTCCTGACTCCAGCTTCCTGCTAATGCAGACCTTGAATGGCTCAAGGGGTCGGGTTCCTGGCACCTCTGCAGGAGATCTGGATTGCACTCCCAACTCCTGGCTTCCGGCCCCAGCATCAGATGGGGGCATCTGGGGAGTGAGTCAGTGCATAGCAGTTCTCTGTCTTGCAAATAAATTAAATTAAAACCGAACTGTTGTAAAATATACATAGCAAAACTTCCCATTTTAACCATTTTTAAGTGTGCAATTCTGTGGCATTAAGTCATCCACACTGTTGTGCAAGATTGTCCCATTTTTAAACGTGCCCTTCACATTTTTGGCTGAAATGTTAAAGCAAGTTTTGGCCCTTTCCCTCATTTGCATGCAGTGCCACACTGGTGAGTGACAAGCTACAATCTTAAAACCTGGCATCAGGTTTTGTTAGAGACATCTGTTTCGAGTCAATGTATTTTCATCTAAGTTAAAGCATAAGATTCTATAGCTCTGCTCTCCTTTAATTTCCAGCAAACACAGGTCCTACGTTAAC
This sequence comes from Oryctolagus cuniculus, assembly GCF_051225735.1. NCBI lineage: Eukaryota > Metazoa > Chordata > Mammalia > Lagomorpha > Leporidae > Oryctolagus > Oryctolagus cuniculus. The sequence goes on along the minus strand of NC_142868.1, from coordinate 142,520,381 downwards.
AAAGGTTTGTCAAAAAGTCAAAGTTAAGAACTATCCTGTTTCCTATAAAATAACTGGTCCTACTATACTGGGACAATAAACAAATAAACAGGAAAAAAAAGGAGGAAAAAGAAAATATAAGAACCCCTAAATTTACTACCCTAACCATGAAAATAGTTAAATTTGTATCCTAGAGGCATCTGTGTTACATCACCAAGGAAAACTTCTGAAAAAAATTAATAGGCCTTTTAAAGTTTCAGCCAAACCTTTTTAAAAATAATAAAAAACAGTTGTAATTTTGGACAGCTGTAGGTGCTTTTTTTTGTATGCTTTCGAATTTTTTTCTTCCTATAAAAAGACCTTTAGGATCAACAATCAGAATTTATTTTTTAGTGTCTCTTACGATCTCTTACTTCACATGGAACAGCAATCTGGTGTGTTCCTCCCCAGGAAGTCACTGTATTATCTAACTTGAAATGAGGAAGAACAAAGGGCCAGAGTTAGGAAGGCGCAGGACTCCGCCGGGCGAGGGCACCCTCGCTCACCAGGATGGGAGGAGTGCCTTTCTGAGGACCACCGGGCAGGGCTGACCAGGACCAGCCCACCGGCAGCCGGGAGACAGCTGGCTTTTCCAAGACCTGCTCCTGGGTCCACACTTCCCACATCAGAATCTCCTGGATTTTTAAAATCCCCCGGAGGGTGTTGTCTCACGGCATCCCCAACCGGCCCCGATATGCTCTATGACCCCAGGGCCTCTAGCTGTGTGGATAAACTGCTTGGGGGGGGGGGGGGGAGGGCTGATTCAGGCTGCCTGTCAATCACACAGCACCAGCTGGGAAAGAGGCGGGAAACGCGCCACACGCGGCTGTACTGAACCCCGAGCAAGGGGCTATCTACAGGTAAACCATTTCTAAGCAAATCGCTCTTACTGATCGGGCTCACAAGGGACCCTTTATGAGTTAAGAAGAATGCCCAGCTGGTGAGGATTAACACGGGGGAAACAAAGAGGGAGGCCCGGAGCCTGAGAAGGGAAGGTTTTTAAAGTTTCCTCTCCTATACAAGTAGCTGACTCTTGTGAGCCAAAGGGGAGTGCAGGCTGAAAAGCACAGTTTCAAAGCACAATGGGAACAGTGCACGGCGGGGTGTGTCCTCCGAACTCTGGGCTGGAGGGGGACGCACGTCCAGGTCTGGGAACTTTCGATTCTTCTTCAAGCCTAGCTTTTTGCAAGCCTGTGGCCACAAACTGATCCAGTGCAGAGGATAGATAATCTGACTTTCTCTGAAGTTAACCTATGGAGTAGAGGCCTTATAGAAACTTAAGAGTAAAAAGACACTATAAAAGTGCTCCTTATAGGACCACCTGGTCAGCTCCTCCTTCCTTCTCTTTGCTATAACAGCACCTGTTGGCTTATTAACTGCACGGAGTTTTCACAATCATGTGCCAAAACCACCACCCTTCCCATCCCAGCATCCACACCCCTCACACACCCCCGGGAGACCTGCAGATCAAATATTACTTCCTGCTGTCTATGACCACATCGCCTTGGCAGTTAACATCAAAAGCAAACACATGGGGAGAACAGAAGGTGATGGAGCTGGGAGGAAGAACGAGCACTGGTAATGTTTCAACTTTTTTTTTTTCTGATGCCCAGGTGCAAAAACCCAGCTATATATATATATATATATATATATATATATATGTAATTCCACTGTTCCTCCTCTAAGGGTGCATCTTCTCTCTCCCTGGATGATGAGCCGGAAGGCCTTCCTTGCCTCCTCCTGTCCCTGAAACATGACATGTGGAAGCCATGCCTTAGGAGCCCTACCTGCCATCTGCAAGGAGCTCCACAGGAATGGTATTTGGAAGGCTCACACAGTTCAGCCTCTTATAGAGAGTGACCAAGGCTAGCAATCTGTTCAGTGCTGATAGTTCAACATCTACATGGGCCACACTAACAGGAACTGATTCCATTTCTACCATCTTTTATCCTGTCTCCTGAAGGTCCAATGACTCAAGAGTAGCAATTGCCATGCACAGCATCCAAACAGAACTGGAAGTAAAGTCAGACGACAGCTCACCGACATAACCCAAACTTCCAGTGACCTGTGCAACCCTGAGTTTGTCGCTCAACCTCTCTGGATTGAGATTTATGTGTAAAAGAAGGGAACTGATAGCCTCTCCAGTTCTAGAAGTTTATGGTCAGGTTGCAACATTTTAGTCTACTGAGAAAGGGCAGTGCAGTCACCACTTTACAAGGCCAATTTCAACTGATGAGCACATGAGTGAGAAGCAGCAACTCCACAACCAAACAGAAACAACACGACCGCACAGGTGATTTCTCAACTGTATGTCTGACCTACAAAGTAAAGTTGCTTAACATTGTTCTGCATTTCACAGCCCACGTGAGCATGTTCCACTGGATAGAACAGCCTCTTTGGAACACAGGTTTCTGCATCTGTGCCCCTTTCAGTTAACTGAAGTCAGGGAGAGAATCAGAGACGTGATTACCCGCGGTCTCCCTGGCTCCAGACAGGCCTGCACCTTCTCACTGACCAGCTCAACTTTCCCAGCATGTCCCTCCCTTCATCATCTCTGCGTCTAAGCCTTCAACAGTTCCACTCTACCTAAAGGACCTAAGTCCAAATACCCACCTTCTCAACACGGTGTTCATTACTCCCTCTACTTATCAGCTCTTTCTCTCACCTCCCTCAGCACAAATGAGGAGTGGACTGTCCCTGTCCGTGGAGGAAACCTTCGGATATGAGATGCCCTCTCCTCCTAAAATACTGCCATCAGCCTCCTCTGAAACTCAACTTCCAAAACATTCTTGGAAACTCAAGACCCTCCCTGTTACATATTTCTGTTAGGCTGTCACAAAACACACCAAACACCGGAGTAAAGGAAAGGGTTTATTGGGGAAAACCAGCAGGCTGGAGGGAAGGGGTGAAGAAGAAAAAGAGAGAGAAGGAGAGTATAAGAGAGAGAGAGAGAGAGACAGAGAGGAGAGGAGCCAAGAGAGCAGCAGAGAAGAGCCAAGAGAGCCACGCGTTCAGGAACAGGTCCTTTCAAAATTTTGCCGGAGGGAGGGTGGGCAGGGAAGCAGGAGCAGTGAATCCCATTAGGATGGGGGTGGAGCTTGACACCGGTGGTTGGGCCACGTGGCCACCTGGCTTTCAGCAATGGCGGTGGGGGCTAGGGCCTAGGATGTAAATCAGGGTATAGATCGCGCCATAGATAAAACTGCTCCACTTTCCTAACATTCCCTGTTGAAAATGAACTCTTCCCCTGGCTGGTATAGTGCCAAATATTTTAATGTCCTCATTATGTTTTTCTTCATTAAAAATATTTTTTATAAATAAGCTTGTGGTTTAACACAAAAACAAAATGTGAAACTAGGGCCGGTGCTACAGCACAGAGGGTTAAGCTTGTGCTTATGACACTGCCATACCACACAAGATCGCCAGCAAGTTCCAGTTGCTCTACTTCCAATCCAGCTCCCTGCTGACGTGCCTAGGAAGGCAACGGAAGATGGCCCAAGCTGCCTGTGTGGAAGACCAGGGTGGTGTTACTGGCTCCTGGCTGTACATTAGTTTTAATATAAATTTGATTTATCTGAAAGGTAAACAGAGAAAGCAAAATACATAGGTCTCCCGTCCTCTCATTCATTCCCCCAATGCCTGCAGCAGCCAGTGCTGGGCCAGGCCAAAGCCAAGAACTCAATGTGGGCATCCCACATGAGTGGCAGGGACCCATCTACTTGAGCCATCACTTACTGCCTGGCAGGTGAGCATCCGCAGGAGGCCAGAATGGGATGTGGAGCCAGGACTCAATTCCAGACACTCTGACATGGCACGAGGGCATCCCAAGTGGCACCTTATATACTGTGCCCAACACTCATACCTACAATTGTATTTCTTAATAACTGTGAAAAACAGCCACTGTGAATTCAGCAGTATTTTAATAAGGTTATATTTTATTACTCTAAAAATGCAGTTACATACACTGAGAGATATGGGTGACATTCCGTATTCAGGTCACTAATGTCATTCCCCCTCTTCATGGAGGAACGACACTAAACGCTGCCTAGGCTTCATATCCGAGTCACGGCACCATTATGTCGCTCCCCCTCTTCGCGGAGGAACAACACAGGACCCTGCGCTGTTCTTTCGTCTGCTCTGCCCTTCCCGGGTTTGCTGCTGGTTCTTCCCGGGTTGGCTACCGACCCTTCCACGGAGGTGGAAGGGCGGTTCCCCCTGCCACATTCCCCACTTCCGCGGGGGAGCGGCACACCGCCGGCCGGCTCTCTCGGGGGCTGCACAGGTGTTCCTTCAGATAGATGTTCCTGGTTCTCCTCCTTTATAGTCCTCTTCCACCAATCCCAACTCTGCTACCCACACGCCGAGTACGCTGCTCTCCTCCAATCAGGAGCAGGTCCCACAGTTTATTAGTTGAACTGGAGGCAGCTGTGTAGAAGCTGTTTCCCTTCTCAGCGCCATATTGTGGGAAAGCAGATGCATAGAATAAGTCTTAATTCCAGTAACAGTCTAGTCCGAGTTGCTCCCAGTTGCTCCCCACAACTAACAACACAGGGAGTGCTATGGGTCCCCAGCCATTCATCCACTGAGTGGCCGATGTCAGTTCAAAGCTTGCAGATAAGGTATCTAAGTGCTGGGGAGGGGCCTTAACTCTTACCTTTCTCTGAAAGAGAAATAGGCCAGGCTAATGAAGATACAAGCTGAGGGCCTCCGGTTAGCTCATTTCAGATCTACCATGTACCTACCTCCACATTGGAGTTACTGATATCACAGGCTCTTGTGTTTCTAATACCTCTACCTGCAGAAGAAAGGGTTTCTCTCTTATTCCAGTGCTTCTGGCTACTCTTGGCTTTCTCAGCAGTGTGCCTCAAGTCGGGAACCCTAGTCCAATTCATATTCCAGTCTCTTCTCCAGTTCTCACCAGGAATTATCTCTAAAGAGTAAGCACTGACAAGTGATGGATAATTTGCATTTTAACCCTATTCAAATTTGGGTAAATGGTTTAATATGCATGCTAATATTCCATCATTATTCCAATTAAGGAAACTATTATGTTAAAGTGTTTAATCAGGAGAATTAGGGAGAACTCCAGACACCTAAAATTAACCTCTAATAGTCTTGACATTCATTCCATTTAAGTGCAATTTGCCAAGCTATAAGCAACTCTCACTTTAACTTAAGACTTTAGCTCAGGCACGTGGGAATTCCTGATAAGACCTAAAAGCAATTTATTTCCTAGCTAGATTGCTGTCAAAAAGAATAAACTACAAGGACTCCAATTTAAATACAATCAAATCCCCAAGCAGTCACATTCCAAGAGACTTAAACACCATCATCTTGATCCCCAGTAACAACAATGCTATTCGCATCAGAAACAACACAACCACTTCCTCTTTCTCTGACCTTTTCTGTTTAATTACTTCCTGTGATTTCTTCTAGGGCTGAGTGTGCATGCTTCCCAGGGCGGCTGGCTTTCCGTACATGACTGATTCTGCTGCAAGGTGCAGAATGCCAGCCGACTGCCACACATTCCACGCGGTTTGGGGGCTTCACATTTCTTTTTATGCAGCGGATCTCTCGGGCCTCCTGGCACTCACCAAGACCTTTTTTTTAAAATCCTAAGAAAAAAGTCTTCCTGCACAGTCCCATCTGAAATCAAGCTGCACCTCAAGGCTGGAAGTCCCGCCAGGGATAAGGAAGGGCAAGTGTACAAAGCACCACCTTCTTCTCCGATGAACTTTAACAATGCCAAGGAGGCGAGGCCATCTTTATTAAGGACTGGGCAATGAAGATGCAAGCCATCATCACAACCAGCAGCAGCAGCATTACTGATGGCTGTGTTTAAAATGCAGACTCTCAGGGCCAGCATCGTGGAGAAGATGGTCCGGGAACTTGGGTGCCCTAACACCCACATCAGAGAGCCACATGGAGCACCTAGCTTCAGCCTGGCCCAGCTCTGGCTATTGCAGCCATTTGGGGAGTAAACCAGTGGATGGAAGATTTCTCTCCCTCCTTCTTTTCTCTGCCTTTCAAATAAATAAATAAATCTTTAAAAAAACAGATTTCCCTGGGCAATCCTTATGCAAGTTCAAGTATGAGAAGCACTGATACAGGAGCCTCCTCTCAAAACAGCTAGACTAAAACTCAGATCGGGCGAACACTATGCTTTCTGGCCATTCCACTCATACACACTTTCCATCGGTGGTAAAGGGGTGCATTCTCTTTGCAAAGCAAGAATCCATTCCTCACAGTACAGAGAAGGTGACCAGAACGGGCACTGGCTCCCTGAACAGAAAGGCAAGGAAGACGTGTCACTACAGGCATTCACAGGATTCTGAGTTCTAATTTCACTTGTTCATAGCACACTGTTTTATGTAAGGAAACCGCGGCCCTGTGAAGTTTTGACATCTAACATCATTCTACAGATGTGAGGTCTGAAGTCAAATTGACTACGGTCTGTGACTCAGCCACAGTGCTCCACTTCCCAAGAATCCTCTCCTCACCTGCAGCGTGTGGACCCTTGACCACTGGATGGATTCACCCATGTGAGAATGAGCACATGTCTCTCCCCAACCCCCTCCAAATCTGGGAAGCCCAAGGCTGGTGTTTCTAGCTTGCAGCTCCAGGAGGCACCCAGCAGGAAGAAGGGGAAACCACTCTAGTGATCAATCACCAAGATGATGCTGTCCATTCCACTCATACCCTAAGGTTTGCCCCGGAATGTAAGCTCCTCAAGTCCCAGCTCTGGATCTGTCCAGCTCTGTATTTGCAGTAAGAGTGGCAGGCAGGTACTCACAGCCACTTACTCCCTTTCCTCTGGCTGCCACCACACTGGCAGTATTTTATCCAATATTTTATATGGTTTTGCAACTGGAACCCAAGTATGTTCTAAATTCAAGTCCTTTAGAATCAAAGCCTACCATACTCCAAATTGGCTTCTGTAATCTAGTATCCTATAATTTTCCTTAGTACAGAAGACACCTAAGAATGGTCAGGAAGGGGCAGGCATTGTGGCGCAGTGGGCTAAGCGACACTGGTATTCTACATCATAGTCCCTGGTTCTAGTCCCAACTCTGCTGCTTCCAATCTGGTTTTCTGTTGATGCATCTGGGGAGGCAGCAGATAACCAAGTCCTTGGGCCCCTGCCATCTGGGAAACCCAGATGGGGTTCCTCACTCCTGGCTTTGACCTGGCTCAGACACGGCTGTCGTGGGAATTTGGGGAATGAATCAACCAGTAGATAGAAGATATCTTTCTCCCTCTGTGGTGTGTTACTGTTTTTCAAATAAACAAATCTTCAAAACAAACAAACAAGAACGGACAGGAAGTGCCTCAAAGCTGGTTTACAAACAGCAGACCCCTATTCCAAAACCTTACCCACAGACCAGTGAGAAGGCAACCATTAGGGTTAGGGTCGCAAGTGAGATGCGGAGCCAGTGCACAATGCCCTTGCAAGGCATACTGTGCCGGAATTTTGAGCCTGAGAAAAGCCAGACTTGAGGCCGGCGCCGTGGCTCACTAGGCTAATCCTCCGCCTTGCGGCGCCGGCACACCGGGTTCTAGTCCCGGTCGGGGCGCCGGATTCTGTCCCGGTTGCCCCTCTTCCAGGCCAGCTCTCTGCTGTGGCCGGGGAGTGCAGTGGAGGATGGCCCAAGTGCTTGGGCCCTGCACCCCATAGGAGACCAGGAGAAGCACCTGGAAGACCTTTCTGTCTATCTCTATCACTGTCCACTCTGCCTGTCAAAAAAAAAAAAAAAAAAAAAAAAAAAAGAGCCGGCGCCATGGCTCAATAGGCTAATCCTCCACCTTGCGGCGCCGGCACACCGGGTTCTAGTCCCGGTTGGGGCGCCGGATTCTGTCCCGGTTGCCCCTCTTCCAGGCCAGCTCTCTGCTATGGCCAGGGAGTGCAGTGGAGGATGGCCCAGGTGCTTGGGCCCTGCACCCCATGGGAGACCAGGAAAAGCACCTGGCTCCTGGCTCCTGCCAGGATCAGCGCGGTGCGCCGGCTGCAGCGGCGGCCATTGGAGGGTGAACCAACGGCAAAGGAAGACCTTTCTCTCTCTGTCTCTCTCTCTCACTGTCCACTCTGCCTGTCAAAAAAAAAAAAAAAAAAAAAAGCCAGACTTGACTAAAAAGAGGAAGAAAAGGAGGTAAATTTAATAACCATCTTAAGACTATTCACACGTACATAGCTTTCAAAGGTCTATAAAAATAAGCAACATTGTTGGCTGTTGATGATTAAATTAAACCTCACTTCCGCTGCTGCATCTGTAATCCTCCTCCCTCTCTACCTTGCTCACTGGCTGGAGACACAGAATGAAACCCTCGCATGGCATGCCGGTAGACAAAACATGTCATAAGCCAACTTACTCCCATGAGAACCTGCCCATTCCCGCCAAGCTTTTTACTTTTCTTTCAGAAACTATTTAAACCATGTTAACAATAGATCAGGAAAGGGGTAGGGACAGCAAGGGAGGCAAGGATGCTTCTACAGGTAGGGGACAATGACAGACGGCGGACAAGCTACAAACATCACAATCTCAAAAAGCCACTGAGTGAAAGGGCCAACAGTCAGCTGGGCATTACTGACACCACAGTACAAAAGCCAAGGTGCTGTTCTGCAGCGACCCGGCAGGACAGTGTGGAAAGCAAACACAACAGCAGAGCAGGTCTTCTAAGCTCTGGTTCTCTCCCCACAGGCTCTCTGAGGATCCTTGAGCAAGGCACTTCCACTCTCTTAGGGACAATCTCATTCCCTGCCTCCAAAGGCGGCTAGGAAGCCAAAATGGTTCATGGATACTCTGCCTTGTAAATCGGGAAAAGAAGTAATATCTTGTTGCAGGACACAGGACATGCAACATAGCAGATGCAGAGGAGCCTCGATCAGGTGATGTGCCAAAAGGCCTTCCCAAGGTCACCTCATTTCCACTTTGTTACAGCCTATGAAGCAGACAGCAGATCAACCCGGGGCTAGTGGCTCAGGACGCTTACCCAGGGCCTTTAAGTCAATAAGGAGGGCAGGGGTAGGCGCTGGTCCCAAAGCCGTATTTCATCTGCCACCATCACACTATTCCTCTGGTAGTCTTAAAAAGCAATCTCGAAGTCTCTCTTGGATGTATGTACAATGTGAACATCATCACATTTTTATATAATGTAAGACGGCTTTTTCAATAAATGTTTGCTTCAATCAATCAGTAGAAGTCGCAGAGTCAGCTGTGCTCAGCCCTCTGCCAGGCCACAGGTAGGAGGGTAAGTAAGCTCTTCCCACACCTGGAAGGGCAGCGAGGCCAAGCTTCTCCGGGCGCTCCCAGTGAAGTGCGGATGCAAATACACATCAGAGCCTCTCTGAGCAATAAGCTCTAGAGGCCAGAGCCAAAGCAGTGCGATGGGACAAAGAAATGGGTGGAATCCATAATGAAAATAATAAGACCAAGATGAACAGAGCAAAGCCAACTAAACACTTAACCTGCTAACTCGGTTTCAGGCCTTTATGAAAGAACCACAGGGAATACATCTAAGAACAAAACAACCAGATTGAAAAAAAATCATTATTTCAGTATACAGAGCAGCCAAAGACGTATATTTTAGAAGCTGTATTTGTCCTAACCTCTTCAATCCCACATGCTAAATGTGAGGATGAAGTCAAAATCGATTTCTAAACCTCGGCCTTCCAACTGCAAGGAAATGCAGAAATGTTGCTTTTCAACAGCCAACCACCCTGAGTAGCACATCCCAGAAGCACAATGTCATCCTGTGTGCACTACACCACAGTGAATATATCGTTGATAAAGGTTACCTAAGAGATCGTAATGAGTAGTGATGAAACAGTGCTCGCTCACGTTAGCAAACTCTATGCTTGTCAGTACCAGCTACTTTACCAATCCTTCCCATGACATCAGTGCACGCCAGGCTGTGAAATAATCCTTCATGCCTACCCAGGACAAGCACACAGAAAACACAATTTGCTTCACAGCACTGTGCGCATCAGTGCAAAATAGTCCTTCTATTTCCAAGTAACTAAAAGCCTCAGAAAACGCCTTTAGCCACCAGTACTCTAGCCTTAAATATTTATGAAGAAAAAAAAAACACACTGCTAAGAATTATCAAGTTTATCACTATGAGTGGGTATTCAACAACAACAACAACAACAACAAAAACCAGGCCCATTTTCCTAGGAGAAAAACAAGTCAAAACAAAACCACACACACCCCCAAACCTTCCGGCTCTGCCTCTATTATCATCCTGTTCAGTTTCGAGGTTTTTGCTATTAGATGGTGTGTTTGTGTTCAACCGGTAATAGAGGAACCATGCCAATATTGGCGTTCATCAGCACAGCTGTTTCCAACTTCAAGTGTTAAGACTCCACCAGAACCCTGCTGCTACTGCAAATTGTTAAGATTGTGATGGCTGCAGATTCTCCTGCAGAGGCAGGAGCACGCGCCCTGACTTCTGGAGCTCTTCCGTTGTCTGCTGTGATGTTGTACTTCTCAGTCCCCACAACAGGGGTTGCAATCAATGGTTCTGAGCTGCCAGTGATGGATTACAACGACCAGAGAGCTCTGCATCCAATTTCTACAGAACACACCCGCAGCTTCATGTGAACACGTTGAGCTTCTCAGAAAGAGGCTTACACTGATATACAGGCCACTTTAACTAAATGCAACAATTAGCAACCACTGCATTAGCCAGCAGGGACAAAAAAGAATTTTAAACAACAAATACCCATTGAATAAAACAAATGGATTTAAGTAAACACAATGCATCCAATGGTATTGAGTCAATAACTAGAAAACATCAGAGATAACCCTGATTCCAGAAAGCTCATACTGTGATGCTGTGTATAAACCCAGCCCTAAATGGTTATTAACTGGAGCCGGTACTGCGGTAGGGAAAGCTGCTGCCTGTGACATTGGATGCCAGTTCCAGTCCCAGCTGCTCTATTTCCAATCCAACTCCCTGCTAATTTGCCTACGAAAGCAGTGGAGGATGGCCCAAGTGGTTAGGCCCCTGCACCCACGTGGTTATAGGTGCTTTGGCCTGGCCCAGCTCTGGCTGTTGCAGTCACTTGGGGAGTGAACCAGTGGATGAAAGACACCTCTCTCTCTCTCTCTCTCTCTCTCTGTAACTCTGCCTTTCAAATAAATAAATAAATCTTTAAAAAAAAATGGTGATAACTGCTATACAGTGCAGGGGAGAACTGATAAAGAGTTACCAATTTTGACTTGGAGAGTGGGAAAAATCAAGGTACACCTCCCAAAAGAAGTGGCTCAGAATAAGGCAGAGTGCCGCGGCTCACTAGGCTAATCCTCCGCCTTGTGGCGCCGGCACACAGGGTTCTAGTCCCGGTCGGGGCGCTGGATTCTGTCCCGGTTGCCCCTCTTCCAGGCCAGCTCTCTGCTGTGGCCAGGGAGTGCAGTGGAGGATGGCCCAAGTCCTTGGGCCCTGCACCCCATGGGAGACCAGGAGAAGTACCTGGCTCCTGCCATCGGATCAGCGTGGTGCGCCAGCCGCAGCGCGCCGGCCGCGGCGGCCATTGGAGGGTGAACCAACGGCAAAGGAAGACCTTTCTCTCTGTCTCTCTCTTTCTCACTGTCCACTCTGCCTGTCAAAAAATAAATAAAGAAGAGGGAAGGAAGAAAGAATGCCAGAATAAAGAGTAATAGTAAGCACGTTTAAAATTAAAAAAGAAAAAATGTTTGAAATGGGGAGAGAGAGAAAACAGGGGTGGGGAGATCTATTTGCTGGTTCACTCCCCAAATGCCCACAACAGCCAGGGTTGGACAGGCCAACGCCTGGAGCCCAGAACTCCATCCAGGCCTCCCGTGCGGGTGTCAGGACCCAAGTTCCCAAGCCCTCATTGGCTGCCCAGGATGCACATTAGCAGGCAGCTGAAAGAGAAGCAGAGGAACTGGACATGAACCAGGCACTCAGATAGGATGTAGGTGTCCCAAGAGGAACCAGCTGCTACACCAAATGTTTGCCCCAAAAGTAAGCAGGTCAATGAGGCAAAATAGTTTTTAGTATTCCTACAGACTTCCCTTTCACATATTGTATTGGCTAAAGGGACAGGAAAGCAGAGGGGACCAGCTACAGTCAGAAAGGCAGTAGCTTCTGCTAACATCCTTGTGAAAACAAACCCAGAACAGCACCTACCGACAAGGTCAGCCCAGGTGCACTGCCTAACCAGCTCTGCAGCCTTGCTGTGAACACTTAGCTTCATACAATGACAGCTCTGCCTTACAAACCCCGTAATGGCTCTCAAAGTTTTTGCTTTATCTTGCTTTCAAAATTTTCTAGTGAATGGATTAAGATTCCAATTCTGCAAAGTCAACTCTAGTTTTTTATATTCCCATTTTAAAATTAACATAAAGAAAACATGGATCAGTAACTATATACAGTTTAATTTCCACAATGGTTATTTCAATTAACACAGATCTAGCATTTCAGTAATAATGAACTTTAAACCCTCTCCCCTCCAGTATCTTAAGGGTATCACAGAATTCTCAAGCCCAAATGATTTGTTTTCACTTGCACTCATGCCTCCCGGCATTTACCAGGAAGATAAGTGATGGTGACAGCAGATTATCACCAGGTCAGAATGATTCCAGCTGGACACCCCCTCCCCTTCTCAGTGGTCAGTTAACACCGAGTTCTTGCTGAACCAGGCTGCTGGCATGCCTAATTCCCAGCTCCTTCAGTTACTAATGGCATAACCTCAGGCAAACTATTTAACCTCTGTGCCTCCGTTTCCCCAGCAATAAACTTGAGTAAGAACACCATCTGCCTCACAAGATTATTGAGAAAACACTAAATGGGTGAAGTGCTATATAAAAAGTTTGTCATCTTAGGCAGTAACTTGACTTAAACTTCCTCATGGGGCAACACCTAACCTGAAAATTAACAAGCTAAGAAAACTATCAGGGGCTGGTGTTGTGGCTTAACAGGTTAAGCCTCTGCCTGTGATGCTGGCATCCCATATGGGTGCTGGTTCGAGACCTGGCTACTCAACTTCAGATCCCACTCCCTGCTAATGTGCCTAGGAAAGCAGCAGAGGATGGCCCAAGTCCTTGGGCCCCGGACCCACATGGGAGACCCAGATGAAGTGCCTGGCTTCTGATTAGCTCAGCTTCAGCCATTGAGGCCATTTTGGGGGGTGAACCAGCAGATGGAAGACCTCTCTGTCTCGACCTCTCTCTGTAACTATGTCTTTCAAATAAATAAAATAAATCTTTAAAAAAATCAGGAAGTTATTCTTAATTTTATAAGTTGTCATAATGGTATTATTATGTTTCATAGAAAAGCATACCGTTCAAGTATTCAGGTGTAAGAACCCCAATGTTTGTACTGTCTTTGAAATGGTTCAAAAATATGTAAGCACTTTTTCAAATTATGGGAAATTCTCAACAACTGGGAAAATATGACTGAAGGTAAAGCTGAAAACCCATTCCCAGCAAGAAGTGGGGTACAGAGAAGAGTTCAAGAGATGAAGACAGAAAGCTGAATGGTGGCCCTGCGTCTCTTGACCTAAAGCTTGCTTCAACAGTTTATTTTTTCTGCGAATTTCCAAACCATTTATAGCCATGATCAAATGCTTTAAAGATACACACAAAAGCACATATGGTTTAAAAGTTTTTCAAAAAACTATTCCAAAGGCCATTTTCAATAGTTTGCTGTGCTTTTACTTTTTAAATTAAAAAAAAAAAAAACCCTGCAGAATTTAATATGACTTCCTATCTGGAGTTGTCAGTGTATTTTTTATATGGAAACTATCTTTTGGGACCATCTTTCACAATAGAAGAGAGAACTTTTAAACTGATATGGAAAAGCACATTAGAAGGAAAAACTCTTTTTAAGATTAAGCACAATTTTAATAGCTCCAAGACTCTGATTTACTGTACTGATACTAAATGTAGCATATATTTAAGTATCTGAGCTGTTTAATAAAAATTTTAATTATATGGAGCCTATTAAGAAAATTTTACCCAAGGTACAAAGATGTGTATTTTCTCTGGAACTCCAGGTTGATGTTACCAATTCCCTCAGTAAGTAATACACCCTGTGTAGTTCCAAAGACTATCTGAGACCTGAAACATAAAGCCACTAGAAAACAGAAGACCAAAATCCATAGAGGAAGAGTAAATAAATCTAGCAATCATCTAGGCTAATATGGCTACCATTATCAAGCAGTATTTTTAAGCTCTTGAGTGTCTACTGTGGCAGTGAAAGAAAACCAACAAGAAACCAATCACAGTAAGCTTTGTAACTCAGGAAGAGAAACCTTCTTCCTGGCATAACATTTAGAAGAACTTTTTGAGACGAGCCATTACATAAGGACATTGAACAACCTAATGGACGGTGTCTGCAATGGTGGTCTACAGGGCTGCCTTCTCAGGCATTCCACACCTCACGCCAAGGTCATCACCGTAAAAGTGTCCCCCAGAAGGCCATCTCGGCAGTGACTAAGGCCCCCAGGCTTCCTGAGTCCCTAAACGAAGCCAGAACCTGTCCTCAGATGTATCCATCGTCTCGGCTGGGTTTCTGACAGCACTTGGTCTGACAGCCTGGTGCTCCCACCCTTGAGCCTGTGGCTTTGGAGAGCAGATGGGGTGGGAGGCGAGGGTGACACGATGCTGTGAAAAGGGCCAAGCTAGGCCTGTGCATACAAGAGATGGAGCCAAGGAAGCGGATGTGGAATGGTCAAACCTCTCCAAGAATCCCCAGGGCGGAGCGACGCAGCTGCCCTCCGGTGCACAGGGCCGAATGAGCACCTGTATGACAACACCTGCTTATCCAGCAGCGTATTCCTTCTCCACATTGCAGCACTAAAAGCCCAACTTTTCTTTTTTCCACTTTGCCACTTCAAGGCACAGTATACGAAGGCAAAGCAAATGCCTAAAATACAAAGAGCAGCAGAGGCGGCAGACGATGTGCAAACCGGGAGAGGAGGGATCCTTTCCACCGGTGCCTGGTGGATCAGGGGTTACTGCAGTTACGGCTCCTTGGGGACCCACAGGAAGGAAATTCCCTTTCCTGAACACCAGCCCCTCTCCTGCCCAGCCTGGCAACAGCAGACGCTAAAGGATAAAGGCGTGTTAAAAAAAAAAAAAAAAAAAAAAAAAGTGAGTACATTTCTTAAGAGTAGCACAGCATTCTATCACCTGCTCCAAGACACCTTCAAGCTCCCTGCTACCCAGCCCTGAGTCACTTCCCCTCCCGCACTGCCGAGTCTCAAGGCTGGCAGGCGGTGCGGCGGGGGGCGGCTGCTGCTGCTGCTCCCCCGGCGCAGACACGCGCGGAGCCTCCCTACAGGGCGCGTCCTCGCGGCCGCGGCGCGCCTCGGTGCGCCCAAGCCGGCCGCCGCTACCTCGGCTAATGGCAGCACTGAATGAAAGGAACCGAGGCAGGCTCCGGATTTATGAATGTGCAGGGGAGGAGGCATGTCATGTGACAATAAAGGAGAGCGTCTTATTCACAAAAAAAAAAAAAAAAAAAAAAGTGGCTGGTGGCGGGTACAGCCACCAAGCAGCGGCGGCGGCGGCCGCGACCGCTCGGACCCCAGGCCGAAGACCAGAGGCTCCGGGCCCAGGGGCCCCGCCGCCGCCGCCGCACCCGCACCCGCGACTGGAAACGCCTCGGGCGGGAGAGTGCAAAGGCCAAGCCAGACCCCGCGATCGCGAGGCGGGCGGCCGGCCGGGAGCTGCACCTCGGCCAGGGGATGCCGACACGGGTCTTGCGCCGGGCGGCCCAGGAGCCCCTCCGGCGGAGGGCCCGGAGCATTGTTCCACTCGGGCCCGCGGGCCGCGCACAGGCCCGGGCACGCGCTCACGCGAGCGCGCACACGCTCCCAGACACTCACACCACCCGCCCGCGGCGCGCTGCCCCGCACGCTCCCGCCCGCCCCCGTCGCACACGCCGCGGATCCGCCCCCCGAGCTGCCCCGACCCGCGGGGCGCGTGTGCCGGCCCGCAAGCGCGCGCATTCACACACTCACACGCGCGGGGGCCTCGGGCGGCTCCGGCTAGCGCGGGACCCCGGCGCGCCAGACCCCCGCGCGGCCCGCACCCGGCCTCGCCTCGCTCCGCCGTGTTTTTATGAATGAAAATGTGGTATGCAAATGAGAGCGATTCAAGAAAACGAAATGGCGGAGCCTGGGCCCCACTGGGCTCCGGAGGGGACCGCCGGGCGGGAGTCACAAAGTCACCAACGCAAAAGCCCACCGACCCCGGGAAGCCCGATCGGGGGTGTCAGCCTTCAGCTCCCGCCGCAAGGCTTGCAGGGTGGGATGGGTGGCGAGAGGGAGCCGGGACCGCCCCGAGGTCACCCGTGCGCCCTTGGCCCCCACGGCGGCCGCTAGCCCGCCGACCCCAGGCGTGCCCCCCGCCAGCACGCGGCAATTTCGGCCCCCTCCTCCCCTCAGCAAGGAAAACCTCGCGCCCGGACCCCGACAGGTCGGCGAGCCGCTGCACCCCACGCCAAGTTCACCCAGCAGCGTCCCCGCCCGCGTCCTCAGCCCCGGCCCCCACGCCGCCCCCTCGGGGCTCCCGCGTCCCACCCCGCGGCCAAACTTACTCGTCCGGGTGTGTTTCTTCGGTCATTTTCCTGTTCACCTAGACGCCTGTCCCGCAGCGGGCAGCTTTGCTCCCTTCATCTTCCTGTCCGCTCACCCCCCTTCTTCACATCTCCAGAGATCGCCTGATTGGGGTGGGGGTGGGGGGAGCGGCTAAAGATGAAGGGGGCGCCGCAGGCAGAAGGGGAAGCAGGGCGGCCGGGGTGCGGGGGAAGGTGCGGGGAAGGGGCGCCGAGGCGAGCCGCTGGGGGAGGCGGCGCCGCGGGCGAGGCGGGCGGGGGCTCCGGGGCGCGCGAGGCGCGGAGGGGCGAGACTGGGGCAGGGGACGGCGGAGGGGGAGAGCAGGAGAAAAACAAGCGCGCCTCGGAGCGGCGGGGACTGCTGAGAGGAGGAGGAGGAGCGGGCCGGCCGCCGGCGGGGGCTGGGCCCGGGGTCGCCCCCGGGGGGCCGGGCCAATCACGGTTCCGGGGAGCGGTCGGCGGCCGGGGGAGGTGCGCCTGGGAGGCGGTGCAGGGCGCCCCGTCCGAGCCCCATCTCTCGACTCCACCGATTTACTCCATATTGGATTCTCACAGCCGCCAACAGGAGGAGGAAGTAGGGCGGAAGCGATGACGTCTTCCCAGCGGCCAGAGGTGGTGGAGTGCAAAAAGCTTCCTACTTGCGACCGAAAAAAAAAAAAAAAAAAAAAAAAGGAGGAGGAGAAAAAAAAAAAACTTTGTCCCGCCTACTGAGCATGCTCGGCTTCCTTTCCTCCTCCCTCCTGGCCTCCACTCCCGGAGGAGCGGCGGAGCGGAGTTTGCTCAGCGTCGGTCTGGCTCCGAATCCTCTCTGGGCAGGGACTCCGGGTTTTAGGGAGCCCAAGAGGAGGGAGGAGGCGGGCGCGGGAGGCCTCACTCACATCTGGCTCCCGTTTTGCGCCCTCCCTCCTCCCAAACCCCAGGATTCCACGCCGAAGGCGAGGGGTGGGGGAGGCGCTGGGACGCTGGAGCGCTGGGGCTTGGAGGGGAACCACTGCCCCCTCCCCGCATGCGAGGGTCTGGGCGGCGCAGGTGGCAGCGCCTGGCCTCTGCACCCAGCCAACCAGAAACCGAGGGGGAGGGACGGCGTTCGGCTCTGCCAAGGTTCTGAATGGCAGAGGCTTTTCAGTTTCACGTGAATCTCGTGGTCTTTTTTTTTTTTTTTTTTGTCGTGATAGAGGAACGGGCGTTTTAAAGTGATTATTATTATTTGTGCACAGAAAAATAAAAATGAATCCAATACAGCCCAGAAACGCTTGAATTTCATAGAAACGGCGGTGTTTCTCGCGTTAAAAGGCAACCCCAAAATAGTTTTTAAATGATCCAGCCAATCTCTCTTGTTGATAGAGGATGGCTCTAGGCCCCTTGGAGGCCGTGTAGTTTCTGAGCCAGAGGTTGCCGGCCCTGTGGGCTTTGGCATCGGTAGAGGGGGCGCTCCCAGCCACTCTCCTGCTTCCACTCGCTCCTCCTCCCCTTTCAAATTATCTTCAAGGTCTCTTGGCTGGGACCTGCTGCAGATTTTCTGGGTGGGCCCAGGCTCTCCAAAAAGGCCCGGTCTGGGCAATGGGCAGGACTGGCTTCCTGTGCATGCCAACTACTATGTGACATAAGCTGTGCTTGGTTCCAGCCTCTCCTGTTGCAGTCTTGAAATTATTTATAATTTTTGAGCAAGGGTCTCTGCACTTGCACTTTGCACTGGGTCCCACGAATTAAACAGCCATTGGGTATTTGCTTCTGCAGTCCTGCTAGAGAGCCAAGGACATGGTCTCTGACCCTTTCTGTTCTCCAAGCACGGTAGACTTTTTCCATCCTCCAGAATATGCCATGAGAAAACCCACAAATTCTGAGTAAATAGAAACCACTGAACAAATTACAAGAATTTTAAATATTTATGTCAAATATGGTGTAGATGAAATACCCCTACTATGAAAATCTGAAATTTTTTGAGCAATGACATGATACCACAAGTGGAAAATTGTTCACTTTGAAACTTTGTTTCATGCACAATATTAAAATATTCTAGAAAATTACCTTCAGACCATGTATATAAGGTGTACATGAAACGTAAATGAATTTCATGACTAAACTTGGACCCCATCCCAAGATGTCTCATCATGCTGTCCATAGCATAATCAGATAAAGAATACAAGTGTTTTGAAAAGGTATCTGGATGTGGAGAGTCACCAGTGCCCTGAAGGTGGTAAGTCTCACCTTTAGACAGGGAGGAAACCCCGGGGTTATCCCGGGCTGCATGCTCCTCACAGCTCTGCTCTTGGTGCACATGGACTGGGCTTCACCACCTTCCATGCTAGTGCTGGTATGTGTGGTACAAGAAGTGCCCTAGATGGGGTGGGTCACCTGGGTTCTGGATTTTCTCTGAGACCCTGCATGAGGCTTTTAGCAATTATTCAGTTTCTTTATAAAACAGGGCCAAGAAGGCCAAACTTGTCTGTCTCCATTTTTGAGGCTAGTAAGAGTCTGAGAGAAGGCACTAAACAAAGCCAAGTTTTCATTGTTCTCTAAGTCTCTGGCTAAGGCATCTGCCCAGTGCTCACCTGTGGCCACTGTTTCTCTTCTTCCTGGGGATGCTGAAAAACATCCCATTCAGTCATTCCTGAACTTCCAAATTAGCTGCCCAACGGCATTTCTTTGGCCTCATCCTCCAGTTTCAGAGTGTCCAAAATGCAAGGTGGTTACTAATTTCTGCAGGTAGCTGAGCTGTGTCACCACTCACTCAGCCAGCTCTCTGCTAATGACAGAGTCCAAGGGCCAGGCAGCCAGGGGAACAATGGAAAACATTCTAAGGTCCAGGAGTCACAAAGTCCCTGCTGGGATCGCCTGGTGCCAGACTCCAGCTGGGCCATCTTGAACGGGTCCTTAGCTACTCTGAGCTTTGCATCCCTCTGTTGTGTCAGCATAATACCCACAACACAGGATTACTGGGAAGATTAAATGGACTGTGCAGTGAAGGTACTGTGCAGAGCACGCTGCAAATATCAGATTCCTGGCAGCTCTTTCCCGTCTCCTGCCAGTTGGATTAGCAAATACTCCCCTCTGCTCCCAGACCTTCGTGTTCCTCTAAATAAAGCCTTTTGGTTCGCTTCTGCCTTTTGATGGAAATGTTAGCAGCAGGTGACCTCCTGGTCCTACCCATCAACTGCAGTCAAGGGGAATATGTTCCTGCGCCTCCACAGAATGAATTGGGGACACTGGGCGAATAATAAGCTGCGCTTATTGATCCGAGTGTCAGGGAGTTATGCGGCCACTGGATTGCTCCCGCACCCAGAGGCTATCACGGATTCAGGGCTTTAATTTAATGGCACTGCTGAAAGAGCTACGGACTCACTTCCCCGTCTCTCCCCCACAACCCGCAAAACAGACGGCGGGCGGCTTTGAACACTCAGAGCGAGATCGTCACGCTTCAGAAGCGGTATCAATCTGCTCGCAACTTCACGCAAAACCCGCGGAGCCTAAGCTCGGCCCCCGGCCTCTCCACGCGGAATCCCGAGCGGGGCGGGACCCTCCTCCCGCGTCCCACTCGCCAGCCGCCGGGAAAGCCCGGAGCACGGAGCGGGAGCGACCCTCGGCGGCCCCGGGACGGGCATGCTCAGTAGACCCGCAGGTCCGGTTTCACTCGGAAGCCGGCGGCCCCCGCCCCCGCCCCCGCCCGCCGCGCTCGGGCGCCGCGAGAAGCGGACATTTTAGCCTCCTCTGCGATCCGCCCCTCGCGCCCGTCCGGGTCCCGCAGGGCCGGCCGAGTGGACGCCCCCTGGGGTGGGATCTGATAAGTCACTCATCCTTCCGCCCCCTCCTCGGAGGGCGGGGAGGGGGTGAGCTGGGGAGCGGGGCGGGGGGCGCTGTAGCTCGCCCCGGGGTTAGCGCGGCCCCGCTCCCCTCCCCGCGAGGCGCGCGCAGCTGCGCTGGGGCCTGTCCTCGCCTCACCCCCACTCTTCCCCTTCGCTATTTCTCAATGACCCGCGCGCCCAGGACACTTCCGACGCGCGGGGGAGAGGGTGTCATTAGCGCTGGGTTTATCAGTTCCTTCCGGTCTGCCCCGGGCCGGGCTCTGGGCGCCTTTGGGCCGCGCCTCAGGCACTCCGGAGCCTTTTCTGGTGATGTTTAAAGAAGCCGTGGTCGTGCTGACACGCTGGGCCGAGTGACTTTGCAGCCCCTTGCCCTCCCCCCAGCACCGCCGGCAGGAACGGAAAGCCAGGCGCTTTCGCCATCAAGCACTGGGCGCAAACTTCGACGCTGCCCAGGCGCCTGGGAACGCTGCCCCAGGCCCCAGCTCCGGGCATGAATGGCTGGAGCCGGGTTGCATAATCTGCGTGGTATAAATAGCCGGCGGGCGGGCCGCTGACACGCTCGGTTGTACCGTTACCGTGCAATACTTCAACCCCCGGGCCGCTCTCCTGTGCGCTGCCACGCCGGGGTTTTAAATCGCAGGCACGCGAGGCCCGGACGCCCGCCTCCCTCCTCCCCTAGGCCAAGCCTGATCAATGAAACGCCCACCTCGCGGCGCAGGGTCAGCGCCATCAGCCACCGAACGAGAGGTGGGGGTGCGAGACCGGGAGACGCAGACAGCAGGAGATCAGTGACAGGGCCAGGAAACACGCTTTTCGAGAAATGTGGGTTTGCCTCTGGAGTTTCAGTTTACAACTGTGCAATCTCGGTGAATTTAAGAATGGATTATGCGAAGGGCCTTTCGACTGCCAGCCACTGTCCCTGGACAAAGTGCTGCTTTATTCAGAGGAGCTGGGGCCTGCCCTCCCAGGGCCCCTGAGGTCCTCCAGAAAAGCCAGTGGGACCGGTCACTTTAGCCATTCCCCTGAGCTCTGCACTTCTTCCTTAGAAGTCTCAGTTACCTCCAAAGCCAAGTGTGTCTCAACAACAAATTATTATTTCCTAGAGTATTTCACAAATATGTGGTCATTTTAAAAATTAAAGAGGCCGGCACTGTGGCCTAGCAGGTAAAACCACAGCCTGCAGTGCTGGCATCCCATATGGACACCGGTTCAAGTCCCGGGGGCTCCACTTCTCATCTAACTCTCTGCTATGGCCTGGGAAAGCAGTAGAAGATGGCTCAAGTGCTTGGACCCTTGTACCAGTAGGGGAGACCTGGAAGAAGCTCCTGGCTCCAGGCTTCTGTCATTGTGACCATCTGGGGAGTAAACCAGTAGTTGGAAGACTCTCTCTCTTGCTCTTGTTTTCTCTCTGCCTCTCTGTAACTCTTTCAAATAAAAAGTACAGTCTGCAGACGTCTTTTTCCCCCTTTCCCTTAAACTCCAAACTCCAAACTTCAAAATATAAAACTGCCAAATCCTCGCAGATGAATTTCTGGTGTTGTGAAAGCAAGGTCACGATCCTGGAGTGCCCGCTCCTCCCAGGTACTTTTGGAGGCGGAGGGGATCCAGGAAGTGAATGGACCCCAGTCCCGATCTCTCTGGGAGCTCAGACAGGTGGGCAGCAGGCCTGTAAAGAAGCCTGGAGGGCTGCGAAGTGGGACAAGCCAGCGAGAAGGAAAGCGGAGAAAAGTGGTTGGGGCTCCATCTTGAGGGTTGACAGAGGCTGGTACCCAGAGACAACTGGAAGGTGGGCATGGGCTTCTCAAGGAGAGACAACCTGGTGAACACTAAGGCCCTGAGGGAGCCAGGGGGAGAGGGAGAAGGGCAGAAGCTGGGTCAGGAGTTGTTTTGAAGTCTTGGAACCTTTTATAGCTGATCTCTGTCCAGTCCTCCATGGCCACAGGGATTCCCCCAAGGTTACTTGCAAGGAGAGCAAGTGGCCATTGTTGTTCTGTGATTAGGGTATCAAACCAGCTTCACAAACCTAAGCTTCTGGGCAAGGCAAGGCCCCACACAAGCTTTGTTTCACTTGTTTTGTTTTGTTTTGTTTTTGTTAAGATTTATTTTATTTATTTGAAAGAGAGTTACAGAGAGAGGCAGAGACACAGAGAGAAGTCTTCCACCCGCTGGTTCACTCCCCAGATGGCCACAATGGCCGGAGCTGCGCCGATCGGAAGCCAGGAGCCAGGAGCCTACTCCGGTTCTCGCACGTGGGTGCAGGGGCCCCAGGACTTGGGCCATCCTCCACTGCCTCCCCAGGCCATAGCAGAGAGCTGGATCGGAAGAGGAGCAGCCGGGACTAGAACTGGCACCCATATGGGATGCAGGCGCCTCAGGCCGGGGCTTTAACTCGCTGTGCCACAGTGCCCCCCCCCCGCCCCTTTTAACATTTAAAAATCAGAATATAGGTTAGGGCTGTTGTGGTGCATCTGATTAGGCTGCTGCTTGGGACAGCCACATGCCATCACAGTGCCTGGTTCAAGTTCTGGCTACCCTGCGCTTCTGATAACAGCTCTGCTAGAGTGCTTGAGAGGCAGCAGATGATGCTTCTAGTACTTGGGGCCCTACCACCCATGCGGGAGACCCGATGGAGTTCCCCTGGCTTTGGCCTGGCCCAGTCCCAGCTGTTATGTACATTTGGGGTCACAACTGCAGGGGCTGAGCTGGGCCCAAACTAGGAGCCTGGGACTCCATTGGCTCTCGCATATGGGTGGCAGGAGCCCAAGTACTCAGGCCATCTTCTGCTGCTTTCTCAGGTGTAACATGATCAGGGAGCTGGAAGGGAAGTGGAGCAGCCAGGACCAAGTCCCATATAGGATGCCAGTGTCGTAGGTGGTGGCTTAACCTGCTGCACCACAATGCCAGCCCCAGCATTTGAATTTTTTGATCCCTGGCATGAAAGAGTGTTTTACAACTGTATCAAGGCAGGCCGGCGCCGCGACTCACTAGGCTAATCCTCCACCTTGCAGCGCCAGCACACCGGGTTCTAGTCCCAGTCGGGGCGCCGGATTCTGTCCCGGTTGCCCCTCTTCCAGGCCAGCTCTCTGCTGTGGCCAGGGAATGCAGTGGAGGATGGCCCAAGTGCTTGGGCCCTGCACCCCATGGGAGACCAGGTTAAGCGCCTGGCTCCTGCCTTTGGAACAGCGTGGTGCGCCGGCCGCGGTGGCCATTTTGAGGGGTGAACCAACGGCAAAAGGAAGACCTTTCTGTCTCTCTCACTGTCCACTCAGCCTGTCAAGCACACACACACACACACACACACAACACAACTGTATCAAGGCCCTACTCTGAGATACCAGCTAGGTAGAGTGGTCACTGGGTAAAGCAATTTGTGTAGAGACTACTGGTCTGTTGGGAGGAAAGACATTCGCCACCCCCACAGCCATGCAGTCCCGGCAGAGTGGATTAGAGCGGGCCTAGCCATAGCCAAGGGCAGGGAACAGTGAGGCTTCTAAACTAACAACCAGCACTTATTCCAGCTTAGGCTCCCGTTTCTGTTGAACCTGACCTAAGATTACTTGGTGCTCTGCCAGCAGGGGAACTGGGTATTCAAGTGATCAATTGGAAAAATCCAGATAGGATCATGCTTGACCCCAGATTTCTGGAGCAGATGATACAAGTTAGCATAACCAAACCTTTCTCTCCTTCTTCTTCTTCCTCTTCCTCCTCCTCTTCCTGTTTTCCCCAACCCAAATGCCCACAACAAGTGGCCAGCCTATGTGGGTGGCAAGGACCCAAATATCTAAGTCCTCACCACTGCCTCCCAGGGTCTGCATTAGCAGGAAGCTGCAGTCAGAAACCAGAGCAGGAATGGAACCCAGGACTCTGCTGCAGGACACAGCCATCTTTTATTTTTTTTTTATTTATTTTTTTTTATTTTTTGACAGGCAGAGTGGACAGTGAGAGAGAGAGACAGAGAGAAAGGTCTTCCTTTGCCGTTGGTTCACCCTCCAATGGCCGCCGCGGCCGGTGCGCTGCAGCCGGCGCACCGCGCTGATCCGATGGCAGGAGCCAGGAGCCAGGTGCTTTTCCTGGTCTCCCATGAGGTGCAGGGCCCAAGCACCTGGGCCATCCTCCACTGCACTCCCTGGCCACAGCAGAGGGCTGGCTTGGAAGAGGGGCAACCGGGACAGAATCCGGCGCCCCAACCGGGACTAGAACCCGGTGTGCCGGCGCCGCTAGGCGGAGGATTAGCCTAGTGAGCCGTGGCGCCGGCCTAAGACACAGTCATCTTAACTACAGTTCTCAGCCCCAGGCCAAGTGCCTGCCTCCATGACAAAACACGGTAAGCAGGAATGCTAGACTCAGATTTTACTTTTTTTTTTTTTAGATTGATTGATTTATTTGAAAGGCAGAGTTACAGAGAAGCAGAGAGAGAGAGAGAGAGAGAGAGAGAGAGAGAGATCTTCCATCTGCTGGTTCACTCCCCAGTTGGCCACAATGGCTGGAGCTATGCTAATCTGAAGCCAGGAGCCAGGAGCTTCTTCCGGGTCTCCCACGTGGGTGCAGGGGCCCAAGGACTTGGACCATCTTCCATTGCTTTCCCAGGCCATAACAGAGAGCTGGATCGGAAGTGGAACAGCCAGGACTTGAACCGGTGCCCTCATGGGATGCCAGCTCTGCAGATGGCAGCTTTACCGGCTATGCCACATGCCAGCCCCAGATTTTACACTTTTAATATATTATTTCAGGCATGGAAGATGGTTTGCAGGGAGTGAAAGCATTAGGAAGACATTTTCTTCTTCCATGACAGGAATAACTGCGTGACAAAGCTCAGTGGCAATGGCCGTGAGGAGAATAATCAATTCCAAAGCCATAAATGGGGTAGAATGACTTGGCTTTATGATTTATTAGATAGGAGGACTAATGGAGAAGTCTGGGATAACATCCAAGTTTCTGACTTGGGAAATTGGGTGCTTCCTGGTGCCTTTAACATGATTAGGGTATAGGTAGGGAGGAGGAGGAGGAAGGCTTGGGTCACTCAGGTTGGAGAGACACAATAAGCAATTGCAACCATTCAAGTCTGGACCCACAAACTAGGTCAGCAATTGGTGGATAGAGATGGGCCAGGACAGAGGAGAGCAGAACCCAGAGATGCAGACGAAGAGAGATCCCTGAGGACATCATTTAGAGAAAAAGATGGAGAGGAATTGAACATGAGGGGAATTTTTAGAGTGTGCATTTGCAACTTAACAGAGGGACATTTGGGGTCAGTGCCAGGGAGTTTCATAGAGATTCTGATTCAATAGAAAAAATTTCTTCCAGAAAGTGAGTTAACACTTGATGAGTTCTACTATCCTCTCCTTTTGGTGTCAGAATCCCACCATTGTCACCACCTTAATAAGAATCTCTTCTCTCCTCTCCCAATAGCGTGCCATATTTTTACTATCTTTTTTCTGGAAAGACCACAGATGGAAAACAAAACAAAGCACAAAGACAAGACCACAGGTGAAAAGGAAGCTTCATTATATAAGAGAGTCAGAACTTTTCAAATTGGAAGAAAGTGAAAGCTCCTGTGTTTGTGGCAACTGTGGTTCCAAAACCCCAAATGTCTTAACCCAGCTTTTTGCAGTAGGTGAAGGTAAGAGAGGAAAACAAAACACAGTGAGACACAGACTTTGTGCCAGTTAGCTTCTGCTGTGTAACAAACCACTGCAAAACTAGGTGGTTTAAAATGACGGATGTGTCACTATTTCTGAGCCTCTGGTCTGTGGGTTGGTGGCTCATCTGTTCCAGGCCTACTCAGCTGGGGCCAGATGGTCTAGAAAGGCCTTGCTCACACGCGGTGACTGGCAGGCTGATCGGCCCAAGAAGAGGAAGGGCTGGGCTATCTCCTCTCTGCTCGGGGTAATCGACTATCCTCCAGCAGGCCAGCCCGGATGAGATCACGTGGTGGTGGCGGCGGCAGGGCTCCCAGATCACCAAGACAAGGCCTGATATTCCAGTGTGTGTGCCTTTGTCAAGCTTGTACTCATGTCACATACTTAGTAAATCTCACGTTAGCCAGGGAAGCCACACAGCCCTGAGTCAGAATCAACGAGGGGTGCAGTAGACGCTTTCTGGGTGAGAAGAAGAGAAGTGCAGAGCGGGTAAGAGGAATCTGTAACCATTTTTACAATCTGCTTCAATCCCTAATCCAAGTTTCACAATCTAGAGAAGGATGTTCGTCATAATATACATTTATCGTATATATGACACATATTTATTATAAATATATAATAAAATATAATTATACATACAAGTGCATATATATTTATATAGGTATCATCTATTTTATATAGGTGTACTGTTTATATATAGGAAGACTATTGATGGAATTAAACTTCTACCTTTATAGCCACTGATTTATGGTGAACCATCTAAAACTGCTTAATGTTTATAGATTTGTGCTTGCTATAAAACTCTCCTCAATTAATTTAGTGACTAAAGAAAGGGGCCTTAGGAATGTCTTAGGTCTGCCGTTCTCTCTCAGCATGAAAATCCTGTTGCTGATATGCCTTACTTCTTAAAATAGCTGTGCTCCTGAAGAGATCTGGGCAATTAAAATGTTTTTAAACTGAAGCACATTTTTAAAACACTAGGGAAATTTCACTACTTAAGGTTGCTCTAGACAGAATAATTTGGAAAAGCAAATAATTACTCCTTCATTTGCTCGGTGTATGAACTCCAAGTTCACCCAGTTTTCAGATTTATTAAAACAAGGCTCAGTTGTGCTGGCGAGAGTGGCAGTAATGGAGGTGGTGGTGGTGGAGAGGGGAGGGTGGCTGTGGAGATGATGGGGACGTCTGTAAGAGGAACCTCCGGTGGGCTGCAGCACTCTGCCTGTGGTTCTCCCACCATATCCATGGCTGTCCAGACAGCTGAGGGGAATGCACTGAACAGAGCAGGCAAAGAAGCCAGAGAAGTGTGGGCTACGGGGGCCTTGGAAGCCAGGTAACTCCTCACCCCTGCCTCAGGCCTCAGCGGGGTGTCGCTTCCTCCAGGAAGGCTTCTCTCACGAGTCCTCAGTTGGGCGAGGCACTCCTGCTGCACACACCTGTCTCGGTCCTCACCATCTCCATACCTGTTCATAACAGCTAATCTGCTTATCTATGTTCCCTTCCCACTAGAATGTAAACTCACTGTGGGCAGGGACCACATCTCACCCTTTCCCTTTCCCTTTTAAAGATCTGTTTATTTGAGAAAATGGCCGGGCTGGGCCAGGCCAGAGCCTGGATCCCAGAACTCTGTCTGGTTTTCACATGTGGGTGGCAAGATCCCAAGTACCTGGACCATCATCAGCTGTCTCCAGGGTGCGTTAGGAAGCTGGTTTGGAACAGAGCAGCAGGGACTCTAGCAGATACTCCGGTATGGGATGTGTGGTCCCAAGCAGTGGCTTAACCTCTGCACCCTGACACCTGCTCCTCATCCTCCCTTCTTATTCAATCCCTAGTCACTGTGGCATGTAGCAGGTGCTATGTCATACCACGTGAGTGCCAGCCACTGTGACTGGCCTTCTTTCTATCTCACTCACACTACATTTTGCCCATGGCTTCCGACAAAGTGCCCTGAATGGCTTGTAACACATCGCTGCCCCCTGCTCTCTGGCCTTGGTGGTGTCAGATAACAGGCTGGGCAGGTCCCCCAGTTGAACAGCCATATAAACTCATGGAGAGCACTGGAGTTCAAAAGGACATTAGGAACCACCTGTTTTAAGATGAGGAAATGGACCCAGATAAGCAAAGTGACTCAATTAAGACCACACAGATAGTCAGGGTCACATCCGGAACAATCACTCAGGAACTCAAAGTCCAAATTCTACAACCAAGGTGCCTTTGTTGCAATCATGCTGGGTTCACCCTTGGCGCTTACTGCTAATTATGCTGGTGGGGGCCAATGTTGCTTGTCAATGTTGTAACTCATTCATGAAGGAGAGCAGGAAGATTTTTTTTTTTTAGCATTCCCAAGACTGACTCAGGGATATATAAATGGCTTGCATTTGTGGCTCAGGTCCAGGTGTATTGGGCACTGCTGGTCCAGGGCAGTCATGTCCATCACCATCTCCTTCTCCTTGGCCAGTTCTTGCTTTAGTAGTGGCTGTGTTTTTCTTCTGAGTAGCTTTTTTTCCTCCCCTGCATTTTTTATTACACTGAACAGTCGCAGTATGGCCAATAAAATGAAGGAAGATGTGTGCCAGGGAGATTCTGGGAACGATTTTAATCTCTATAAAAAAGAGAGATGGAAGAGCAGAACCCTCCCCCACACCACCCGCCTGCCTGCCTTGAGAACTTCCTGTGTGAGGTGGCCATGCTGGGAGCTACCAGGAGGGGGACACCATAAGGGAAAGCTGACCCAGAATCCTGAAACAATTGAGTTCCTGAATTAACCAGTGTTGGAACGCACTTACGTCTGGACATCATGTTATGTGAAGTAGTAAATTTTTTTTAAGGCAGAGAGAGAGAGAGAGAGAGAGAGCGAGCGAGCGAGAGCTCCCATTTGCTGGTTCACTCCATCAAATGCTCACAACAGCAGGGGCTAGGCCAGGCTGAAGCCAGGAGCCAAGATTTCAATCTCGGTCTCCCACATGTGTAGCCATCACCTGCTGCATCCCAGGAGGTGCATTAACAGGAAACTGGAATCAGGAACAGAGCCACAGTTTGAACCCAGCCACTCTGATATGGGATATGGGCTTCCCAAGCAGCATCTTAGCCAGTGTTCACGTGCCCACTCTTAACTCGATTATGTAAGTCACCTTTGGTTCAGCCAAACAGAGTGATTCACACTGTATTCACTCGCTGTGTGTTCACTCCCTGCTGTGCAGTGTCGCAAATGCTGGTGTTCCCAGCGCAGGTACCTGGGCTTGGTAGGCCAGTGTGTAGGAGAGAACTAGCAGAGTGGACTTCTAGACAGTCCTGTGAGATGGCATCTGCTGACATTTATACACTGAGACATTGTTGGTGCTATATGTGTAAGTAAAAATTATACGATCTATAAATCAACACCCTGTAGCCTGTGTGCTTACAAGTACACGTGTCAGGTGGTTGTCACATGTTAAAAATCAGTGGGTTTGTTCCCTTGTTGTTTGTGATTATAAAGGTAAACCTTGTTCACTAGATTAACATTTACAGTACAAAAAAGTATAGAGAAGGAAATAATATTCTAGTGATCTCATCACCCAAATATAACTCCTGCTAATATTTAGAGTGTCTGTCTCGGGGTGTGCCTTGTGGCACAGCGGGTTAAGCTGCTGCCTGGGAGAAATGATGAATCCTGGCTCTGCCACTTCCAGGCCCAGCTTCCAGCCAATGTACCTGGGAAGCAGCACATGATAGCCCAAGTCCTTGGGTCCCTGCCACCCATGTGAGAGACCTGGCTTCTAGCTTTGGCCTGGTATAGTCCTGGCTATTTGGGGCATTTGGGGAGTGAACCAGCGGATGGACAATCTCTCTCTCTGCAGCTTTCAAATAAATAAGAAAACCAGATTATACCATGATGAAGGCCACAAGAGAAAAGAAGACTTGGAACTCTATTGTCAACAGCAGCAGCAGCAATTCATAAATCTTCATCATCAGCATATATTTTTTAATGGGTTCTGGCTTTGAGGTTCTGCCTGCAAGTTCTGGACCTGAATTTTTCTTTTAAAACTTATTTATTTATTTTGAAAGTCAGAGTTACAGAGAGAAAAGGAGAGCCAGAGATCTTCTGTATGCTGGTTCACTCCCTAGTTGGCCACAAGAGCCAGGACTGGGCCAGGCTAAAGCCAGGAGCCAGGAGCTTCATCCAGGTCTTCCATGTGGGTGAAAAGGGCCCAAACACTAGGGTCATCTTCTACTGCTTTTCCCAGGCCATTAGCAGGGAACTGGATAGGAAGTGGAACAGCCGGAACTCAAACTGGTGCTCATATGGGATGTAGATGTCACAGGTGGTGGCTTTACCTGCTGTGCCACAATGCTAGCCCCTGGACTGGAATTTTAACCTTTGAGGTGTTACCCAGCACCAAACAGTTTAGTGGAAAACCCATCAGATACATTTTTGGTGAGCATATTTTAAAAATTCAGGTAGCAAAACAAATGTGTTCATTTTTATCTCAATACTTGCAGCCTCTACTGTCCTAACTCTCCTTCCTCATTTCCATCCCCTCCTGATCCCACCACAGTCCAGCTCCCGTCCTCGCCACTGCCCACAAGCTCCTTCTTGGTGGAGTCCTTTCATTTGATTGACAAATCTGACCATCTTTCTTCAGTCCTTGATTTGTCACTTAACGTGGCTGACCACTTCCACCTTCCTGAAACTTCCTCCTGTGGCTCCCATGACTCTAGTTTCTGGTTCCTCTTCACCTCTCTGCTTATCCATTTATTCAGCCCACATTTCAAAGTCCTGTGCGAAGTGTTGTGCTAAGGGTATACGATAATGTTAATAGAACTAGTGTCTGTGGCGTGCCTATCCAGCTGCAAGGCAATCCATGTCCTCAATTGTAAACACCTCACATGTTGCCTTGTATGAACTCAGTCTCACCTCAGCAAACTCTTCTTAAAGGGTTAGATCACAGGCATTTTCATATGGGTCTTTGTTTCAGCCACCCAGCTATTACAGGACAGAAGTGGCCATAGACAATATATTTTTTAAAAATAGGGGGCTGGCGCTGTGGCGTAGTAGGCTAAACTTCCATCTGTAGTGCCAGCATGCTATATGGTCGCCGGTTCGTATCCCAGCTGCTCTTCTTCCAATTCAGCTCTCTGCTTATGGCCTGGGAAAGCAGTGGAAGATGGCCCAAGTGCCTGGGCCCTTGCACCTGCATGGGAAACCTGGAAAAAACTCCTGGTTCCTGGCTTCAGATAGGGCAAGCTCCGGCCATTGCAGTCATTTGGGGAGTGAACTAGTGGATGGAAGACTTTTCTCTCTGTCTTTCCCTCTCTCTCTCTATGTAATTCTATCTCTCAAAAAAATAAATAAAATATTAAAAAAAGAAATGTTTTTTAAAACTGGATGTGGCAGGGCCGGCGCTGTGGCCTAGCAGGTAAAGCCACCACCTGCAATGCCAGCATCTCATATGGGTGCTGGTTCAAGTTCTGGCTGCTCCACTTTCGATCCAGCTCTCTGCTATGGCCTGGAAAAGCAGCAGAGGAAGGCCCAAGTCCTTGGGCCCCTGCACGCATGTGGGAGACCCCGAGGAAGTTTCTGGCTCCTGACTTTGGATTGGAGCAGCTCAGGCCATTGCGGCCAATTGGGAAGTTAACCAGCGCATGGAAGACCCCGACCCCTCTCTCTGCCTCTCCTCTCTCTGTGTAACTCTGACTTTCAAATAAATAAATAAATAAATACTTTTTAAAAATGGGTGTGGCTGTTTCCACAAGAATGTATTTACAAAACAGGTGGCTAACTTTCACCAGAGGCTGTGGCTTCCAGCCCCTGCATTGGACTCTAATCCAAGTTCTACCAGGACAGGCATTTCTGTTTTGATATATAAAAGCAAGCACTTAGTAAATATTTGATGAATGAATACCCTCCTTCTCAGATAGGAACCACTTGACTCTCTGCTTCACAAACAAGGAAGCTGAAGTACAGAGGTTAAGGAACATGCCCAAGCCTACCAACTGGGAAGTCTCAAATCTAGAGCCGTATAGTACAGCATCAGAGTACAGTGCTCTTAATCACCACCCTGTACCCTGGCGACAGGGGAGGAAGCCACCAGCTGCTCTCAAGGGGTTGGGGGGATGAAGAATTTACCAGAAGAAAAGGAAGGCAAGGGAGAAGGCTTGCCTTCTAGACTTTGGAAACCACAGGTCCAGGGATGGCGTTATGAGCACACAGGTAGCAAAGGATGGCGTTCCCTTTGGGAGTGCACTCGCTTTCTGGTAACTCACATGTCTGGACCCAGGGTTCGAGCTGCAGGGTGGTAGAGATGAGGCTAGAGAAGTATGCCAGGGGCCTGTGTGCCATGTGAATGAATTTGGAATTCAGCTTGGTGGCAGATGGGCTGCGGAAGTGTTCTGAGCGTGGGAAAGGATGATCACGTTTGCATTGTAGGTCAATTTTTAAAATTATACTTTATTTTAAAATTGGGTCATACTTGCATATTGTACTCTAGTGAAAAGCTGCAAAGCTCTTTCTTTTTCTTCCTTCTGCCTGCATCAGCCACCCAGTTCTCTGTTCCAGAGGCACCCGTGGCTTCCAGTTAGAAAGATGACTTTCACCATAGTGTGAGGAATGGAATTGTCAGGTAAGTTGAGTGTCTTTTTTTTTTCTTTTAAAGATTTCATTTATTTATTTGAGATGTAGAGTACAGACAGAGAGAGAGAAAGGCAGAGAGAAAGGTCTTCCATCTACTGGTTTGCTCCTCAAATGGCCACAGTGGCCAGAGTTGAGCTGATCTGAGGCCAGGAGCCAGGAACTTCTTCCAGGTCTCCCACACAGGTTCAGGGGCTCAAGGACTTGGGCCATCTTCTACTGCTTTCCCGGGCCACAGCAGAGAGCTGGGTCAGAAGTGGAACAGCTGGGACGTAAACCAGTGCCCATACGGGATGCCAGAGCTGCAGGTGAAGGCTTAGCCCACTATGCCACCATGCTTTCCCCTGGCTGGGTATCTTTCAGCCAGCCCCACCTGGACCCATCTCTTGGCAGGAGGTCTCCTCACTTGGTGTTCTCTGATTCTCACTGGCCACTTCAGGCCTTGAGATGGTACTTTAGATACCAGCACTGAAGCACCTGGCTGTGCCTGTGGCTCCCTCACCAGGGCTGGGGAACATCCAGCCCAAGGCCATTTGAGTCCTGTGAAACCTCTGGGGCTGTCCCTGCTGCCACAACTGCAGGTGGGATTGAAATTCAGTCTATCTATCCCGGGCTAATTTTAGGTATATAATTTTGTATGGCCTGTGAATGATGTTATAAATATCCAAACAGCTCTTGGCAGAAAAAAGGTTCCCTATCCCTGCCACCTTGCCTTCCCAGGGGGTGCTGCCAGGGAACAAAAATTGGTCCCTGGGGATAAAACAATCTTAGGGATTAAAATAGTTTGTGGGGCTTCCAAAGCCTCATTCAACAAAATCTTATGCATTGGATCAATCTGTAAAAGTATATATTTATTATCTTTATTTATTTATTTATTTATTTAAGAGAGAGAGAGAGAGAGAGAGAGAGAGAGAGAGAGAGAGAGAAATATCTTCCATCTGCTAGTTCAATCCCCAAATGCCTGCAACAGCCAGGGCAGGGCCAAGCTAAAGTCAAGAGCCCAGAATTCAATCCAGGTCTGCTACATGGGTGGCAGGGGTCTTCCAGGGTGTGCACTAGCAGGAAACTGAATCAGAAGCAGAGGTGGCATGGAACCCATGCACTCTGATATGGGCTGCTCGTGTCCTAAGCAGCGGCTTCACCTTCGGTGCCACAATAGCAGCGCCCCATATGTTAATGAAAAAAGGTTGAAAAAGCACAGACCTCTGCCTTTACAGAGAGTGCTTCCATCCAGTCCTCCTCAGACGACTCAGGTGGAGTGTGCACTGCTTCTGCCTAGGTTCCCACCTGATTCAGGGGGTGGTGGAACTCAGGCTCCTGTGGAGAACGCTTATCCATGTACTCAGCGAGAAAAGGCAGTAGTGACCTCTTAGATTTAAGAAGCATGGGCTGCTGGGATTAGAGTCCTGGCTCTTCTATCTACTACCTGTGTGCCTTAACCTCTCTGTGTCTCTCTGCAAGACAGGGAGAAGCACGGGATCTCTCCGGCAGAGGTTGGGAGGCTATTGCTCAGTGTGTGTTAGCTATTGTTCAAAGAATCTGATAAGAGCTTCAAAGGGGAAGGGGCTTTTGGAGGCGGGCTGACCAGTAAAGATTTAGAAGTGGGACTGAGGCATGTGGAGAATGCCATCAGCACTTCCCAGGCCAGAGGTTACAGGGCATGGGAAAATGAATAGCATCCTTTCTAGACTCCAGCAAAGGAAGAAGATTCCTTAGGGAATGCATTCACTTTGCAGTTAAAGCAAGAAAGGAGTACAGAGGTTAAAAGCAGAAAGAAGTTTATTTATAATCGAGTCATGGTTTCAAGGCACAAAAGAAAGACCTAGGGAGGAAGAGGGCAGGAGGTAGAGAGGAGACTCAGAATTAGAGGGCTCATTGCCCAGTGAGGGACAGGAGAAGAGGCCCGGCTGGATACAGGGCCACCCCATACGATGATGTCGGCTGAGCCAGGCAGGAGCTGAGAGAATATAACCATCCATCCAGCTGCATAATTTTGTGTGGCCCAAGGCTAATCAGATTTTTAAATGATTTGTTTTAAAGCTTTATTTTACCTATGTGAAAGGCAGAGTTACAGAGAGAGGCAGAGACAGAGACAGACACAAGAGAGACATCTTCCATCCAATGGTTTACTCCCCAAATGTCCACAACAACTGGGGCTGGCCCAGCCTGAAGCCAAGAGCCAGGAGCTTCTTCCAGGTCTCCCAAGTAGGCACAGGGGCCCAAGCACTTGGGCCATCTTCTGCTGCCTTCCCCAGGCACATTAGAGGGGGCTGGATTGTTAGAGAAGCAGCTGGGACTCAAAACAGTATCCAAATGGGATGCTGGTGCTGTAAGGCTTCAACCTGCTATGCCACAGTGCTAGTCCCTTAAATGATTTTTTGAAAATGAAAATAGAGGCTGGCATTGTGGTACAGCAGGTAAAGCCACCAACTGCAGTGCTGGCATTCCATATGAATGCCGATTCAAGTCCCAGCTGCTCCTTTTCCAATCCAGCTCTCTGCTATGGCCTGGAAAAGCAGTAGAGGATGGCTCAAGTCCTTGGGCCCCTGCACCCATGTGGGAGACCTGGAAGAAGCTCCTGGCTCCTGGCTTTGGATTGGCCCAGCTCCTGCAGTTGCGGTCATTTGGGGAGTGAACCAGCGGATGAAGACCTCTCTCTCTGCCTCTGCCTCTGCCACTCTGCCACTCAAGTAAATAAATAAATCTATTTTTAAATATATTTTTTAAAAGTTTAGTTTTAGATGGTGATAAAGGATTGCAGCAATGAGGGGAATGGATGGAACTCAGTGATCTCAAAGCTCTTCTTGGGGTGTGGGCATAAGATTGTTTTGTTTGAGCAAAGTGAAATTGTCAGCCTTGGTTCAAGCCACCCCTTCTTGGCTGGTGATGAGTTAGGTATGGTAGGCATAACTGGTTGCCCACACAATCTTTGCTTACCTTCTCATTCCTTGCTAATTGGACATCTGATTTTATCAAGGCAGCAATGCACCTTGTTGAAAATAATCATCTTGGGGCCAGCGTCTTAGTGTAGAGGCTTAAGCCACTGTCTGCAATGCCAGTATCCTATAGGGGCTATCCAGCTCCCTGCTAATATGCCTGGGAAAGCCAAGGAAGATGGTCTAAATCCCTTGGCCCTTGCACCTGTGTGGGAAACTCAGCCAGAGTTCCAGGCTCCTGGCTTCAGCCTGGCCCAGCTGCAGCTGTTTTGGCCATTTGGGGAGTGAACCAGCTGATGGAAGACCTCTCTTTCTCTATTTCCCTCTCTCTCTCTCTCTTTGTCACTCTGCCTTTCAAATAAAATAATAAATAAATCTTTTAAAAAAAATCTCAAAAAAGAAAAGTACTCAGAGAATGATGGAAGTATGTCATTGGGACACTCAAGGATTCCTAATGACTAACCTGAAACAATTTCAGTATCTAAATGATAGCAGTGTGATGTACCACAGTGGATTAAATCACTGCTTGTTATGTGGGCATCCCATATTGGAGTTCTGTTTTGAGTCCCAGCTGCTTGCATCTGATGCAGCGTACTGCTACTGTTCCTGGGAAGGCAGTGGAAGACGGCCCAAGTACTTAGGTCCCTGACACCCATGTAGGAGACCAGGATGCAGTTCCTGGCTCCTGGCTTTAGCTTGGCCCAGATCTGTTAGGGCCATTTGGGAGTGAACCAACAAATGGAAGATGTCTCTTTCTCACTAAATCTTTTTTTTCTCTCTCTCTCCCCCTTTCCCCCGCCTCTCTCTCCCTTGCTCCCTCCCCCTGTCACTCTGCCTTTTAAAATTAACAAATAAATCTTTTTTTTTTTTTAAGTAATGGTGATACTGGACTCTAACCCATTGAAAAGAATATGACTTAAATAGTCCACACTGATAGAAATAAATCAATGAAAGAGGATGCAAGTTTTAGTAGAAGACAAACTAGTAAATATAGAAGGAATGAAAGAATTACATAATTACCATTTTGCAGTAACCATGTTATTGTTTCAAGCAAGAATCATCATAGATGCTAAAACTAGTAGGTAGTAGTTTGATGGGAAACATGCTATTAATACTTGTCTAGTCTGAAAACATCTCCCCACTTGTTGTTATTAATTTCAAAGGGTAAAATAAGAACATTATAGCAAGGAAACCTGACAGATACCCCTTGCAACTTTAACCAAATGATCGAGTTAATGTCATTAGTAATAAGATGAGTCAAAATTATGTACTTCCTGATGTGATGCACCGAGGACCCCACATTCCTGATGTGGTATTCCAGCCAAAAGTACATCACCTGGCTCATAAGGAAACATCAGGCAAACCCAAGGAAGCGGTGAGCTGCAAAGTAACCGATCTTTGGTCTGCAACAATCTTAGTGGGGCAGGGGCTGTGGTGCAGTAGGTGAAGCCACGGCTTGGGATGTGAATGACCCGTATCAGAGTGCTGGCTTGAGGGCTATCTCTTGCTTCTGATCCAGCTCCCTGACAGTGTGCCCGGAAGGCCATGGTGATGACCCAACTACTTGGGTTCCTGGCATCCATGTTGGAGACCCAGATGAAGTTCCTGAGTCCTGGTTTCGGCCCGGCTCAGCCCTGGGTGTTTTGGGCATTCGGGGAGTGACCCAACAGATGGAAGATTGATCTCGTTGTGTTATTCTCCCCAATTCTCTGTCATCCTGTCTTTCAAGTAAATAAATAAATTAATAACATAAAATACAAAGATTGAAGAACTGCTTCAGATGAAAATAGACTAAACTGGGACCAGTGCTGTGTCATAATGGGTTAAACCACTTGGCCTGTAATGCTGGCATCCATGTGGGCTCTGGTTCATGTCCCAGCTGCTCCACCTCCAATCCAGCTCCCTGCTAATGTGCTTGGGAAAAAATGGGAGATGGCCCAGGTGTTTGGGTTCTTGTACCCATGTGGGAGACCCGAATGAAGCTCCTGGCTCCAGCCTGATCCAGTCCTGGCTGTTGCAGTCATTTGGGGGGAGTGAATGAGTATAAAGAAACTGTCTCTCCCCTTCTAACTCTGCCTTTCAAATAAATAAATAAATCTTTTTTTTTTTTAATTAGACAGGCAGAGTTAGACAGTAAGAGAGAAAGACAGAGAGAAAGGTCTTCCTTTCATTGGTTCACCCCCCAAATGGCTGCTAGTGCACCAATCCAAAGCTAGGAGCCAGGTGCTTCGTCCTGGTCCCCCATGAGGGTGCAGGGTCCAAGCACTTGGGCCATCCTCCACTGCCCTCCCGGGCCACAGCAGAGAGCTGGACTGGAAGAGGAACAACCGGGACTAGAACCCGGAGCCCATATGGGATGCCAGCACCGCAGGAGGAGGATTAACCAAGTGAGCCACGGCGCCAGCCCCATAAATAAATCTTTAAATAAAATGAAATAGACTAAAACAACATGACGATAAATGCTATGAGTGATCCTAGATTGGTTCCTGGACCAGAAAAAAAGTTTTTCTTTTCTGTAAAAGACATTAGTGGGACAACAGGTAAGAGCTGTAGACTAAATGATAGCATTGAGAGTAGGTGTGTGTCCTATCTGTTAAGATGCCAGCTGGGATTCCATCATTCCATGTTGAGGTGCCTGGGTTTGAGTCCTGGCTCTGCTCCTAATGCTGGCCTTCTGCTAAAGTGACCCCAGGAAGGCAGCAGGTGATGGATCAGGTGGTTGGGTCCCTGCCACCCATCTGGCAGATCCAGGTGGAGGTCCTGGCTCTGGCTTCAGTCCAGGCTAGTTCTGGCCATTGCAGGCGTCTAGGAAGTGAATCAGCAGACAGGAGCTCTCTCTGTAGTGTATATCTCTTATCTCTGAAAGGTATGCAGGAGGACCAGCGCTGTGGTGTAGTGGGTAAAGCAGCCTCCTGCAGTGCTGGCATCCTATATGGATTCCAGTTTGAGTCCTGGCTGCTTCACTTCCAATCCAGCGCTCTGCTATGACCTGGGAAAGCAGTAGAAGGTGGCCCAAATCCTTGGGCCCCTGCACCTACAAGGGAGAGCTGGAGGAAGCTCCTGGCTCCTGGCCTCGAATCATCATAGCTCCAGCCATTGTGGCCAATTAGGGAGTGAACCATCAGATGGAAGACCTCTCTCTCTCTCTCTCTCTCTATCTCTCTGTCTCTCTGTCTGTCTCTCCTTCTGTCTGTGTAATTCTGACTTTGAAATAAATAAATAAATCTTTTTTTTTTTAAAAAAGAAAGGTATACAGGAATTCTTTGTACTACTTTTGCAAATTTTGTCAATCTAAAATTATTTTAAGGGGCTAGCACTGTGGTGCAGCAGGTTAAGCTGCCTTGGATGCCGGCATCCTATATGGGTGCCAGTTCAAGTTCTCAGCTTTTCTACTTATGATCCAGCTCCTTGCTAATGCATCTGGGAAAGCAGCAGCAGATGGTCCAAATACTTGGAGCTCCTTCATCCATGTTGGAGACCCAAGCAGAGCTCTAGGATCCAGGCTTTAGCTTGGCCCCGTTCCAGTCATTGTAGCCATGTGGGGAGTGAACCAGCAGATAGAAGCGCTCTTGTTCTCTGTTTCTCCCTCTGTCTGCAACTCTTCCTTTCAAATAAATCAATAAATCTGTGTGTGTGTGTG
This sequence comes from Oryctolagus cuniculus, assembly GCF_051225735.1. Lineage (NCBI taxonomy): Eukaryota > Metazoa > Chordata > Mammalia > Lagomorpha > Leporidae > Oryctolagus > Oryctolagus cuniculus. Next base: position 142,481,154 of record NC_142868.1, on the reverse strand, counting down.
TGTGTGTGTGTGTGTAAAGATTTGTTTATTTTATTTGGAAGACAGAGTTACATAGAGAGAGAGGGAGAGTCTACGGCCATACCACCCTGAACGCGCCCGATCTCCTCTGATCTCGGAAGCTAAGCAGGGTTGGGCCTGGTTAGTACTTGGATGGGAGAGAGAGGGAGAGAGCGAGAGAGACATCTTCCATCTTTTGGTTCACTTCCCAAATAGCCACAAAGGCCAGAACTAGGCCAGGTCAAAGCCAGGAGCTTCATCCAGGTTTCCCAAAAGGGTGCAGGGGCCCAAACACTTGGGCCATCTTTTGCTGCCTTCCTGGGCACATCAGCAGGGAGCTGGATCAGAAGTGGAGCAGCCAGGTCTCAAATTGGCACTCATATGGGATGCCAGCACCGTAGGCAGCAGCTTTACCTGCTATGCCACAGCACTAGCCCCAAATAAATAAATCTTTTAAAAATTAAATAAAATTATTTCAAAACAAAAAGTTAAAAATAGACTTACTTCCCTCTGTACCAATGCAGTAATATAGTCCTATACTCAATCATGGCCTTTGAGTTGTTTTTATTTTAAAGGTTTATTTATTTATATATTTGAAAGAGGGGGGGAGGGAGGAAGGGAGGGAGAGAGAGAGATAATCTTCCATCCACTGGCCCACTCCCCAAATGACTGCAATGGCCAGAACTAGGTCAGGTCAAAGCTAGGAGTCAGAAGCTTCATCTAGATCTCCCACATGGGTGCAGGGGCCCAAGCACTTGAGCTATCTTCCACTGCTTTCCCAGCCCATTAGCAGGGAACTGGATCACAAGTGGAGTAGCTGGGAGTTGAACCACTGCCCATATGGGATGCTGGCACTTCTGACGGCGGCTTAACCTGCTATGCCACTATACTGGCCCCATGTTGCAGTTTTTAGTCTAATGGATGGGGCTTATTGGAAAACTATTATTTTTCTGATAATAAGGGAGAGACTTGGCAAATGGCTTTTGCCTTTTACTCTTCCTCCTCTTCCTATGTGGAATGAGGGCTTAGTGCCTGGATGTGGAGCAGCTATTTTGAGTGTGAAGGAAAAAGGAGCTGGAAGTAGCAGGGTCCTCATGGCTTCCTTGAACATCAGCCCTGCACTGCCTCCCTTTGGATGAGAAGTTGACTAACCCACTGTAGTCAGGTTTCTGGCAGAGTGTGTCCAGCCAAATGCAATTCCAACTGAGCTAGCACAGCCAAGACTCCCAGTGGGATTTATACTTTCAAGTTTGTGTGGTTTGCTTCCTTACTTGTTTAACTGCTTCCACCCTTAGATGTTAATGTTCCCAGAGTTTGAGTCCCTGCTCCTCTATATTGTCTCATTGGGCTGCAGCACATGCTCCCATCTACCAACTCTGATTACTCTCAAATTATTACCTCCAGCCTGAAGTTTTTTTCCTGAATTGTAAGCCATCTACCCAGCTGCTTACAGGATATGTTTGTGCATGGTCCATAGACACTTTGACAGACTTTTCAACCATACACACACACACTGCCAACCACCATCCAATCATTTTCCCAAGCCAGAAACTCCAGAGTCATCTTCCTCCTCTTCCCACGTTCTCACCCACTTCGTGCAGTTAGTCATCCAGATCCTGATGACTCCATCTCCCAAATAGTTTCTGAATCCATCTCCTCCTCTTCCTTCCCATTACAGGGCCAATGCTTCATCATCTCTCACTAGAATCTTTTTTTTCACACTAACTTCCTGTACAGGCTCCCTCTTTCTGTCCTCTGTTCCCCTAACACATACTGTGCTCCATTTTCCTTGTGTGTGAATATGATTACTGTATTCTCCTGCTTAAACGCCCCATCCCTTCAGCTGCATATGGCGATAGGTTTTCTCTTCGTGGTTCCTCTTGTGGTGTCACGGTGCTCGCAGGATTATCTTCTCCTGGCTGCCCATCAGGGCCGGCCTCTAATGAGAGAGGGACTGTTGACCCCCCGGCTGGTTGGGTATATTCTTAGAGGGCAGCTTCTCCCAGGTTCATGTCATCCAGTGATCTCCCACTTGCTCCAGCCCTCTCTTATTCACATCAAGTTGTGCATCGCCCTGTTGTCAGATGACCTGCAGTGTTCTTTCACTTTTGCAAAAATAGATTCTGAATGTTGATCAGAAAGAGGTGTTGGGGCCGCTGTGTGATAGTGAGGGCTGAGCGCTGCCTGAATGCAGCACACGCTGCTCATAGAGATGGCACGTTAGTCCCTGTGTACTGGCCCTGCTCCCTGGGGCTTTCGGTTTTATGAAAAGCCCCATCCATTAGACTAAAATGGCCAGGATTGGGTACATGCCTATCTCACTGTGAGCACCAGGAATGTTTATAATGCAAACTGGCTCCACACTGTGGGGCCTCTTATGTTGCCTGCTTATAAGTTAAGCCAGCCTGGGGCTTCTGGGACTGTTTTGTCTATTTCCTGGGACCGGCTGCTAGGGCTTGGGTGGGAGGGGTGATTCAGAGTCCTCAGCAACAGAGCAGAAAACAAGGTTACCCTGCTTTGCAGCTGCCAGCCATCAGCCTCCTGTTCCTACCAATATGCTTTTCGACCATTTCCCATCCAACGGAATATATTAAAGCCTCCTCTGAGCCACACAGAGGCAGACACTCCTCTAAGGAACTCCTATGTGTTTCTTACCACACCATCATGGCCTTCTTCTTTTTTTTTTTTTTTTTCTATAAGATTTATTTATATATTTGAAAGGCAAAGTTACAGAGAGAGAAGGAGAGACAGAGAGAGGTCTTCCATCTTCTGGTTTACCCCCCAGACGGCGACAATGGTCAGGACTGGGCCAGGCAGAAACCAGCATCCAGGAACTTCTTCTGGGTGTCACATATGGGTTGGCAGGGGCCCAGTCACTGGGACCATCCTCCACTGCTTTCCTAAGTGCATTAGCGGGGAGCTGGATCAAAAGTGGAGCCCTGGGACAAAAACTGGTGCCCTTATGGGATATGGGTGTTGCAGGCTTTACCCGTTACACCACAAAGCCGGGCCCCCTTCATGCCTTTCTCTATTTGCATGCCCATTTCCCTGTGTATGGTTTTCAGCATCTGAATGCAAATCTGAATTTTTTGCATAGAGTGGAGCCTGACATGGAGAGCGAGCTTTAAGTGTCTCTTGACTGATTAAATGATTGGATGTGTTTTCCTAGGTTCCTGGTGAAGCACTGTGGAAAGAGCCTGGATAGGGGAACTATTCCCAGTGAGTTCCTCTGTTGACTAGCTGTGAGGCCATATTCTCTCAAGTCTCTTTACCTTACCAACAAACTAGACAATACCGCCCACCTTGGAAGAGTTGTTTTGAAGAATAAGAGTTCATGGTAATTGATTCATTCAGTTGTAGAGCTGTACTGCCTCCTATGAGCCACACACTGTGTTAGTGACCAAGGGTATAACATTGTCTTTTCCTCATCAAGCTTTTCAATCTAGCAAGAAAGATAATTAAACCAATACCTATGGTTACTTTAGTAGGGGAAGAACAAGGTGCTATGGGAACATAGAACTTGGGGCATAATCTAGTGCAGGGGTCAGGAAAGACCTCGCCAAGGCTGTGAGACAATCGTAAAGTCCTATATCCACGTCAGGTAGGACGGATGAGACTGCCCTCAAGTTCTCAGAAGGATGACGTCACGCGGTGGGGAATCACACTTCCTGGAACTGTGGAGTGTTGAGCTGGGCCCAGCGTCCTTTGATGTTGCTGACTGATCGTCCCCTTTGAATGACGTTTCTAGGGTCAGCAGTGGATTTGCCTTTATCTAGCCACACTCCGACTCACCTTTTTGCTCTAAAAACCTAAGCCCTCCACTTAAGAAAGAGTAAAAACTACAGAGATAGAGAATGTTGGAGGGGAATCTGAGAGGCCAGAGGGGCTAGGCAAAGCAGCAATGGAATGCTGTCCACATCTGCCTTCAAATGTATCCAGAATCCAAGGACCTCTGCCCACCTTGCATGCAACCTCCTGGTGCAGACTGCTGTCCTTGGTCCCTGGACCAAGGCTTCCTACTGGCCTTCCTGCTTCTACCTTTGCCCTCCTATAACATCCGCACCCCCCCCCCCCCCAACCACATTCCAGCTCTGAAGTTTTTTGTTCCTGCTTCTGGAGCAGAGCTTGGATGAAAGAGTATGGAAGGAAATCTGTACCCGCGTGCAGGATGAGGAAATGTGAGTAGGTGCGCCCACCTACTTCACGGTGTTAGCCTGTGGTAGGTAAATAAGCAAGACCAAAGGAGTCGTCCCCTGTTGGTTTTGCATTAAAGGATTTTCACACGAGTCCCTGCTCAGTCTCCCTTATCCACGCTCCCCTCTTCCACGTTTCCCACACATTCCCGGATTTGCCTCCCAGTTGCAAACAGCCCATCTCTCTGCCCCCTCATCTCTTTCCCAGTCTTTTCCTGACTCAGCCTTCATGGTCTCTCCCAGCAATGCACAAATACCCTGTTGTCTATGAAAGCCTGCTTCCAAACCATCACCGTAACGCCCCGGCCTGGAGGAAGGCGCCGGGGAGCCAGGGCCTCATTCAGGCAGCTCCTGAGAGTGCCACGTGGGCACTCAGCGGGGCTTAGCAGTGAGGATGGTTACCTGAGCCAGGCTTCAGACAGCACTCTGTCCTCCAAGGATAATCTGCTTCAGATCTTAGCGTTTCTCAAATGCCAGCAACAGAAGGTGTGGAGACACCATCTATACTAAGGCCTTTATTTTTCTTCCCCAATTTTTTTCTCTGACAGATTTCAAACCTGCGGTCAAGGTGAATGAAAAAAACCACAGAGACTATCTATGTTTCACGTGGATTCAGCAGTGTTAACACTTTCACTCTTTTCTCTCTCCCTTACTTTTTTGAGATTATCTATCATCTTTGCATGTATGCATGCCTTCCTCTGTCCCTATACACACACAGAGGAGACTTTCTGAAAGTAAATTACAGACAATGTGCCCCTTTACCCTAGTATTCTGTCATGTATTTCCTAAGAACATTTTCCATATATACCACAATATCATTATCATATCCACAAGATCTAACAAAGATCCTGTAGCATTATCTACATGTGGTCAACAGGGAAGGCATTTGGCTCAGTGGTTCACGTTGCCTGTGACACTTGCATCCCACATCAGAGTGCCTGGTTCCAGCTTCCTGCTAATGTGTATCCTGGAAGACAGCAGGTAATAGTTCAAGTAGTTGGGTCCTGCCACCCATGTGAGAGACTTAGAAGGAATTCTGACCCTCTGGCTTTATTATGGCCCAGCTCTAGCTGTTGCAGGCATTTAGGGAGTGCATCAACAGATGGAAGATTCCTCTTTGTCTCTTTGTCTTTTAAATCAAATGAAAATAAAGCATTTAAAAAATAAAATAATGCATAGTCACACTTCCCCATTTGTTCTCAAAATGTCTTTAACAGCACATCTCAGGACTATTGTTTGTGGCATAGAGCTTAAGTTGCCACTTGGGACAACTGCATCCCATGTAGGAGGCCAGTTTGAGTCCCAGATGCTCTGCTTCCAATCCAGCTCCCTACTGCTGTGCCTGGGAATAGAGCAGAGTATGGCTCAAATACTTGGTCTCCTGTCCTCCATGTGGGAGACCTGGATGGAGTCCCTGGCTCCTAGCTTCAGTCTAGCCCAGACCTGGCTGTTGCGGCCATTTGGAGAATGAATCAGTGGATAGAACATCTACCCCACCCCACCCCCTTTCCCCAACCCTTTCCTCTCTGTCACTCTGCCTTTCAAATAATAGACAAGTAAATTTTTAAAAAATTACAAGTTCATCTCACAAAGCTTCAAATCCAACCAAGGATTAAGTGTTGCATTTTTCCGCTTGATTGTCAGGTTCTTTGGTTTCCTTTAATTTAGAAAAGTTCTTTCACCCCCACATCCCCCTCTTTTAGTCTTTCATGATATTGACATTTTAAAAGGAGTCCAGGCTGGTTGTCCTGTGGAATGGCTTGCTGTAGACTTGTCAGATTGTTTTCCTGTGACCAGACTCTGGCTAAACATTTTTTGGCCAGAGTATTACACAGGAGATTTTGTGTTTCCCATTGCAAGTCATCAGGTGGTATCTAATGCCAGTTTGTCCCATGGTTAGTGATGCTTGGTTCAGGGGGCATCTATTGGATTTCTCTATTATAAAGGTACTTCTCTATTTTTTAAAAGATTTATTTATTTATTTGAATGAGTTACACAGAGAGAGAAGGAGAGAGAGGGAGAGAAGAAGAAGAAGAAGAAAGAGGAGGAGGAGGAGGAGGAGGGAGGGAGGGAGGGGTATGTTTTCCATCTGCTGGTTTACTCCCCAGTTGGCCACCAGTGGTCAGATCTGCGCCAATCCAAAGCCAGGAGCCAGGAACCTCTTCCGGGTCTCCCACATGGGTGCAGGAGCCCAAGGACTTGGGCCATCTTTCACTGCTTTCCCAGGCCACAACAGAGGGCTGTATTGAAGTGGAGCAGCCCAGACTTGAACCGGCGCCCATATGGAATGCCAGCACTGCAGGCAGCAGCTTAACCTGCTACACCACAGCCCCAGCCCCAGCTACTTCTCTTACCCCATGTAATTAATGAGGGACAAGGGGTATTAATACTCTGAGTTTGGGAAATATCCTGTACCCTGACAATCTGTCACCTAATGGCTTAGTAAATATTGATGATCCTTGCTTAAAGCACTTTGTAAAGAGTGGTTTCAAAATGGTGATTTTCTCATTATATCATCTCTTCTACATTTATTATCTGGCATTCTTTTTTTTTTTTTTTTTTTTTTTTAAACAGCCCCTTCCTATCTAACTCGTAAAAAAGTTTGACTCTGGGGCTGGCACTGTGGCACAGCAGGTTAATGCCCTGGCCTGAAGTGCCAGCATCCCATATGGGCGCCAGATCTAGTCTTGGCTGCTCCTCTTCTGATCCAGCTCTCTGCTATGGCCTGGAAAAGCAGTGGAAGGGGGCCCAAGTCCTTGGGGCCCTGCACCTGCGAGGGAGACCCGGAGGAAGCTCCTGGCTCCTGGCTTCGGATCAGATCAGCTCCGGCCATTGAGGCCAACTGGGGAATGAACCATCAGATGGAAGACCTCTCTCTCTGCCTAACTCTGACTTTCAAATAAATAGATAAAATCTTAAAAAAAAATTTTGACTCTGAATTCTAGATTCTTTGTTTTTCTCAGTGTTGGAGTCTTTTATTATCTACATTATTTTTGAAGCTGAAATTGTTCCAAATTTGGCTAGTAGAGCCAACACTTTTAACTTTTAATTAGTTTTGTAGACTTCTAAGGTCATTATTTCAGAACAAACAGTTGTTTTATTCTACGGATAAGACAATTTCTTTCTTTCTTTTTTTGGAGTGGGATTGGGACTAGACTTCAGAAATATAAAAAGCTAACCAGGGTTATTTGTTCTGAAATGGATAGCCATTTGAAGAATTTACAGTTGGCTTAAACCTCATGTGTTCATGGAATATGAATCAGAAAAATAATCATTTAGTAGGAAAGATGAAATTGAGGAAACCACCCTTTTGACTATGACGTGAAATTAGCTGACATTACAGAATATTTTCTTTTAACTTAGAACTTTCTAGAGTGATGGCAAGATTGTGAAAGGCAACATGACTCACAGAATAGGGCTTTGTAGCTGCACAGAGCTAGGTTCAAATCCCAAGTCTTTGCCGGCTATGTGACCATGGAGAGATTGCTGGCCCCTCCCCCTCAGTTTCCTCACATGTATAACAGGAATGCTGTTGGTAATAATGATGAATAATGTAATTTTAGTGCTTGTCAAGTAGTAGGCACTCAGGGCAAGTCATTCATCTCAAAAAAGAAATAGAGATGGGAACTAAGTTGGGTTAACAAATGGTTGAAAGCCTTTGTTACAGCTGCATCATGTGAGTAGCTGGCTACGCCAGGGTTAAAACAGTCTAAAGCTATCCCCCCACTCTCCTGAGCCTGCAGCAAAGGCCTATCGCATACTGGAACAGCACTTCCAAGGGTCAGGCATTTCCATCCTTTTCATTCCAGGTTTTGCCTCTAATTTCTGAAACATAGTTTGTTATATCTGCTTCCAGTGAATGAGAGTGAGCTTGCCAGACACACTGGAGAACCCTTCTGCTATGTAACTAGAAAATACCAGCCTCTACCCTTCACTGCATTGTCAAAGTTGGCTTCCTCTGGTAAAACATGGCCTTCAACCACTACCAAAGTTACTCTGCCTAGCAAATTATCCTGAAATTCAGTTGCTAAAAACAACAATCCTTTATGTTCATGCCCGTGGGTCTACAGATTATCTGTAGCTCAGGCTGAGCTAGGCTGGCCCTTGGCTCTGAACTCCAAGCTAAGGACGGATTCGTTTATGTTTTGTATGACTGTCATCCTCTTTGGACCATTGGAATTTTATCTGGTCCCTACATCTCATTCTAAGGCCTAAGATGAGAGAATGAGTGTATAGGGTTGTCATAATCTCCCTAAGTTGAGTTGACCTTTAGATTTCTATCACTGTAGCTGAAGTATGAATAGTCATTCTCCTAACAATTTCAGAGCATGATTTTTGGGCCTGCTAAACATAGACATGACCACACACTTCACATTCCCCTCTCAAAGACAAAGAGGAGTTTTTAGAGGTAGTATAAGCTACTAGATATAAGAAAGGAGGGGCAAGTGTCTAGCTTAGTGGTTAAGTTGCCACTTGAGATGCCCACCCCCCTATTGGAGTGCCTGGGTTCAAGTCCCAGCTCTGCTCCTGATTCTAGCTTCTTGCTAATGTGTACCCTTGGAGGCAACAGGTGATGGCTCAGGAAACCGGGTCACCCCTGCCATGTGGGGAGACCTGGGTTGAGTTCTGGGCTCCTGGCTTCAGTCTGGCACAGTCCTTGCTGTTGTGGGCATTTGGGAAGTGAACTAGCAGATGGAAGCTCTCTTTCTCTCTGTCCATTCTTGCTCTTGCTATCACTCTATCTTTCAAATACCTTTTTTTTTTTTCCCCAAGAAAAGAGCTCTCTGGGCTGGTGCCTATGGCATAGTAGGTCTGCAGCACCAGCATCCCATATGGGAGCTGGTTTGTGTCCCAGCTGCTCTTCTTCCAATCCAGCTCTCTGCAAGTGGCCTGGGACTGCAGTGGAGGATGGCCCAGGTGCTTGGGCCCCTGCACCCACGTGGGAGGCCCGGAAGAAGCTCCTGGCTCCTGGCTTCAGATCAGCTCCACTCTGGCTGTTTTGGTCATCTGGGGAGTGGACCAGCAGATGGAAAACCTCTCTCTCTGTCTCTACCTGTCTGTAACTCTGCCTCACAAATAAATGGATAAATCTTAAAAAAAAAAAAAAAAAAAAAAAGAGAGAGAGAGAGAGAGAGAAAGGGGACTTAACTAAAATTTTGGCTAAGATCTTCTGGTCTCAGTTCAAATGTGGGTAAAAGCACACACACACACACACACACACATATCTGATATGTAACAAATCATGATAGGATGAAAGAAAATCCAGTATTACTGGAAGAACCTTTGCAGTCCCCCCTCAGCTTCCATTCACCTACCAACTTCCTTTCATCACCCAAGACCCCTATGTCTTAACACAGATGAGTTTGCAGGTGAAGCCATTAAACAAGAGATCCTACAACCTATTTCTGCCTCCCCTACCTATCGTCTTGTCTTTATATCTACTTACCGTCTTTGATTTTTCTGTCCAAGGTTAATCCTGACATCTCTGCTAAAATCCCATTCAGCATTTCCGGTATATCAGATTACCTCCTTTTTCTCTTCTATCCTCAATTTCTTCCTCGGCAAGTGCTCTTGTCCTTTGGCTATTTAAACTTCTTTCATTTTTTTTTTTTTTTTTGACAGGCAGAGTGGACAGTGAGAGAGAGAGACAGAGAGAAAGGTCTTCCTTTTGCCGTTGGTTCACCCTCCAATGGCCGCCACGGCTGGTGCGCTGTGGCCGGCGCACTGCGCTGATCTGAAGGCAGCAGCCAGGTGCTTCTCCTGGTCTCCTATGGGGTGCAGGGCCCAAGCACTTGGGCCATCCTCCACTGCCTTCCCGGGACACAGCAGAGAGCTGGCCTGGAAGAGGGGCAACCGGGAAAGAATCCAGCACCCCGACCGGGACTAGAACCTGGTGTGCCGGTGCCGCTAGGTGGAGGATTAGCCTATTGAGTCGCGGCGCCGGCTTAAACTTCTTTCATCTTTTAAAAAAAAAAAAAGATAGCATGTTTGATCTTGATCAACCCCTCTAGATTCTGCTATATGAGTTAACTATGGTAATTTAACTAAAAGGGGGTGGGGACAGGGATCCTATGGAAAATGGTGGTCCTCTGGAAATAAAACCAGCTGATGGCCAGCACTGTGGTGTAGAAGGTTGAGCCTCCACTTGCAGTGCTGGCATCCCAAATGGATGCCAATTCAAGCCCCGACTACTCCACTTCTGATTCAGCTCCCTGCTAATGCACCTGGGAAAGTAGAGGAAGATGGCCCAAGTGCTTGGACCCCCGCACCCACATGGGAGACATGGAAAAACCTCCTGGCTCCTGGCTTCAGGTTGGCCCAGCTCCAGCCATTGTAGCCATTTGGAGAGTGAACCAGTGGATGAAAGATCTCTCTTCTCTGTATTTCTGCCTTGAAAATAAATAAATAAATCTTTTAAAAAAATAAAGGAAATAAAGCTAGTTGAGAAAGGGGATGTCAGATAATGAGAAGAATGAATACTGGTTTGATTGGCAAAGGAAACCATCTAATAAACATGTCCAGAAACATTGCTGCTCAATTTATAAAAATGAATATCAGGGGCAGTTGCTGTGGAACAGTGGGTTAAGCCGTGGCCTGAAGCCCTGGCAACCAATATGGGTGCTGGTTCATGTCGTGGCTGTTCCACTTCTGATCCAGCTCCATGCAAATGCACCTGGGAAAGCAGTGGAGGATGGCCCAAGTCCTTGGGCCCCTGCACACACGTGGGAGACTCAGAAGAAGCTCCTGGCTCCTGGCTCCATCCTGGCCAAGCCCCTGTCGTTGTGGCTATTTGGGGAATAAACCAGTGGTTGGCATCTCTCTCTCTCTCTCTGTCACTCCTTCTCTCTCTCTGTAACTCTGCCTTTCAAATAAATAAATAGATCTTTTAAAAATGAATATCATATCTATATTGGCAATAACCAAATAAAATGCAGTTAAAGTATGAGAATATTCAAAATAGTCATCAAGAATCATAAAATATGATCAACTGTTATAGGCTGACTGTATCCCTAAAAATTCATCTGTTGAAGTCCTAGCCCCCAGTACCTCAAACGTGACTGTGTTTGGAGACAGGGTCTTCATGAGATCATCATGTTAATGGGAGGTCACTAGGGTGGGCCCTAATCCAATATGACTGTGCACATGTGAAGACAAAGGAAGATGCGGGCAGGCAGGTGGCACACTTAGGATGCCGCTTAGGATGTCATCATCCCATGTGAGTTCCTGCTTTGAGTCCTGCCTTTGCTTCTGATTTTAGCTTCCTACTGATGTGCACCCTGGGAGGCAGCAGATGATAGTTCGAATACCTGGGTCCTTGGCACCCACGTGGAATATGTAGATTGAATTCTGAGCTCCTAGCTTCAGCCTGGGTTAGCCCTGGCTGTTACTGGCATTTGGGGAGTAAGTCAGTGGATGGGAGATCTCTTTCCTTCTGTCTCCATGTCGCTCTCTCTGTCTGTCCCTCTGTCTTTCAAATAAAAAGAGAAATAAATAAATAAAAATTTCCACAAAGGGAGAAGATGGCCATCTACAAGCAGAGGAGAGAGGTGCCAGCAGACAAAGCAACCCTACTAACACCTTAATCTTGGACTTCCAGCCTTCAGAACCAAAAAATACATTTCTGGGTTTTTAAAAAAGATTTATTTATTATTTGAAAGGCAGAGTTACAGTGAGAGGAGAGTCAGAGATCTTCCATTCACTGATTCGCTCCCCCAAATGACCACAACAGTTAGGACCGGGCTGGGCTGGAGCCAGGAGCCAGGAGCCAGGAGCCAGGAGCCAGGAGCCAGGAGCTTCTGGGTCTCCCATATGGGTGCAGGGGCCCAAGCACTTGGGCCATCTTCTACTGCTTTCCCAGGCACATTAGCAAGGAGCTGGATCAGAAGTAGAGCAGCCAGGATACCCAAACTGGCACCCATATGAGATGCTAGCACTGCTGGCCATGGCTTTAAACCACTGAGCCCCAGTGCCAGCCCAAATTTCTGTTATTGATGCCAGTCACTCTGTGGCATTTAGTTAAGGTATCCTAGCAAACTAATAAGCCATGGATACATAAGACCTTTTTTTTTTTTTTTTTTTTGACAGGCAGAGTAGACAGTGAGAGAGAGCAGAGAGAAAGGTGTTCCTTTTCCATTGGCCACTGCGGCCGGCACACAGCACTGATCCGAAGCCAGGAGCCAGGTGCTTCTCCTGGTCTCCCATGCGGGTGCAGGGCCCAAGGATTTGGGCCATCCTGCACTGCCTTCCTGGGCCACAGCAGAGAGCTGGACTGGCAGAGGAGCAACCGGGACAGAATCCAGTGCCCCAACTGGGACAAGAATCTGGGGTGCTGGCGCCGCAGGTGGAGGATTAGCCTATTGAGCTGCGGCACCTGCCCATAAGACCTTTTTTATGAACCTTTAAAAACTCCAAAGTGGGCTGGCACTGTGGTATAGTAGGTTAAGCTTCTACCTGTGGTCCTGGCATCCTGTAGGGGCGCCAGTTTGCAGCCCAGATGCTTCTCTTCTGATCCAGCTCTCTGCTAATGGCCTGGGAAAGCAGGAAAGTGGAAGATGGCCCAAGTGCTTGGGCCTCTGCACCCACACAGGTGACTAAGAAGAAGCTCCTGGCTTCTGGTTAGGATCCGCCCAGTTCTGGCCATTGTGGCCATTTGGGGAGTGAACCAGCAAATGGAAGACCTCTCTTTGTCTCTCCCTCTGTCTATAACTCTGCCTCTCAAATACATAAATAAAATCTAAAACAAACAAACAAAAACCTCTAAAAGTATTTATTCTACTTTTCCCCTTAGTTTTCTTTCCCTTCCTGGACCATTTGGTCCTTGGCCATTGAGTTGAGCAGAGCAAGGTGGGCTCGCGTGGTTTGGGAATGGGAGCTGGTGGCAGAGTGAACCAAACACGCAATGTAAAGGATGCAGAGCAGCTGTGCTCTGTGCAGAGTGGGCTGCGGGTGCTGTGTTCGTGCTGCCATGAGCTTTGGCATCTGGCCTCCTGCCTCCTTTTCGTGTTCTTGACTAAAAAGATAAGGGCATCGGTAGGTCATGTTATGCCCCCTTCTCTTTTTCTGGTGGCAATCATACAAATGAAAATAATGACTTCAGACACCCACTTTTCCCTGTTACGAGGTGTTGACTTCTCATTCAGTCTGGGGCTGTGCCTGTCACTGCAGACAGAGCAGGCTGCTCTCCCTCCCCAGATGCACAGGGCTGGCTAATGAGGGGGCACTGGGCTTAGGCTTGGGGAAGAAAGCAACCTCGCAGGAATCGTACCTTGTGCTTGACATGCCATCATCAGGGACAGTGACTAATACTCACTGAGCACTTACTTTGTACCAGGCTGTGTTCTGAATACATTAAGCCTACCAACCAGCCTGAGATGTGCTACTATCCCTACTCAACCCATTTTAGGGATAAGGCAAACCGGGTCCAGTACCTAGGCAAGTAAAGCAAGTTGCCTAAGGTCTCTCTCTCTCTCTCTGGTATAGGGTTGGAAGCAGGATCTGAACCCAGGCAACCTGGCTTCGGGCCCAAGGCTGGTGTTTACTGCACTGATCAGCCCTGGTGTTTAGCCACTACACCAGGAGCAGGAAGTCACTTCCTTCAATGTGTTTTTTTTAAGTGCCCTCATCAACACTGACAAGCTGATAGGGAAATCCATTTCCAGTTGTTCACACAGCCATGTCAATTAGGTTCCCAGATGACTTCCTGTCCTCTTGAGAGCACACCACAGAGGCTGGCCATTGAGGAGGAAGGGTTTCAAGGAGTTAACAGTTTTCTCAGCTCCAGCTGGGAGGTGTGTGGTTGCAGAGGAGCCTCCCAGAGGCTCTGGGTGTCCGCACTGGGCCTGGGACCTGGGACACTGTGGCTTTCTGGAGGGGATGGGCAGCATGGTAACGGCCAGCCTCACAGTTCTGTGCAGCTCTGTGTCTAGGAAACAGCTGGCTGTATTTTTGTTTGTCCTTTAATTTTGAGGGACAGAGAAGCTCCCACCCTCTGGCTCACTCCCCAAATGCCCACAACAGCCATGAGGGTGAAGCTGGGAGCTGTGAACTTGAACCAGATCTCCAACATGGGTGGCAGGAACCTAATCACTTGAGCCATCACCGCTGCTTTCCAGGGTCTGCATTAGCAGGAAGCTGGAGTCAGGAGCAGCGCCCGCACGTGAACCCAGGTTCTTTGGATCTGGGACACAGATGTCCTAGCATGCTAGCCCCGCACAGCTGGTTTCCTTCAGTGATGGTAATGGGGGAGGGACTGGCCTCCCAAGCACGGGAGAACAGAGAAGAGAGCAGTCAGACTAGTTTATAGTTTAAAATTATTTTCTTCCCGTTGTTACTTGCCTCCAGCCTTTCAAGTGCAAATAGCCTGAATGCACTAGGATTCTGACACCTGAGGCCCTCCCTGCCCTGCACAGCCCACGCAGTGCGTCGCATTGTTCGTTGTCTGCAGCGCACTTGAGTTTAGGCTGGTGACCTCTCCTCTGCTTGGGATGTGCAGCTTTGGTCTTTTTCAGAGGCCCCAGAAGGCACGGCTGTGGCAGGCGCCAGCGCGCTGATGTGCCACCCTACAAACACGTGGACCCGAGTCACGGTCGAGTTGCATTTCTGGATTTAGGAACAGATATCAGTTGTGAGCTAACCGGCTAAGGGGCAGAGAGGCCCCGGTGGAAGGAGGAGAAGAGAAGCCGGCCCCTGTTTCCATTTGCTGGAGCCCTTCTTTCAGAAAGGATTCCCTCGGGAGGAGAGGCCTCCCACGCGCATCCCATCCAGCCTTGCAGAGGGGCTTACAGCCCTTCTGTTGTAGGCCCTGCCCAGAATGACCTCCCCCCCAGGATATGGCTATATTAGCTCTGCAATTTTATTTTCCAGATGATGCATGCATGGCTTTGAAGCTTGGCTGGGGGAGCGACAGCTCCGATGAAATGGGCTTCAATGTTTCATGACAACGCTTCCTTACTGACATAGGACTTTAAAATGCACACACATATATAATATAAAAAAAATATAAAATCTTTCTAGTTTTTCATGTCTTAAAACCTGTGACACAGAATTCCACTTTATCATTCATTCCCACATTTAAAATGCTAAAAAATTATTATTTGAAAGGCACAGAGAGAGAAAGAAAAAAATAGACAGACAGATGGTCCATCTGGTGGTTCATAACCAGAGGCTTGCAACAGCTAGGACTAGGCCAGGCCAAAGCCTCCAGCCAGGTTTCCCACAGTGGGTGGCAGGAACCCAGATATTTGCAGTATCACCTGCTGCCTCCCAGAGTACACATTAGCTGAAAGCTGGTATCAGAAGCAGAGCAAGGACTTGAACCCAGGCACTCCGATGTAGGGATATGGGCGGCCCAGGCGGCATCGTAACTGCTGCACCAAATGCCTGTCCTGTTTTGAGTCCCTCTTTTTTTCAGCCCTTCCTTGGAGCTAGGGAAGACATTGCCATGAGCAGAAACCAACCAGCTCTGATGGAAAGAAACTCACAGCCCAGGGTGGAGGTGGCTCGTACCTCCAGGTTCTCACTGATGTACAGTCAGCTATGAGACATGCTGAGGAGGCCAGGAGCTGGCGCTGGAAGAGTGTGGGATGTCTGGGAAGTCAGGGAAGGGATGCTGAAGCCAAAAAGGGGAACAGCCCCAGTGCAAATGCCCTGATCTGTGTTTGGTGCCAAGGACTCAGCCAGTAAGGGTGAGCAGAGGTGGAGAGGGTAGTGGGGACAAGACTGGAAAGGCAAGAAATGTTAGACCACGAGGCTTTTACAAAATGTAGCACCTGGACCCCACGCACAGTCTGATTCAATTGGAAGAGGAAGGCTAGAACTAGGTGTTCATAAAAAGTTCTCCCAGGGAGGGGCTGGCGCTGTGGCGCAGCGGGTTAATGCCCTGGCCTGAAGCGCCGGCATCCCATATAGGTGCCAGTTCGAGTCCTGGCTGCTCCTCTTCCGATCCTGCTCTCAGCTGCGGCCTGGGAAAGCAGTGAAAGATGGCTTGTGTGGAGACCCGGAGAAGGCTTCTGGCTCCTTGGCTCCTGGCTTCAGATTGGCGCAGCTCCGGCCGTTGTGGCCATCTGGGGAGTAAACCAGCAGATGGAAGACCTCTCTCTCTGGCTCTACCTCTCTCTGTAACTCTGTCTTTCAAAATAAGTAAAATAAATCTAAGAAAAACCCCCCAAAAAACAAAAAACGTGGACCTAAAAAAAAAGCTACAGGAAGCCACTGACTTGATTATAGCGGGGTGACACAATTCAGATGTACATCTTGCGTTCCTACGATGCCTACACAGCTGTACACCCACAATTATAAGGGTAGGCCCGCAAACCAGTCAGAACTACTGTCAACCTGGGCAGTGTTTGCTCACACGGGAAGTAAATAGATAAAACCCCAGAGCAAGCCCTGAGATGACCCCACTTTAGTCCTTCTTTAGCTTTACATTTCTTTGGTGACTTGAAGTCCTTCGTTCTTTCTAAGCCCCTCTAGTTCAAGTGGTAGCAAGTGCCTGGGAGATGCCTCTTAACAAAGACTAACTTCAAAGCTCAGAAGACATTTATAACAAAGCATGCTGTAGGCAGAACAGCTTACAGCAGCAAGATCGCTTTACGAAAGAAATTATTTCAGTATCCAAGTAGGAGTGGGCATAAATGTGCCTTGTGCGAATCTGTGAATAAGAAGGTAGTTAATACTTGAGGAAAGTGGCTTTTAGAAGCAATGTGGCCAGGGGCGGGCATGGTGGCACAGAAGGTCAAGCTGTCCTTGAAATGTTGGCATCCGGTCGGCGCTGAGGCTCACTAGGCTAACCCTCCGCCTGTGGCGCCGGCACCCCCGGTTCTAGTCCCTGTTGGGGCAACGGTTCTCTCCCAGTCACTCCTCTTCCTGTCCAGCTCTCTGCTGTGGCCAGGGAGTGCAGTGGAGGATGGCCCAAGCGCTTGGGTCCTGCACCCCATGGGAGACCAGGAGAAGCACCTGGCTCCTGGCTTCAGATCAGTGCGGTGCGCAGGCCGCAGCGTGCTGGCCGCAGCGGCCATTGGGGGGTGAACCAACGGAAAAGGAAGACCTTTCTCTCTGTCTCTCTCTCACTGTCCACTCTGCCTGTCAAAAAAGAAAGAAAGAAAGGAAGGAAGGAAGGAAGGAAGGAAGGAAGGAAGGAAGGAAGGAAGGAAGGAAGAAAGAAATGTTGGCATCCCACATCAAAGTGCCAGTACAAGTCTCAGCTACTCCGTTTCCAACTCAGTTCCCTGCTAATGTGCCTGGGAAGCAGCCAATGGTAGCTCAGGTACTTGAATCCCTGCCAACTGTGTGGGAGACCTGCATGGAGTTCCTGGCTCCTGAATATTGAAGCTATTTGAGGAGTGAACCAGCAGATGGAAGATCTCTGTCTCTGTTTCTCTTTGTCTCTCTGCCTTTCAAATATATTTGAAAGTCAGAATTACACCGAGAGAAGGAGAGGCAGAGAGAGAGAGGGGAAGGGGGATCTTCTATCCACTGGTTCACTCCCCAATTGGACGTAACGACCAGAATTGAGCTGATCCGAAGCCAGGAGCCAGGAGCCTCCTCCAGATCTTCCCACACAGGTGGGACTTGGGCCACCCTCTGCTACTCTTCCAGGCCATAACAGAGAGCTGCATTGGAAGTGGAGCAGCCAGGACTCGAACAAGTGCCCAAATGGGATGTGGGTGCTGCGGTGTAGTGGATAAGGGCGCTAAATAAATACATCTTTTTAAAAAAGAATATGTTCAGGATTTTATCTCTCATTGCAACTGCCAGATTCCCAGAGATATGAAATGCAGGACTGGATCTAACACCTACCTCTGTATCAGCATTCAAATTCAAGAAGCATCCAGGAATCCAAAGTAAACAGCACAGGCCTTTTGCAATCTCCCTGCAATATTGGACACTTTAGATAGGATTCTTTCCATCTTCTGAGCACTGGTTCCATAGATAGCATAAACTCTCCGGGGAGATAAGGAGGAACAAAGGGCCCTGAATGCTTTCTCCTTTTCGCAGATAAGGAACCAGAGTGGTCAAGTGACTTCCTCGGATGGCTTTTTAGAAGGGGCGTGAGAGCCAAGAAAGGAAGTCAGAAGCTCCGGGCTTCCGCACACAGCTCCGGCCATTAGGCTGATAGGCATTCATCTTTAAAAGACCTGCAGATGATGAACTTTTTTGAATGCCTTATCATACAGATGGAGTGATGGCTTCCAGCCATGGAACTCACTTAGCCTGAACTGCTGTCAAGGTTAAAAGTTCTATTTGGTGTTTTCCTCCCCCTAATGTGACTCCTACTGATTTGGTCGACCTGGATAACAGCCTCCCTATGCTGTTCTCTGGGGTGTTAGACCACATAGCAGTAAGGGTGTGGGCACCATGCCAGATCATAAGTTTGTGCATGGTGCCAGCCATGGCCAATTTCTGTTGAATCACGAGAAAACAATGGCCTGATATCCCTTAAAAGGCCAGGGTGTTGTTCTAGGGCAATGCATTGACCAAGTACCTTGCAAACCTCCTTCCTTCCCATTTTCTTGCCATGCTGTTGTTCTATCAGCTAGGGATGGATGGAACATCCTCTCAAGTCAATCTCTAAATACATAAAAACAGTAAGAGGAACCACATGCTCACTCTATGCCGCGATCTCGTCAAGGTGCCTTTCCTGTGTTTTTCATGTATTTAATACTATTACTGTCCCTGCCAGCTGTGTACCTCTTCCATCCCCAGGTTACACGCTGAGGCACAGAGAGTTTCAATGAATTCTCCAGGATCACCCAACTCCGTAGGCAGTGTCGCTGCAATTTGGGCCCAGGTAATTTAATTCCAAGCTTTGTGCTTTCAATCACTTATGCTAATTTTTCCTCTTTAAAAATAGTAAATATAACTTTACCACGTTACACTGAGCACAGCAAAAATTCCGCTTGGACCCACGGATAACTGGAATCTGAACTGCTGAGGACCCTAACATGCCACAGTAGTAAAACTCACTAAGTACTCCTTGAGTGTTTGCAAAAGCGTTTGGATGCCTGCAAAGCACTTTGAACTATTGCCGCTTGTGCTCACATCCCCGTGTTTCCAATGAGGAAAAGCTGGACTGCTACCTATAGCACTATCTTAGTATTTCTATCGATCCCTTCTTAAAAAAAAAAAAAAGATTTGTTTTATTTATTTGAAAGTCAGAGTTACACACATACACAGAGCTAGCGAGTGAGTGAGTGAGCGAGCAAGTCTTCCATCCATTGGTTCTCTCCCCAAATGGCCACAAGAGCTGGGGCTGGCTGGGTCAGGTTGAAGCCAGGAGCCAGGAAGTCCATCCAAGTCTCCTGCCTGAGTGGCAGGGGTCCAAGCACTTGGGCCATCTTCTGCTGCTTCTCCAGGTGCATTAGCAGGGAGCTGGATTGGGACTGGAGCAGCTGGGACTCCAGTTGGTGCTCGTACAGAATGCTGGCATCACAGGCAGCAGCTTAACCCGCTGTGCTACGATGCCAGCCCCCTGAATCCCTTCTTTCCTTCTCTATATATGAAGGTACTTTAAAAAGTTTGTGGAAAAACTGGAACATATGTTTACTTTTGATACAAAAATTTTTTGAAATCCATGTGTAGCTGAATACATGTCAGCTTATCCTAAGGCTACCCACGTACTTGTTTAAAATAAAGTGCTCACTGTATATAGAAATTTGTGTTTTAGAGGTGTTTGATCTATCTACAAAGAACGATTAGGAATTACTTTATTATAAGATGTTCCTAGAAGTCTTAATTGTGTTTATTTTTACAAAAGAAACTGTTAGACTTGTGTGCATGGAAGGAATTAAGGTACATCATTATTATAGTTTAAAAGTTGTACATGGGGCTGGTGCTTTTGTGTAGTGGGTTAAGCCGCTGCCTGCAGTGCTGGCATCCCATATAGGTGCCAGTTCGAGACCTGGATGCTCTACTTCCGATCCAGCTCTCTGCTATGGCCTAGGAAAGCAGTAGAAGATGGCCCAAGTCTTTGGGCCCCTGCACTCTAGTCGGAGACCCAGAAGCAGCTCCTGGCTTCAGATGGGTACAGCTCTGGCCATTGCAGCCGATTGGGGAGTGGACCAGTGAATGGAAAGCCTCTCTCTCTCTCTACCTCTTCTTCTCCGTGTAACTCTGACTTTTGAATAAATAATCTTTAAAAAGCAAAAACAAAAGTTGTACATGGTAAGATATTTTGTTATTATGTTTCTACTAAATGATCTACTCCCCAAGGCAAGCATGAATAAAATTGGGTTAAATGTAAAAAAAAGGAAAGAAATACAAGCATAAGAAGGGTCATCAAAAAGTTCATAAAATGTATATTATGAAATAACTACACATAGATTTCAATTTCAAAGATTTATTTAATTATTTGAAAGGCAGAATGTCAAAGAGGGAGTGAGAGAGAAAGAAATACATAACTGGTTCACTGGGGCTGGGCCAAGCTGATGCCCGGAACTTCCTGGTCTCCCATGTGGGTAGCAGGGGCCTAAATACATGGGCCATCATATTCCATCTCCCAGGTGCATTAGCAGGAAGCTGAATATGAAGGGGGAGTAGCTGGGGTTCAAACCAGCTCTATGATGTACAATGTAGGTATCCCCAGTGGGAGCTCAACTCTCTGAGCCACAGCATTTACTCCCCAAAATAATTTTAAATTCTTTTCAGTGATGACAAAGCATCTTGGTTAGTTAAAAAGAACACCTTTGTCATTATTGCATTAATTGTCAATGATTTGAAATACCATGCACATAACATTGAAGAAAGATACTCTTCAATGAACAGGGTTTCTCTTCAAACATGTTTCAGAGTGAATTCAAATATTTAAGATCTTAATTTTATTGCTCAAAAATAAATTCAGCTGTTGTGATCCATGTGGCCACTTGTTTTTTTTTTTTGTTTTGTTTTTTGACAGGCAGAGTGGACAGTGACAGAGAGAGACAGAGAGAAAGGTCTTCCTTTGCCTTTGGTTCACCCTCCAATGGCCGCTGTGGCCGGCGCACTGCGGCCGGCGCACCGCGCTGATTCGATGGCAGGAGCCAGGTGCTTATCCTGGTCTCCCGTGGGGTGCAGGGCCCAAGCACTTGGGCCATCCTCCACTGCACTCCCTGGCCACAGCAGAGAGCTGGCCTGGAAGAGGGGCAACCGGGACAGAATCCAGCACCCCGACTGGGACTAGAACCCGGTGTGCCGGCACCGCAAGGCGGAGGATTAGCCTAGTGAGCTGCGGCGCTGGCCCCATGTGGCCATTTGTAAGTGGACCAATCTCCCTGCAAATGGACCAGAGTTTTGCAAGGGTCTGGCATATGACCATATGAAAACTAGCAGATAAATACCTAGCCTCATTTCTCTTGTCTGGGATAATTCCTTTAATCAGCCCTTTCCCGCATAAATGTCCGTGTCCTGCTTAAAAACTCTGTTCTTAGGTTTCTGGCTCCAGGTTTCAGAATAAACTGACCCTCACCCTGGGAAGTGGCGAGAGTGTGGGAGGTGCCTGGCAGGCGAGTTCTATGATTTGGACGTTGTGTCCCCCTGTGTTCAGATGTGAAATCCTAACCCCTAATGTGATGTTACTGGGAGGTGACTGGGAACAGGATGAACATCCTTACGCGAGAAACCCCAGAGAGCTAGCTGGGCCTTTCTGTCATGTGAGGACACAGAGGCTCCAGGGCATGGGTTCCTCACCAGCACTTTGATCTTGGACTTGGAGCCTCGGAAACTGTGAGAAACACATTTCTGTTGCTTATAAGTGACTCAGTCTATGTAGCTGCATAGAGCAGCCTGGGTGGAGTAAGACAGGTGACTTCCAGGAAGAGGTCATATCTGCTGTGGGCTGACCTGAGGCACTTGGAGGGTCACGGCCAGTCACCTGGAGGACATGGGACAGGCAGGACACGTGTCCTGAAGCCTCCAAGGCTTGGAGTGTAGTCAGCAGAGATCAGAGTCCTCCCAGCTAGAAGGCTGAAGTTGTCCCCAGAAAGCCTGGAGCCTTCCCCAAGGGAATGATCTCAAGACTTCATCCCAGCTGTGTCTGTGCCACGCGGACCCTGTCCGATCTCCCTCTGCCCGTCAACCATCACGGCCACACTCCCCTCTGTGTCTCTACTTGGCCAGCCCCGAGGCTTCCACTCAGAGCTCTCTAGGGCCCTGAGTGTGCCTTTTGCTCCCACATGTATACCCCTGTGGTTTGATATTTGCTCATTTGGGACCACAGCCAACATGGACTTGGCCCAGGCTCTTTTATAAGCACAAAGTTGTGTTGCCTTGGATCGGTGCATCTGTCCTGGACAGTCTGTAGAACCGATTTCTGGGGCCCTGCCCCAGAATTTCCATTTCAATAGGTCTGGGGTGGAGCCTGGGAATGTTTTTTTCTCACAAGTGCTGATGCTGCTGGTCCAGGCACCGCCCTCTGACAGCTCCTGCCTTAGAGCATCAAACGGCCTGGAGGGGGGCTTGCTCTAAGGGATCCAGTGTGACGTTCGAAGGATGCACTCATCTTGGCGGCCTTCCTTTCCAGTTGCACAATGTTTCCTTGACAAAGGAAACCTCTATTGAGGGTTGGGTATTGATAGCTCATGCCACTTTGAGGCTGGGAAAACAGGGCGGTTCTCAGGGCCCTCAGTCGTGGGATTTTAGAGCAGAGGTGAGAGTTCAGGTGCTGGGAGAAAGCACCACCGTGGGCACTGCACGGGGCTCTTGGCCTCTAGGACCATCTCATGGAGTCCAGCACCCAGTGAAGTTAGTATCCTTCTGTTTTGCAGGTGAGAAAACCCATAGCTGTGGCTTGGAGGGCAAAGGGTCTGCGGCAGATCTTTCTAGTTGGGGTGCTGGAAGGGGCGTTGAGTACCGAGCTATTTATCCCCCAGCCCTGGAGCACCCTGCCAGGCCCCAGCTGAGAAGAGCTCCCCAGGAGCATCCTACTCATGGGACAGGCACCTCAGTGGTCTCAGACCCAGGTCTTCTGTCCTCTGATACAGCCCTGCAGGGGCCAGGACCTATAGGGGAGACCCCAGGAGTCTACTTATGGCCAAAGGCAGAGAGCGCCTGGAGGCATAGTGTACTTGGATTAAAGCTGAGACCAAGGGGCTCCATTGGCACAGACTTCCCAGGTACCCTTCAGAAAACAGACCCCCTTTCAGGTAAGAAAGCACAAGGTTCCTCCCGATACTCGTGCACCACCATCATAGGCTACAGCTCAGGGAAGGAGCATCCCCGCTTAGCCCTCCTCACTCTGTGGAGCTGCCTCTCAGGGAGGACAGAAGGTTGCCAGACTGTCCCTGGCAGACTGTGGCAGAACTAGAGATTTATGACCCACATTTTAATAGTCTCTTGATTGGATGATTGGAGTGCCCTATATTTTTGTCTGCTGGCTAAGTAGCTTGGTGTCTGCACAAGGCCCAATGCTGTAGCCAGACTCCCAGAGAGTCAGTGGCCATATATGTTGGGGGAAAGCTTAAGTAACCCAATTGACTTTCAGTTGTTGAGAGCATTGATTTTTTTTTTAATTGCACTTACGGTTTTAAAGACCCAAAATAGCCTTGTGTAATAGAGTACAGGTTGCACTATTAGGTCTTTAGGCAACTTGTCACATATTCTGCCTTCTGAAAGGGGTTTTTCATGCATCAGTTAATATATTAGGAGCTTCTCGTTCAAGCCAAAGGTTTCCATTGACAGAACTTGAGGACAACTGATGGTAGTACTCATTCCTACGGGAAGGTAATATCAGGATGTCTGCACATCTCCACCAAGTTTCTGGGAGATATTCTGCCTAAATCAGACATGTCTGGGGAGTTGTGCAGCCTCTCTTCTGCTCTGAATGTGATCCATGCTGGCCTTTTCTCTCTCTGTAGGGATGTTTGTTCTCAGACTGTTTTACCAGCTTGTGTTGGAGGGAAAGAAGGCATTTTCCAGGGAGACTCATCATGCCTCATGTTTGTATAGTCCTTCTTAGTCTCTGGCATCACAGACAACATTAAAAATATTCCAGGCTGATGCTGCTTTTATAAACTAAGAAGAGAAGCCCAGGGAGGTTAAGTGATTATCCAAAATATCACAAGAGACAGGGCCCCTAACTGTAAGCCCAGAGTCCTTGCCAGGATGCCAGACTAATGTATTTGTGGTCCCGGAATCCACGATCAACTAGAGAAGCTCTTACTGTTATCCAGTATGTTACTTCTCTGCTCGCTCCATGTGTGGGAGTGTGGTGGCGAGACAAGGACACGCTCAGATCAAAGTGTAGAAGAGCAGCCACAGCTCCTAAGGCCGCCTCTGGGCAGGGCCACAGAGGACCTGGAGAGGGGCTCCTGTCCCCAACTTTCTGCAGGTTGGAAACTAGGACAAGAAACCAGAGCTAATGGAATCAACACAAAATAGATTAGCTCTTTCATTGGCCTAAGTGGTCCAGCCTGAGAAATGTTTAGGAAGGCAGATAGCAGACAGACAAGGTACTTATGCAATTAAAATATCAAGAATATGAGGACTGTGACTGAATGGCCTGACTCTTGGAGTGGACACTTAGAAGGGCAGCCGTGTGTCCTAACAAAGGAAACCAGAGGATAGTTAAATTGACAAAGACAATTTTTACCCAGGATTATTGCAAAAGCGGGGGGATGAGACATCAGTGTAGAACTGGGTCCAATTCAGAATACAGAATGGGCAAACAGAAGCCACAGCTAAGGGGTAAAGCTAAAGGGTAAAAGGGTGGTGGAGGGGTTGATGGAAAATTACTAAGGAAAAACCAGGGGTTGGGAGTTTTCTGGTTAAACCAAAGTGACAGGATTCCTGTTGAACATGGGCCAGGGGAATCAGATATCACCTGGGGGGTGGTGGAAGTTGAGAAACCCGATCAGTTATTGAGGGTGATCAGATACGGCAAGG
The DNA here is from genome assembly GCF_051225735.1 of Oryctolagus cuniculus. Taxonomy (NCBI): domain Eukaryota; kingdom Metazoa; phylum Chordata; class Mammalia; order Lagomorpha; family Leporidae; genus Oryctolagus; species Oryctolagus cuniculus. The sequence continues at coordinate 142,456,111 of NC_142868.1, read as the reverse complement.
GATCAGATTGGGAGAATAGGGGTTTCCAGCTAAACCATTTTTGTAGAGTTCTTGCTAAAACAAGATTATATAATAAAGTTTATAGATGGGATTAAAGGAGGTCCAGGAGCTGATTAAAGTTTGGTCAAGCGTAAGTCCTTTGTCAGTGCAGAGCCTGGGAGAAGTCAGATTTAAGGACTGATAGGCACTGGTTTTGACGCTAACAAGTGGGTCACAGCAGTGGAGGCTATCCTCTGGAGAAGAGACAGTGCACTTTCTGGCCTCTCGTGGGTAAGTTCTGCAAAGGTTTGCAAGACAGGTACCACGTGCCAGGGTCTGAGCCCAGACTTGAAGCTTTACGGCCCCACCTCTCCGAGTTCTCAGCCCAGCAAAGAGATAAGAATGGTGGGAGCTGGAGCGGATGTGGAGCCCAGGCTAGAACAGGCGCTCTGAGCTCATCCAAGGCTTGGGGTGACCAGGGCAGCCTCCCAGGGCAGGGCAGCTGTGATCTTATGACCTCTGTGGCTGGCAAAGCAGTTCTGCCATGGTCTCAGAGGAACTACCCTGCAGCAGCTCTTGGGTTCATTCTTCCCTTCGAAGGCTTTCAGATTCATAGAGACTCAGCTGGTGTACAGAGGTCAGCAGACTTTAAGCCATGCCTCTCCCATGCTCCCAGAATCCAAAACACTGCATCAAGGTTCCATTTTCAGCTAAATGTCAGTATACCTGGCCTGATGTCAGAAGATACATTAGAAATCGACAGCAATAGTTTCCCAATCTTGGAAGTGTGGTTCTTAGGCATTGTACCTAACAGGTCTTGCTTAAAGCAACCTCCTTCCAAGTCTCTTTAATAACAAAAGCAGCTGACATTTGCTAAGGACTTAACTCTGCCACAGGCATTATATATGCATTAGCTCACTTAATCCACTCAACGATGTTATGAGGTAGGTCCTATCACTATCCCCATTTTCTGAATGGGTAACTGACATTCAAATAAGTGACTGGCCCAAAATCACACAAGGAGGAAATGACCGAGTGGAGATTTGTGACCCCTGAGCTGTTTAAATCACATTAGATGGAGTGTCTCCCCGAGATGGAGTGGCACCCAAGGCAAATTCCTGCTTCATGGGTTCTCAGAAGGGTGAAAGAGGCTCCTCAGGCTTTTAGAAGCGTGCAGTTAGAGGAAATGACATTGACCATATTTATTGCATGCTTTTATATTTAAGAAATGACAATAGTACCCTTTGATACAACCTTCCTAAGGGAAGTCACTGATGCACGGTTTCCAAGATGGGGGAAGCCATGGGCTAAACATAGTATGGTACTGGTTAAAGGGAGAGAGCAATGGTGTGGAGAAGTTTCCCAGGTCACAGGTAAGAGGAGTAACAGCCATTAGGGTTATTGTGAGGGTTAAAGGAGATAATGCCTGTAACGCTTTTGCACTGTCCTCAGGAAATATTATTTATTTGAAAGGCAGAGTGACAGAGACGGGGTGAGACAGATAAAGAGGATCTTGCACCCATTGGTTCGTTTCCCCAAATGCCTGCAATAGTCACAGTGGGGCCAGGCTGAGGCCAGGAGCCTAGACCTCTGGCTGGGTCTCCCATGTGGGAGGCAGGGGCCCAAGCACTTGGGCCAACATCTGTTTACTCCCAGGGTGAATTATTAGGAAGCTGGATCAGAAAGAAGCAGAGGAACTGGGATTTACACAGCACTCTGAAAGGACACAGGTGTCACAAACAGGTGGGCTTAACTTGCTAGGCCACAATGCCTATCCTTGCAATGAATATTACTGAGTACTCCAGGATTTAGGGGGCAAGATAAGCAATTTGACTAACTTATCAAAAGTATTCTTTTATTAAAATAATAGTTATGGATAGGACAACAATACAAAACATTGCATGCATTTTGAAAGATAGCACAACTTCAAAAAAATTTGACATCTATTTTGGACTCCTTTCAGGGTCTGCTTTAAACATCTCTCTTGCGCTTCCCTTTGGGGATTTGCCTCTGGAAATGGCTAGATGGCCAGGGCTTGAAGAGCCCTTTCTGGGTGTATTGTGTCCAGCAACTGGGAAAGGGAGTGGGCTTCATTCCCTTGCAATGTAAACAAATTCTGGGCAACCTGGACACTTAAACTGGTCCATTTCACATTTGTTGGGCTCTCTCTGCTACCGGAAGGTCATGGGACACCTCAGGGAAGGCAGCTGGGAGGCGTCTGATTCCACGTAGAAAGGGCACTCTGCCACCTGCCCTGGATTCTCTGAGATCAGCTAGGCTGAGGAATCTTGATGACCTCCTCTTGTGTTGTTTGCTTATCTCCTTTCCATTTCCTTTAGAAATCAGTCTACAACGCATCCAACTGCTCCCTTTGTCAAATCTAACGCGCAGGGAGATTGTGCCCCTTCTTGATCAGAGTTAGAATGAGACCCAGAGGTTTGAACATAAGTCATCCAGTCTATTCTTGTGCAAGTCCCACACCAGGCCACTGGCATCTCAACAAGGCCCTTCTGAAAATCCTGGCTATAAGCTCTGGATGCAGCGTTAGACTGACCAGAGTTCAGATCCCAGACCCTCTAGCTAGTCTTATGGTGGAGAGTTGCATGACTGTGTAAAGCTTCAGTTCCATTTCTGTATTGTGGGGATTATTGACAAGATGATCTATTTACACTAGCCCTCCCTTATCCCCAGGGGTATGTTTCAAGACCCCCCCCCCCCACCAACACACACACACCCAGAGGAAGCTTGAAACTGGAGACTACCAAATCCTATATGTACTTCTTTTTTCCTATCTATAAATACCCATGACAAAGTTTAATTTATAAGTTAGGCACAGTAAGGAATTAACAGCAATAAAATCGAACAATTAAAATAATAAAACTTATATAAATGTGGCCTGTTTCTCAACATATCTTATTGTACTGCTGATCTTGTGAGGAGTTACATGGGTTAATAGACAGCAAGGTAAGGTCCCTGTTAGAGTGGAAAAAGGAGACAGGCCCCTTCCAAAAGAAAATGCTTGCTCCCTCCTGGGAGTGTCTCTTGCAGCACATAGTTTCATCGTAAAACTGGGTGTTTGCTCAAGATAGCCCATGGTGCCTCCCTGACCCCAGTGATAATCAGTGAGCCCCACTCCTTGCTGATTGGGCGATCATTTCATCCTTGGTTCCCTGATTGATCGTTAATCCCTACCTGCTGATTGGGAGGCTCTCTGCTTTCAACAGAACTTAGGCTTGGCTCACTCTCGTTGTTTGCATGGAAATTCTTCGGCATGGGATACCAACACCCTCCTCCAGCAACAATCATACCTCTGAATACAACTTTTTTCTGTCCTTATTAATACATTAAGAACTTTCACATTTCTGTTAAAGGAAGCACTTATTGGCTTATCTTATATCTGAATTGCCAGAATCATTACTCTGGTGTTTGGGAGCATTACTAAGCAAAATAAAGGTTACTTGGACACAAGTTCATGGTTGACATGGGTAGCTGGAACTTCCATGGCCAGTGAAGCCATCTAAAGGTGCAGCATGGGGCCGCCAGAGTAAGCCCTCAGGAGATGTTAGCTGTCCATATTCTTTTTTTATTAATTTTTTTGACAGGCAGAGTGGACAGAGAGAGAGACAGAGAGAAAGGTCTTCCTTTGCCGTTGGTTCACCCTCCAATGGCCGCCGCGGCCGGCGCACCGCGCTGATCCGAAGGCAGGATCCAGGATCCAGGTGCTTTTCCTGGTCTCCCATGGGGTGCAGGGCCCAAGCACCTGGGCCATCCTCCACTGCACTCCCTGGCCATAGCAGAGAGCTGGCCTGGAAGAGGGGCAACCGGGACAGAATCCGGTGCCCCGACCGGGACTAGAACCCGGGGTGCCGGTGTCGCTAGGCGGCGCCGGCCTGTCCATATTCGTAACTGTAAGTCAATCAAAGAAGTGCTTCTTGCAAGTTCAGCAAGCAGAGCCTGATGGCTCTCAGGTCCACTTCAAGGGAGTGATTGCCTCCTTACCTCGTGTGGAGGCTGCAGCACTGACCCGACTCAGATCCAATTCGTGGAAGAGCTGAAGTGTTCCTGCAGGTGAGGAGGTCCTGCTAAATGAGTAGCGGTTACACCTGGACCGAGGAGGCTGGCGTCCTGGATGCCTGTTTAAAACCAGTGCAGGCGGCACAGTCACCAGGCAGAGGGAAGCCGGCCCTGTGGCAGCTTTGTGCCTGCTGAGGAAGAGTTCCAGGTGGAAGGACAGCTACAACACAACCAGTCACGTCTGCGGTTCCGATACAAATCGCTGCACTTCAGAAGAACTAGTTTGTCTGGAAACTCAGTGCATCAAACACAGGAGCGGGGCAGGCATTTGGCGCCGTGGTTAGCACGCTGCCTGGGGTGCCTGCCTCCCACATGGGTGTGACTGCTGCAAGTGCTGACCCCTCTGCTTCTGCTGCCGCTCCACCTTCCTGCTAGTGCGCACCCTGGGAGGCAGCAGGTGATGACCCAAGCGGTTGGGTCCCTGCCACCCACCTGGGAGACCCAGATTGAGTTCTGAGCTTCTCTCTTTGGCCTGGCCCAGTCCTGGCTGCTGCAGCATTTGGGGAAGTAAAGCTGGGCATGGAAGATCGCTGGGTCTCTGCCTATCAAATAAATAATTAAAAGAAAAAAAGAGAAGTACCTTTCATTTTGCTTATTGCTGCGTGGAAGGATGCGGGGCCCAGGGACTCCCTGGGCCGCTGCAGCTTCAACACCGCCCTCAGGTGCCAACCAGTTAGTGAGCTTTCTGGGCTACCTCCAGACTGTTTGTAAAGGCAGTCACTCACCCAGTGTTTATAATCACCCAGATTCAGGAGGGAGAAGCATCGCAGGTGGCAGAGAGTTCTTGTCTTACTGACAGAACTTGCAGGTCAGGAGCACGGGAAACCCAGTGAAGAGGAAAAAACCCATCCCTGGCACGGCTACGGGCAGCTCGCATCTGTCCACAGAAGGCTGCGTGCACCCACGCCCATTATTCCCTGTGTTAGGAGACTATCAGCTCCCCCAGCCTTCTGTGGAGAGGCCACGAGCCCAGGCCCAGGTGCGTGTGAGGCTACCAGCCCCAGGGAGGCTGGCTTGCATCAGGTGTCTGCTTGGGCTTCTCTCTAAACTGTGGGTCAGAAGAGAACCCACCGGTTTCTCCTAATTGCACTGATTATAAAAGCTGAGTGATGAGTTCTAGTTATAAAAAAGTTGACCTGGGAGAGAGTTCCTGTGCAAGGCTTTCCTAACTGGTGTGTGCTAACAGTCAGGACTGATGCAAATATCCCACATCCATCCCCTGCCCCCTGCCCTCTTCCGGCCTGGACTCTGTTGCAGGAGGAAGTCTACAAAGTTGATTATTTTTAGCCTTTGAGGTCGGGCTGGCTCACTCCTCCCCTCGCCCTTCCTTTGAAATGCAGAGTCCCTTTTTCCTCTTCTCCCAGCCCTGCCAGGCTGCGGTCCTGGAGCAAAGCTTGCTCAAAGCTGCCACTTCCGCAGGGTGTCTGGCTCGGTCAGGGCAGGTGAGGAGTGGCAGGTGGCGCCGACCTGCAGGAGGAAGGGTTTACAGGAAGTGAAGTAGGGGTACTTCTGGCTGTCAGTCCATTTGCTCACCCAGGCATTGGCATAGGCAGACAGTGTTCATGAACCAGCAGGGTGTTGTTTCCAGGTAGGGACTGAACACAGAAATGCCCTTTCTAGGGTGGAAAATGCCCCCATGCCACAGTTTTAGTTACTTAGCAAAGAAGGGAGAGTGTTTCAAACACAAATACATGGAAATGTATAAGGCACATTATAGCTGTGAGCTATGGGCTCCTAACACCCCAATTTAACTTTTCATCCTATTGAATTCTGTTTTAAGATTTATTTATATATTTGAAAGAGCGAGGGGGGAAGAGAGAGATTGATCTTCCATCTGCTGGTTCACTCCCTAAATAGTAGCAACAGCTGGGGCTGGGCCAGGCCACGGCTAGGAGCCAGAAGCCAAGAACTCCGTTCAGGTCTCCCACAAGGATGCAGGGGCCCAAGCATTAGCTGGGACTTAAACCCGAGTGCATACAGGAGGCTGGTGTTGGTGTTGCAGGCAGTGGCTTAACCCACTGCATCACAACATCAGCCTCAAATTCATTTTTTTAATTAAGTAAAACATTATAAATATTAGTTGAAGACCCCCTGTGCTCCCTTCTAACTCCTCTATTTGCCCTGAGGGGCTGTGTATCTTTCTACTCTTTGAGCTTCCTCCTCTTCTTCAGGTCTCAATGTCCTTATCTTCACCGCTACCATCCCTAGTTCCCATGGAACACATCTGTGTCCACCACAGATTGCAATGCAGTTTCCAAGTCACAGGCTCTTGGTCCTGGAGTAGGTTTGGAGCGGGCCTTGACATCAAGATGCAGGGAAGGGAGACCCCAGCAAGTGAGGGGTCTGCACGGTGATGGCTTAGATATTCAAGTGCAGGAGCTGTGAAAGAACCGCGTGGCTCTCCCCAAGACCCAGCACCCTGGCACAGACCCAGGCACAGATAAAGCAGTCTGGAAACACCTGTGGTGTGTTTGAGTGAGCAAACTGTGCGCACAGCACATATCAGGCCCTGAACCTGATCCTGCTTAATGAAAACCTATCAGGAGAAGCTTCATCTTGTTACTTATTTCAATCCCTGGGCTATTTCGCCAAACTTCCCAACTGGAAACTAGACAGAAAGTTTGCTTGGAATCTTTCAAGCAGTTTACTTGGGCAACAGGCTTTCACAAGAAGAAGAAAAGACACGCAAAACCAAAGAAAAATATTGGAACCCATAAACAATGTTTATCATGGTGTTGACGAAATGCCATGAAGCAGGTCGCCCTGGAATGGTGTCTCCTGTTCATTTATTGAACAGCTCCGTGCCAGGAAATAACGAAGAAAGCAATAAACCCACAGCCCTGCAGGGGCTGGGAAGAGCGTACCTTTGGCCTGGTGTGGCATTGGTGAGCTTACTGGCTTGGCTGTGCCGCACTGCCGGTGGCTGCAGAGAAGAGATTTTTCAAGCCTTCGGAGACAGTTGGCACTCAAAGCCAGGTTTCAGTAACACCCAGCTGTCATCCAGCCCAAGCTGCCTCCCAGGGTCCCCAGGGCATGGCATCATTTCTCCCTAGGAGTCCAGGCAGGGCAGAGGGATGGGTGGAAGGAGGCCTGGGGTGGTAGTGCAGAGAGCAGGCAGATTATCAGGATCCCCTGGCGGGGGTGGAGAGGCCTCTGTACTGTGACTGTCAGCTGCAGGGCCAGGGTCATAGCGAGAGCCACCGCTGAGTGGGTGCCAGGTGCCCACTCACGGATCCTTGTAACAATCCTATGAAGCAGGAGCTGCTCTGGCTCCAAGCACCGTGAGTAAACTGAGGCCCAGAAAGCTTAGGTCACCTGCGCAAGGGCGCACACTGAGGGGGAGGGAGCGTTAAGTCAGTGACGCCATAGCCCTTGTGCTTTAGAAATGGAGGCGTAATTTCCTTGTAGTAAAATTCAGCCTGTTTAGTGGTCTCCGTGAGCACTGCCGGCTGCATGTAGTTGTGTAACCTTCACCACAGTCGATCTGGGCAGCAGTGCCATCCCCTTCAAAGGGCCCCAGGCGTTCGTCTTGGAGATTCGTTCTTCTGTTTCTGCAAATACCTGTCTTTCTGTCTTAATTGCAAAGAAATGTCGCGTGGTACGGATGTACCACAGTGTATTTCTCCATTCACCAATCGGAGGACACGTGCCCAGTTTGGGGGAGGCTGTGAGTAACAGTGTGTGAACACTAATTAGAGGTGTCCGTGCACAGCTCATGCCTCTAGCCAGGCTCCAAGTTGCTGTGTAACTGGGTATCAGGACCCAGCCTCTCACTGCCAGGGAGGACATGAAAAGGAGGGGGCCCTTATTCACACACCTTCAAAATCTTGGAAATAATTTTTTGTTCTAGTTTTTGTATTTTAATGTGTCAAAAAGATAATTTTATAATTATAACAGTTATAGTCTTCAGTTTAAGATGTGATTTTTTTGGGTCTTTGTTGAGTGCTAAAGACCAAACACCATACTTTAAAAAAAAAAAAAAAAAAAGAAACCTTCATTCTCCCACCAAACAAAACTCAGTCTTTCCCCCCATGACATGTATGAGGGCACCTCAGAAAGTTTATGGAAGGGCTGGTGCTGTGGTATAGTGGGTTCAGCTGCTTGCTGCAGCACGGCCATCCTATATAGGCACTGGTTTGAGTCCCAGCTGTTCCACTTCCCATCCAGCTCCCTGCTAATGCGCCTGGGAAAGCAGCAGAAAATGGCCCAAGTCCCTGGGTTGCTGCACCCACATGGGGGACCTGGAAGAAGTTTCTGGCTTTGATCTGGCCTATTTCTGGCTGTTGTGGCTATCTGGGGAGTGAACCAGTGGATGGAAGATCTCGCTCTATCTCTCCTTCCTTCTCTCTGCAACTCTGCCTTTTAAATAAAAAAAAAAGGTTTTTGGAAAATGCGTATTGTGGAAAAACTGCAGGTGGATTTCAAAGCTTTTTTTTTTGCACCAAGATGAACTTATTCTTTAATTTAATTTCCCCACGAACTTGGTTTTTATTTTATTTTATTTTATTTTATTTTATTTTATTTTATTTTTTTTGACAGGCAGAGTGGACAGTGAGAGAGAGAGACAGAGGGAAAGGTCTTCCTTTTGCCGTTGGTTCACCCTCCAATGGCCGCCACGGCCTGCACGCTGCGGCCGGCGCACCGTGCTGATCTGATGACAGGAGCCAGGTGCTTATTCTGGTCTCCCATGGGGTGCAGGGCCCAAGCACTTGGGCCATCCTCCACTGCACTCCTGGGCCACAGCAGAGAGCTGGCCTGGAAGAGGGGCAACCGGGACAGAATCCGGTGCCCCGACCGGGACTAGAACCCGGTGTGCCGGCGCCGCTAGGCGGAGGATTATCCTAGTGAGCCACGGCGCCGGCCTACGAACTTGGTTTTTAAACAAGAAACAGAAAGCAAGTGACAAGTCAGAGAGATCTGGTTCACTCCCAAATGCCTGTGACAGCTGGGCTCGGCTGGGGCTGGGAACTCCATGCAGAACTCCCTGGTGGGTGGCAGGAACCCAGTAACTTGAGCCGTCACTGCTGCCTCCCAGGGTCTGCAACAGCAGGAAAGCAGAGTCAAAGCCAGAGCTGGGAACCAAACCCAGGTACTTCTGATGTGGGATGTGGGCGTCTTAGCTGCCAGGCTACATGCCAGCTCCCTCCATGAACCTTCTCAAGTACCCTTGTATACTTCTGGATGTTTCCATGTCATTTGGAAAGCCATCCTGGTCAGACCCAGGCCCTCCAATGGAGAAAGGTATAGTAGATGAAGTTTCCTCCCTTCCCCTTTTTAGAATTCTGCTCTTTCCTCTCTGGTTAATTTTAGCTCTAATCCCACCCTCCTGCCTCCCAACCCCCTCCTGCATTCTCATGCCTCTTCTCCTTGGGAAGAGGGAGCTGAATTCTCAAACTGAAGCCTCCCTCCACACCAGGTTTGGTTGAAAGTCTCTATACCAAGTTGAGAGTGCGTGGATATCAGCCAAACCGCGTCTGGGCTGTCTGTGCCGCTGTGTGTGTTAAGTGTGTGAAACATCCTACTTCTAATGAAACGTCCTTCCCATTTTTACACAGTGAGTCAGTGGCCCTCCCACAACACAGTTCTCCTGAATCAACGAAATGAAGCAGGCCCTGTGGGAAGAATTCACCTGCTCTGCCTATCACCATAGCTGGAGGGGGCCCTTTCTCCTCCTTCGGGCTCTCCCTGGAGTTACTGCCTGACTGGTTCCAACAGAAAGGTTTAGGTTCACCACCAGCATGAGCCAGGGTCTGAAGAAACCCCTCACTGTGCTCTTCAGGGTCACTCTCAGAAGCCAAGTGAGGCCTCTTGGGGAGTCCTGAGTGCCGTACCCCGAGTTCTGAAAACACAACCTGATAAGGAGGCTTGTATGTGAGCAGTGTTGGAAGGGCCTTTGCAAATTTCGTAGAAATTGCATGTTAAGGAAAACTGTGCTTGGCTTCAGCTCTCAGGTTTGATGAATTGTGGGGACGTTTGATTGGACAGAGTGAGTTATAATCTAATGGTAATACACTGGGAAGGGGGAAACCTAGCAAGGCCTAGACACCTTCCTGTGTCCCTGCATCTTCAGAGAGGAGGATGTTTCATTCCTCCAGCTGTGCGAGGGTACTTCTCCAAGGAGGGTCTTATGATGGAAGTGGAGGGGGGGTCCGAGAATTCTTTTGTGGCCCACTTTAGCGCAGAAGGGCAAGGGAAGATCAGAGAGGGCAGTGTGTTCTGACCTCATCACAATGACAGGATGAGTCAAGGGGAGGCTTTGGCACCATGGTTAAGGCACAGTGGTTAAGATGTGACTTGAGACACCCACATCCCGTTATCAGAGTTAGTGGATTTGCCATTGGACTCTGCTCCTGATTCCAGCTTCCTGCTCATGCAGACCCTGGGAGGCAGCAGGTGGATGGCTCAAATAGTAGGGTCCTTATAATCCACGAGGGAGACCCACATTGAGTTCCAATCTCCTGGGTTTGGCCTGGCTCAGGCTTGGCTGTTACAGCAATTTGGGAAAGAAAATCAACAAATGGGAGACCTCCATCTTTCAAATAATAAAATAAATTTTAAAGTTTGCAGGAGGGGCTGTCATGGAGTTTCAGGCTTAAGGTGTCCACTGGGACCCTCGTATCCCACAACTGAGCTCCACTTCTGATTCAGCTCCCTGTTAATGTGTCTGGAAAAGCAGAACAGGCCCAAGTACTTGGACCCCTGCCACCCACATGGGAGATCAGAATGGAATTCCTGGCTCCTGGTTTCAACCTGGTCCAGCCCTGGCCATAGCAGCCGCGTGGGGAGTGAACCAGAAGACGGAAGATATTCTCTCTCTCTCTCTCTTAAATAAATAAATCTTAAAAAAACAAAAAGGTGTATCATCAGGAAAAAAAAAAACTTGCAAGAAAACAGGCAAGGTTAGTAAGTTTGTAAAGGAGGAGTTACTGAGCTGGCCACCCCTCCCAGGGGAGCGCTGGGAACCGCGCCTCAGGAGCACCCTAGGGAGAGGGGAGAGGGAATGAGGAGCTTACCCTTCAGCTCCCCCTGGCAAGGGTTCGTTACTAAGCACACCTGTGCAGGCCGTGGGGCAGCCAGGGCAGGATCTGCGCCCGAGCCCACGCCTGCGCAGTACCACTTCCGAACTCCTCGGGTCTGGGCTGTGTCCACAGCAAAACTGTTGGGGGCGTCTCAGTTCAGATCCTGCCCTTGTCTTTCTACAGCCCTTGCAACAGAACTCTAGGTGGGAGCTGCCAAGCATGGCTGGCGGCTGTGGGATTTGTGTGTGGGAGAGGCCTGGGGGCAGCCAGCTGTTGGGACTTGGAGGAGGTCTGCAGGCTGGGGCTGCAGAACAGATGCTCCTTTCCCCGGGGAATGCAGTGTATTCGGGGGCATTGCAGGGGTTGGGTGGGGGGAGCGGCCTTAGCCCTGCACACCACCATCAAGAGGGAGCCAGGTCTGCCCACGGCAGCCCCAAACCCCCAGGGCTGATCTCTGGCATAAAGCTAGACAGACATCTTGGCTGTACCCAGCTGGTCTGGCCGCTCCCTCACTGGGGAGAAGGGTGAAGGTGAGCAAAGAAGAAATCCGCGCCCAGCACGGGAGCTGCAGATGAGGAATCTGTTGCCAGGCCTCAGGGAAATGTCTTCAACGCCCGAAGTCTGTGCCTGCTGCGCTCCAAGCACAACAGCGAGCCCTGGCCGCTGCACAGTGTCTTCGGGTGCCAAGTTTTCAGAGCCAGGAGCTCTTGTGGTCACGTGGCCATCTTACTCAATCAGCCCTCTTCACCCTGAAGGAAAGGTGACCTGCTCAGCAGGCGCTTGGTGTAGTGCGTGTCTTGGCTTGACGAGCAGTTGTGAATTACCACGTGGTTATGTGCAATTATCTCTTAAACCTGGGCTTTGCTCCTGGCAAACACCTCTTTTTCAGCAGCCTCTTTTGTTCCCCAGTTGTTTTGACCCTAGGGAAGGCAGGGGAGGCGGAGCAGGGGCCAAAGTCGCCTGGGAGTCCTTTGCTTTGTGGCTTTGCTCACATGCTCTCCCCTGCAGTTCTGCTCCCAGCCAGCAAGGTCTCCCCATCCCTTAAGCCCCACTTCCTCCAGTCCCCGGGGGGCCACCTTCTGCCCTGACAACCTGCCACTTCTCCGCTTGGCTCCCTGGGCCATGAAGCAGCACTGCCTGATGTCAGCTCTGGTCTTGTAATTTCTCTTGTCAGGTACTTCTTCCTCATCTTCATCTCTCTCCCACACCCCTTTGCAGGTTGCAAGATCCTTGAATTTGCTTTCAGTTTCTTTTGAGCCTTCACGGGCCTAGTCCAGTGTTTTAAGACACAGAGGGGCCTGATAAGTGCTCCTCAAGTCAACAAGTGAATAGGAAAAGGGCTCGTGAAATACGAGGAAGGAAACGCTGGTGCTCTGTCTCCACTGGGTTGCAAACATGTCCGAGAAATTGGCCGGTATTGACTTTATCTCTAGCATCCAAATGATGAACACACTTTGTGCTATCCTTCCCATGTTTGCCTGCTCCCATCTTCCCTCCTTCCACAAATGTTTACTGAATATCATTCATAAAGTGCAATCATTAATAGTACAGACTCCAGACAGATCACCTTGATTCAAATCCCAGCTGTGCTTCTTGCAGGCTGCATGACCTTGGGCAAGTGACTCGACTCCCGGAACTGCTTTTTTCTCATTCGTGAAATGGGACCAAGAATAATAGTGGCGACCTCTTAGGGCTGTTGTGCAGATGAGATGAGGTAGTGCACGTAAAACATGTGGCAGGGACCAGTGGTAAGTTCTCAGAGGACCTCAGCTCGGTGCCTGTCCTTGGGGAGTTCACCACCCAACAGGGATATCCACATCAACACATTGGTTCTAACACGGGCACCCCTAGGAGCTGACCTGAAGACATGATTTGAGTGCAAGTAGTTTATTTGGGAGGTGACCCCGGGAACATGGGAGAGGGAGTGAGGAAGACCTGTAAGAAGCTCCTGGCTCCGGGCTTCAGCCTGACCCAGTACTGGTTGTTGTGGCCATTTAGGGAGAAAAGATGGAAGATTGTTGCCCCCGCCCTCCATTCTCTGTAACTAAATAAAAAAGTTAAAAAAAATTTGTTGTGATATGGGACCTCTCAAATCTCAGCACTTACACAGGCATCCCATATGGGCACCAGTTTGAGTCCTGGCTGCTCTGCTTCTGATCCAGCTCCCTGCTATTGGCCTAGGAAAGCATTGGAAGATGGCCCAAGCACTTGGGCCACTTTACCCATGTGGGAGACCCGGAAGAATCTCCCACCTCCTGGTTTTGGCCCGGCCCAGCATGGGCTGTTGCGGTCATTTGGGGAGTGAACCAGAGGATGGAAGACCTCTCTATCTGTCTCTCCCTCACTCTCTATAACTCTGACTTTCAAACAAATCTTTTTTTTTTTTTTTTTTTTTTTTTTTTTTAAGTCTCAGCACCTGCCAAGCCCTTCCAGCACTGGCGATTCCCTCTGGAAATAGAGAGATGGTTGCATGAGCTTGCGAGAAGGGCTCCACCCTACCTGGCCTGCCAGGAGTTTGTGATGGGACTGTGTAAGCAGCAGTGTGCTGCAGGGGCCGGAAAGAGCAATCTCATTGATTCAAAAAGGATAGTGCTGTTTCCTGAACCTTCCGCGCTTTTAAAAAGGTGCATAGCAGAAGCAAAAGGGAAAATGTGCTGTTGCAGTTTCACCTTTGTATATTCCTCATTAAGGTCTGCCTTTTCTCTGCCCGGATGTTTCCAGAATTTATGGTGGAAAGGCAACAAGGTTTCGAGTAGAGTTGGAGAGAATGCCAGAAGGGTTGCTTATTCCACAGGGAGTTGGAGTGGCCCCTTGGCATCTCACAGCAGGCCTGGCCTGGCAAGACAAGCGCAAGACAAAGTAACTTAAAGGTGTTTGAAGGACACTCAGAGGTTGGGAGATGGAGACAGAGAGAGGAGACAGCTCCTATCTCTGGTTCACTCCTTAAATGCCCCTGGCAGCCTCTTGCTAGGAGCCAGGAGCACAATCCAGGTCCCTGTGTGGGTGGCAGGAACCCAGTTATTTGAGCTGACACTGCTGCCTCCCAGGGTCTGCATTAACAGGAAGTTCATTAGCAGAAGCTAGAGCTGGGAGTTGGATCCAGACACTCTGACACAGAATGCAGGTGTCTTCATTGGTAGGCCAAACACATGGCCCTTGGCTTTTCTAGTTTATCTTTGCCTCTATTGGAGTGCGTGCTTGGTTGAATAGTGTTTCCCCCAGATTCATGTGCATGAAGAACCTAGAATGTGAGCTTATTTGGAGATGGGGTCTTCGTGGATGTAATTAGTCAACATGAGGTCATCCTGGATTAAGGTGTCCCTGAGTCCAATAGGACTGGAGTCCAAAAAGAAGAGGGAAATTTGGACACAGAGATGTAGAAACAGAGGGAGGGAGGTCATGTGAACGCAGAAGCGGAGGCTGGGCTGGTGCAGCTGCAAGGCGACTCATGCCAAGAATCGCTGGCGAGCACTAGACGCCAGGAAGAGGCAGGGAAAGGCTCTTCCCTGGAGCCTTCGAGGGAGCGGTGACCCCGACAACCATCGGACGGGTCGTAGCCTCCAGAGGTGTGAGACCACACATTCCTGCTGATCTCTGCCCTTGTGGTGCCCTGTTACAGCAGCCCTGGGAGACTGGGCCAGAGGACGAGCACCCGGGAGCAGGTGATGCCTTATTCCAGGCTGCCGCCCTGCAGCGTTTGGCTCAAACCATGCTGGTTGAGTCAAGATAGAAAGGCGTGGTTTCTAGCCCAGCCGCTATCGTAACAGCAGAAATTTGGGTGCCAGAGCCTGAGGGTGGGCGTTGTCTCCCAAGGACAGCACAGGGCTGGGGAAGAGGAGCCCTCAGGAGGGAGCTGAGGGGGAGCCGGGGCCTCCCTCACCTGCTTCCCACTGTTCCCTAACGCCGGTCTGCTTTCCGGGCCCTCACATCTCGTTCTGTGGACACACCGAGGCTCAGCTGCTTCTTCTGGGAGCGCAGCGGATCCTCAAGAATCCAAGGTCCTGACCGCGGATTCCTCCGGCCGGACTCCAGAGGCCGGAGGATCACCAGGCCGGGGGGGAGGGGTGCTGTGGGGCTGCAGTTGACTTCAGCAAATAGCTCATTGTTCGCTTTCGCCCTCTGTGAAAGAGGCTCAGAAGTTCAGGGCACGGCTCTAAGGAAGTTCCTGGCAGCTCTGTTGATAGTAGCAAGATTTTGGAAGGGACCCAAATGTCTGACAATAGATGATTGGTTAGATAAAGTATGGTTTAGCCAGACACTGGAATTCTATTCAGCTATTAAAAATGATGTCATGGATGGTTGTTTATTGACATGATAAAAGGAACTCATGATGGAAAACACACATGCACGCACACAGAATATTTCCCAGATAGGATATTCGCAGGCATAGGAAAAGATCTACAAAGAGGTATCATAAGGCGAGGGTTCTAACAGGGACTCTTCCCTAGCTGGCTGGATTAGGGATGCTCTTTACCTCCTCACACACAAGGAGCACATATCTGTGTGTAACATAAAACTGAGTTATTTTTAGTTTTAAAAAATGCTCCTGCCATGTTCTATGAGTTGTGCCAGACGCTGTCTCCCTCCTCTCCCCCCCGCGCCCCATCACAGCTCACTTTTCTGCCTCTTTCTTGTTTCGCATAGGGTTGGGCTCTGTCTTAGTGTGTCAGCAGAGAGCTGGAACAGCGGCTTCATTACCAAGGCGGATGTGAGGGCTGCCAGCAGCGTCTGGCAGCCCCGGGAGCATCACTGCCTCGGCTGCTGCATGCAGCTAGGATCACCTGTGATGATCTCTTTCCTGCTCTTCCCTGTGGGCAAGATCTTTGAGGTATCCCGACCTGGACTCCCTACCCCTCAACCTTCCACCCTCGTATCCACCTTGAGTTCTCTGTATGCATCTCATCCTGCTTGAAATAGCAAACCCTATCGGTCCAGGTACGATTTTAGAAAGCTGGACGCTTCGACTCCAGCTCAACTCAGCTGACATTTATTTCACTGTTTAGTTCAGCCGGCCACTGTGTTCAGCTGCCAGGGGGCAACAGTCATCAAGACAAAGACCCCCAAAAAAGGACTGCAGGGGCCAGCGCTGTGGCCCCGTGGTAAAGGTGACTCCTGGGACTCCCCCACCCCATATTGGATGTCTCAGTTGAAATTCAGCTCCACTCCCTATTCCTGCTAATGAACACTCTGAGAGGCAGCAGGTGATGGCCCTTGCCGCCCACATGGGACACCCAGATGGAGTTTCCAGTTCTGGGCTTTGGTCTGGCCCCTTCCAGCCTCTGTAGGCATTCGGAGTGAACCAGCAGGTGGGAGATCTCTGTCTCTCGGTCCATCTCTCTCTGCCTCTCAAATAAATAAAGATAAAGTGGAAAAAAGAAGGGACTATAGCTAATGGAGCACCTGGTGGGTGCCAAGCATTTTGCTGAGGATTTCTTCCTTTCTCTCTTTCTCTCTTTCTTTCTTTCTTTCTTTCTTTCTTTCTTTCTTTCTTTCTTTCTTTCTTTCTTTCTTTCTTTCTTTCTTTCTTTTTTTTTTGACAGGCAGAGTGGATAGTGAGAGAGAAACAGAGAGAAAGGTCTTCCTTTACCATTGGTTCACCCTCCAATGGCCGCTGCGGCTGGCGCACCACGCTGATCTGAAGCTGGGAGCCAGGTGCTTATCCTGGTCTCCCATGGGGTGCAGGGCCCAAGCACCTGGGCCATCCTCCACTGCACTCCTGGGCCACAGCAGAGAGCTGGCCCGGAAGAGGGGCAACCGGGACAGAATCTGGCGCCCTGACCGGGACTAGAACCCGGTGTGCCAGCGCTGCAAGGCAGAGGATTAGCCTATTGAGCCACGGCGCCGGCGAGGATTTAATATACATTTTTCATGTGCCCCCCGCCCCAGAAACCTTTTATCTAAGGAATACAAACTTCATGTGTTTCTTAAATACAATTTTTGGAAAATAAAATTCAACCCATTCAGCAGGTCTTTGAGTAAGCATTAGTATTTTTATGGAAAGATGAAAAACTAAAACTTATAGAGTACTGCTATGTTTCAATAGTGAGGGAGAAATTGGATTCTGGGGGTGGCACTGTGGTGGAGCCGGTAAAGCTGACGCCGGCCAGTTCTAGTCCCAGCTACTCCTCTTCCAATCCAGCTCTCTGCTTATGGCCTGGGAGAGCAGTAGAAGATGGCCCAAATCCCTGGGCCCCTGCACCCACGTGGGAGACCCGGAAAAAGCTTCTGGCTCCTGGCTTTGAATCAACTCAGCTCTGGCCGTAGCAGCCATTTGGGATGAACCAGTGGATGGAAGACTTCTCTTTCTCTGAGTCTGCCTCTCTGTAGCTCTGCCTTTCAAATAAATAAACATAAATCTTAAACATAAATCTTAAAAAAAATAGAGAGATTGGGTTCTAACTCTACTGTTGCTACTCCAGCAGTACAGTGCTCGATTAGCAATATGTAATAATTTATCCGAATATTCCTGATTCGGAACATCTAGATACTTTTATTTATTTATTATTATTATTTTTTTTGACAGGCAGAGTGGATAGGGAGAGAGAGAGAGACAGAAAGAAAGGTCTTCCTTTTCCATTGGTTCACCCTCCAATGGCCGCTGCGGCCGGTGCGCTGCGACCGATGCACTGCGCTGATCCGAAGCCAGGAGCCAGGTGCTTCTCCTGGTCTCCCAGGCGGATGCAGGGCCCAAGGACTTGGGCCATCCTCCACTGCCCTCCGGGGCCACAGCAGAGAGCTGTACAGGAAGAGGAGTGACTGGGACAGAACCAGTGCCCCGACAGGGACTAGAACCCCGGGGTGCCGGTGCTGCAGGCAGAGGATTAGCCTATTGAGCTGCGGCGCCGGCCGGATACTTTTATTTTTTTAAAAAAAGATTTATTTTAGTCATTCAAAAGACAGTTACAGAGAGAAGTAGAGCTGGGGGGGGGGGAGAGAGAGAGAGAGAGAGGTCTTCCATCTGCTGGTTCACTCCCTGGATGACTGCAACAGCCAGAGCTGGGCCGATCACAAGCCAGGATCCAGGAGCTTCTTCCGGGTCTCCCACATGGGTGCAGGGGCCCAAGGACTTGGGCCATCTTCTACTGCTATCCCAGGCCATAGGAGAGAGCTGGATCGGAAGTGGAGCAGCTGGGACTTGAACCAGCACCCATGTGGGATGCTGGCACTGCAGGTGTCAGCTTTACCCACTATGCCACAGTGCCAGCCCCAGAGGTACAGGTTTTTGTGTGGACATGTTTTCAGTTCCTTTGGGTCAATGCCAAGGAGCCAATTGCTGGATCCTATGATAAAAAACAAACTGCCAAACAAACAAACAAACTGCCAAACTATCTTTCAAAGTGGCCATACCATTTTGTATTCTCACAGCACCTGCAGTGAGAGTTCTTATTGCTCCACATCAGTGTCAGAATTTGGTGTTTGTGTTTTTAATTTTACTTATTTGAGAGACTGAAAGACATACATGTGCACATGAGCACACACACACGCAGTGCCCATCTGCTGGTTCACCTTCCAAATGACCCTCCAAATATCCTGGCCAGGGCCGAACCAGACCAAAACCAGGAACTAGGAGTCCAGTCTGGATCTTCCACAGGTGTGTCAGGAACTCAGGTCTTTGAGTCATCACCTGTGCCTCCCAGGGTGTGCATTAGCAAGAAGCTGGGATTAAGGGTGGGGCCAGGACGAGAACCCAGACTCTCTTGGGGATACGGTCATCTCAGCAGGGAACTTAACTGCTGCACCAAGCACCCTTCCCAGTTTTTGACCATTTTAGTAAATGTGTAGTAGTATCTTATTGTTGTTTTTAAGTTTATTTATTTGAAACGTAGAGTGACAGAGAGGAGAGAGAGAAAGAGAGAGAGAGAGAGAGAGAGAGAGAGAGAGAGAGACAGAGAGACCTTTCATCCACTGGCTCACTCCTCAAATGACAACAGCCAGAGCTAGTCTGGGCTGAAGCCAAGAGCCAGGCATTTCACTGGTCTCCCACATGGGTGGCAGGGGTCTAAGTACTTGGGTCACCCTTCACACTCTCCAGGAGCATAGCAAGAAGCTGGATTAGAAGTGGAGCAGCCAGGACTTGAACTGGTGCTCCAAAACTGGATGTGGTTGTCCTAAGTGGCAGCATAACCTGCTGAGCCACAATACTGGTCGCTCTGTTGTTTTAATTTGCAGTTACCTGGGACTGGCGCTGTGGCTCAGTGGGTTAACGCCCTGGCCTGAAGTGCCGGCATCCCATATGGGCACTGGTTTGAGACCCAGCTGCTCCACTTCCGATCCAGCTCTCTGCTGAGGCCTGGGAAGGCAGTAGAAGATGGCCCAAGTCCTTGGGCCCCTGCACCTGCGTGGGAGACCCGGAGGAGGCTCATGGCTCCTGGCTCCTGGCTTCAGAATGGCGCAACTCCAGCTGTTGCAGCTAACTGGGGAGTGAGCCAGTGGATGGAAGACCTCTCTCTCTCTGCCTCTCCTCTCTGTGTAACTCTTTCAAGTAAAATAAATAAATCTTAAAAAAAATTTGCAGTTACCTAATGACACATGATATTGAACATCTTTTCATATGCTCGTTTTCCATTTGCATATCCTCTTGTGGAGGTGTCATTATCTTATTGTTGAGGTTTAAGAGTTCTTTGTGTGTGTTGGCTAATGGTCCTTTAGCAGACATGTCTGTTGCAAATAGTTTCAGTCTGGTCTGTGGCTTGCCTTCTCATCCTCCTGAGAATGTCTCCTCTTACTTTTGAAATAGCAGAGTTGTTTGATTTTTTTTCTCTAAAGAACATGCAGTGTTCTCTGTCATTGCCTTCTTGTACATTCAGAAGCACACCAATAAACTAGGATTTATCAGCAATACAACTGCTTTTAGGAGGAGTCCTAGGGAAAATAAAAGGCTTTCTCCAACCAGGGAGCTCCTGTTCTTTCCTGGCTGTGCCAAGAAGAGAACAGGGAGCACAGTGGCTGTTCCCCACTGGAGGTAACAAACTTTTTAATAGCGTGTGTGTGGTTGAGCTGGTGTCGTGTGTTTCAGGGTTTAATGACTGTATTATATGTTTATATGTCTGATAGGGGCTTGGATAAACAGGAGAATGGCTGCCTCCCTCAGAAGAAATCCTATTGAATTGGATTCCTTTTGGCTAAAAGAAAAACACTGGAACCTACTGTCTCAGTAGGAGAAAGCAAAGAGAAAGGTTAAAAAAAGAAGAAATATTTGGGTCCAGAAAAGGACATTCGGCAGGAGAGAGATGTCTTCAGCTTTTGGACTTTTGGTGGCTCTGATAGGAAGAGGATCTGCGGTGAGGGGTCCCAGGCCTGGGGTCCCAGGCCAGCTCCAGCATAAACTGACTGTGTGTCTTGAACAAGATGCTTAAGTGTTCTGAGATTCAGTTTCCTCCTTCGGAAAATCCAGTTTATAAGAGTTCACTTTCAATGAGCTTTGGAATGAATATAGTCCTTATTGAAACATGCTAGAGGGGCTGATGCTGCGGCATAGTGGATAAGGCTGCTGCCTGCAGTCCGCCATCCCATATAGGCGCCGATTTGAATCCCAGCTGAAGTCCTGGCTCCTGGCTTCAGATCGGTGCAGCTCCTGCCGTTGTGGTCAATTAGGCAGTGAACCAGTGGATGGAAGACCTCTCTCTCCCTCTCTGTGTAACTCTGACTTTAAAATAAATAAATAAATATTTTTTTTAAAAAAAACATGCTAGCATATACAACTATTTGGGGGGTATTTTGACAAATTGTGTTTGAGTGCCTACTGTTTGCTGAGCAATGGGTATACAAAGAGCGTTGTGTATGCAAAATGGGTACAAAATAATACAAATAGTGACAATTATTACACAAAATAATGCTTGATGCTTAGCCTCATAAAACATACAGGAAATACAAAAAGACAAATGAGTAAGAGGGTCATTTCAATATTGTTGTACTGAAGCTTGTACCAGATCATTCATCACTTAAAAACATGCGACGTGGGTAGACGTTTGGTGCAGCAATTAACATGCAGCTTGGTATGCCTGCATTCTACAGCAGAGTGCCTGGGTTTGAGTCCCGGCTCCACTGCTGATTCCAGCTTCCTGCTAATGTGCATGCTGGGAGGCAGCTGATGATGGTCAGATACTTGAATCTCCGCCACCCACATGGGAAACCTCGACTGAGTTCTGGGCTGCTGGCTTTGTTCTGCCCAGTCCTGCTTGATGTAGGCGTTTGGAATGTGAACCCAATGGATCTGGAAGATCCATTGCAAGTGGAGTAGAGGCTCAGAGACCAGGTGGATCTGGATGTGGAGCCGACTGGGCTGTTGCTTACTCTAGGACTGAGTGATGGAGAGAAGACAAAAGCGGAGGCTTGGAAGGGGAGATGCTAGGAGAAACAGTGAGGCAAAGTGGGGACAAATGGAGCCTTGCATTGAATGATTGGGATCTTCATTGTTCCCCTCCTTTTAAGTGATTGGTATGAGCTCTGTCGGCCAGAATCCAGCAAGAAGCAGAAAGGAGCTATTTACAAAAACTGAGGGATGCCATCATGGCGCCGTGAAGGGATGATACAGGACTATCAAAGCGGGAGATGCTACCACCCCTGGGTCTGAAGAAACGAGGTGATGATACCAGATACTGGGACTCCTGGGGGCTCCAGATGTAGAACAGGCCCCCTCCCAGGAACAAAGCCACTCCCCACCTGCAAAAGCTTGGTAGGTTAGCCAGGGAGTAACTACCCCTAGTTCTCTTTCACTGTCTGACTTCCTGCCACTCAGCTGGGTTTCACTCACACATACGCCAAAGGGCAGGGAGCCAGCTTGTGCTCTCCATAGTGGGCAGGCATCTGGACATGGAGCAGGGAAGGCAGGATGTACAGGGGCAAAGGGAGAATACCCAGGGGCTTATCCACAGAGGGGCTTAGAAACCATCCCAAGGGGCCACCAAGAGGCAAATATCAAAATCAGCTGTGATGAGCCTGTGCTAGGAAGACTTGCCGCAGCTGAAAGATGACCAATAAACGCTGATGTGGACAGATTGCCAAGAGCTAATGTTGAGTGGGGAAGTAAATCGCAGAAAGATGCATGGTGTAGGATGGCATGTTTACCCCCCCCCCCACACTGCTGTAAGTCTACTCGGCCCAATTCTATTACAGTATTCTGTTTATATGGATATGTACACGTATGAAGTCTGGAGTGATGCACATCAAACTGACGACAGGGAGAGGTCAAGGTTGGGGTGGTCCCAGGGGGCTTTATCTGGGCTAGATATTACTGATTACCTAAGAGCAGCCATTCCCTAGGCAGCTCCTTCTTCAGTGCTAACAGCTCAAACATTGTTCAGGTATGAAAGGAGAGCACTGTGCTCAGAGAAGCCGGGTCTAGGCATCAAATCATGACCCATCTAAGCCAAGTGCGCTCTAACAATCCTCGCTGCTATGATCTGTCTGCGAGTAGGCATGCAGCCTAGTGTGCTGGCTACTTTTAACAATTTTTTTTTTCTATAACAACAAAAGAGAGGATAGTGGATGAAGAGTTCTGCCTTGTTCTTCCTGTCTGCCTTAGGTTGATGTTGTGGGAAAATGTGGTACTTGGGGGCTGGTGTTGTGGTGCAATGGGCTAAAGCCCCGGCCTGTAGCACTGGTATCCCATATGGGTGCCAGTTCAAATCCTGGCTGCTCCACTTTTGATCCAGCTCCCTGCTAATAAGAATGGGAAAACAGTAGAAGATGGCCTGAGTTCTTGGGTCTCTGTACCTACATGGGAGACCCAGAAAAAACTCCTGGCTCCTGGCTTCAGCCTGGTCCAGCCCCGGTCATTCTTTTTCTTTTTTTTTTTTTTTGACAGGCAGAGAGGACAGTGAGAGAGAGAGGAGAGAGACAGAGAAAAAGGTCTTCCTTTTGCCATTGGTTCACCCTCCAATGGCCGCCACGGCCAGCACACCGTTGGCAGGAGCCAGGTGCTTCTCCTGGTCTCCCATGGGGTGCAGGGCCCAAGCACCTGGGCCATCCTCCACTGCACTCCCTGGCCACAGCAGAGAGCTGGCCTGGAAGAGGGGCAACTGGGACAGAATCCGGCGCCCCGACTGGGACTAGAACCCAGTGTGCCAGCGCCGCAAGGCGGAGGATTAACCTAATGAGCCACAGCGCCGGCCCAGCCCCAGTCATTCTAACCAGTGGATGGAAGTTCTCTCTCTCTCTCTCTGTAACTTTGCCTTTCAAATAAATAGATAAATTTTTAAAGAAAAACAAAGGAAAGAAAGAGAATTTGGTGCTTGGGGGCCAGCGTTGTGGCCAGTTGCTCCACTTCCCATTCAGCTCCCTGCTAATGGCCTGGGAAAAGCCACCCATGTGGGAGACCCAGAGGAAGCTCCTGGCTTCGGCTTGGTCTAGCCCTGGGCATTGTAGCCATCTAGGGTGTGAACCAACAGAGGGACAATGTCTCTCCCTCTCTCTTTCTGCAACTCTGACTTTCAAATAAATAAATAAATCTTTAAAAAAATGTGGTGCTTGGAGCTATGGCAACCGTCTTGTGACCATGAGAGAAAGACCAGGAGAACTGTAAAGAGCCAGCATCCTGCATCTTCTTGCTGTTCCAAACTATTCTCCAAACTTGGTACCAATATATTTTTAAATTTTTAAAAACTTTATCTGAAATGCAAGGGGATGCTGGCATCACAGGTGACAGCTTAACCTACTGCACCAATAATGCTGGCCCCAACACCTGAGATATTTTTATCACTTAATCCACTGTCTGCCAGGTATTCTGTTATAACTAAATACACCTTAACCAATACAGTAGGTTAATCTGAAGCGCTGTAAATATGTTCTCGGGAGAATTTCTTCCTGCACTCCTGGTATAGGTAAACTTTCTTTGGAAAGCTACTTCAGTCATCTGTGCTTCACTTCCAGAGCCGACCTGGGCCACCTCCTGTGACTCCCAGACTGTCCCTCCCATCCAGGGCCCTCACTGGCCCCTGCTGAATGACTGTGGTGGACGACTCAGGCACCCCTGTCTCCCCACCCACTGCTCCGTCCCCTGCACACCCTCAGGTCAGGGGACTCACATCTGGGCCTGCTCTTTCCACAGCACTTTGTGCAGGGAGGGTGACATTTGGTATCAGCAGAGGGTCTGGGAGGAGGAGGGGGCAGGGTGACAGCAGCCAGGGGGAGCAGCCTACAGCTCAGAGCCCCAGAGTGTGCTCCGCTTTCCTTTGGTCCTGCCCCTTGACCTGGCACGTGATGGTGACCACGTAGCCACTGCAGGCTTAGCCTGGGCAGTCCTGTGATCTCTGAGGCTGCTTTTCAATCAGCGGTCCCCACTGTCTCCCCTGGAGTCCGGTGCACTGGGTTGGATCCCCGTGGCGAGGGAGGCTCGTGAGAATATCTTCATGAAGAGTGCGCATGGCCTGGGCAGGTCTGCATGGCCTGTGGGAGGTGGAAGACTGGTGGGAGGCCCTTGGGATTGGCTGAGGGAGAGAAGCTGAGGTTTCAGTGGGAGCCCAGGATGGGGGCGGGGGGCGGGGATGGGTGTGAGTTCCCTTTCCCTTCACGCGATGCTCTGTGGATGGTGGCTAGGAAGGTTTTCTGCAATCTTCAAAGCAAGGGAGGAGGTCCCCTGGAGGCCGCTTTCCCGGAGGCCAGGGGCCAGGGGGCTCTCTGTAACGGCATTCCGGGGGCTCTCTGTAACGGCATTCCGGGGGCCCTGGGCAGCTCCAGTGTCTCACTGCCTGCAGCAGGCCTCAGCAGGGGTGTGGGGCCCAGGCCTTCTCTCTGGCCCTCCCCTGTGCGTGGTGCTTCTTCCTCTGACACCTCCCCCCTGCCCTCTTCCTGCTCCCTCTTCCCCCAGCCTGTGGGAGGCTGCAGGTGTCACAAGGAAGAAAGGTGGGAAGGTGGGATGGGAGGAGAGGGCAAAGCAAACCTTTGCCTGCTGCTTATTTGTGCCTGCTCCCCTCTTTCTCACGTGTTTTTTTTTTTTTTTTTTTTTTTGGAAAGGATGAAAATAAACACTTTTGTAACACTGACTGCTAATTCACACTTTCCTGACAAGTTATTCAGAGGGCAACCAGAGTCACAAGTAAAGAGGGGTTTGACGCAAACCTTCATCGGTGCATGTTTTCTTATTTTGTTCTTTTTTTTTTTTTAAAGATTTGTTTATTTATTTGAAAACCAGAGGTACAGAGCGAGGGGAAGAGACAGAGACAGATCTTCCAACTCTGGTTCGCTCCCCAGATGGCCACAACAGACCAGGACTGGGCCAGACTGAAGCCAGGAGCCAGGAGCTTCATCCAGGTCACCCATGCAGTGGCAGGGGCCCAAGCACCTGGACCATCTTCTGTTGCTTTACCTGGGCCATTAGCAGGGAGCTAGATGTGAACCTGGGCCCCTCTGGGGTGCTGGGATCACAGGCGGCCGCTTTACCCACTAGGCCACAATGTCAGCCCCCAGGGCCTGCTCTCTAATTCATGCTGCTGCTGCTGCTGCTTCTTCTTCTTCTTCTTCTTCTTCTTCTTCTTCTTCTTCTTCTTCTTCTTCTTCTTTTTTTACAGGCAGAGTGGACAGTCAGAGAGAGAGACAGAGAGAAAGGTCTTCCTTTGCCGTTGGTTCACCCTCCAATGGCCACCGCGGCCAGCGCACCGCACTGATCGGAAGGCAGGAGCCAGGTACTTATCCTGGTCTCCCATGGGGTGCAGGGCCCAAGCACTTGGGCCATCCTCCACTGCCTTTCCGGGCCACAGCAGAGAGCTGGCCTGAAAGAGGGGCAACCGGGACAGAATCCGGCGCCCCGACCAGAACTAGAACCCGGTGTGCCGGCACCGCAAGGCGGAGGATTAGTCTAGTGAGCCGCGGCGCCGGCCTAATTCATGCTACTTCTAAACCAGTGAGAGGGCCTAGGAGGGGACATGGTACTCAGGCCAGGAACCCAGAGCCAGGACTCACTGCCACCATCTCCCCAACAAATGCTGAGTCCTTGGGACTGCTGTTCTTCTCAACTTTTTCAAGTAATGTCCTAGAGAGTGGCAGGGATATGGGAACCCATTAATTCAACATTCTTCTTCCACAGGCCAGAGGTGACTTCCCTGCTTATATGTGACCAGACCTGTTAATGGAGGAGCCAGGAACACAACTTCGGACTCTGCGCTTCCTGTGTTTCCCCTTCAGCCATACTCCGCTCATTTCTTGGATTCCATTTCTTTCGTTTGCACTCCTGTTCCAGAAAATTGCAAGCATGCATGAAAGTAGAGAGAAGACTATAATGAACAGCCTTCAACCCGTCACACAGCTGCAATGCTTGTCGTTTTGATGCCGTTTCTCTCCTGCCCCACCTTTCCTTTTTGCAACTGGGTGACTCCACAGCCACTTTATCCAGCAACGCCCCCACGTGTGTCTCTATCCACTAATGCAGCCGCGTGCGTCCCTAGACACTGATACTGTCACACGCTTCTCTGACAGAAGGCAGTCAAGCAATGTTATCTCAGGCTGGCATTGGGTGCAGCCATTAATTTGCCACTTGAAGCAGCTGCATACCACACTGGAGGGCCTGTTTCAAGTGCTGGCTACTCTGCTTCTGATCTGGCTTCTTGGTAATGCACACCCTGGCAGCAGCCGACGGCTGCTCGAGTACTTGGGTCCCTGCCACTCATGCGGGAGACTGTATTGAATTCCAGGCTCTTGGCTTTGATCTGGCCCAGCCCTGGTTGTTGTGAACATTTAGGGAGCAGACCAGTAGATGGAAGATTTCTGTGTGTCTCTACCTTCTCAAGTAAAATAAAATAAAAAAAACCCAAAAACCCTCAATCCCTCAATACCATTATCACACCCACAAGATTAACAATATTTCTTAGTGTCATAGAACCAATTTTGCACTTAATTTTCTCTGATTGTGTCAAAAATGTTTCTTTGTGTGTGGCTTGTTTAAGTTGGATCCAAACAAGATCCACACATTGCAGTTGTTGATTTTCTAAAAGATGTTTAAACTGTAATAGTTCTTTCTTATTAAAGAAGTCTGATCATCTGCCTTTAGAATATGCTACATTGTTGGCCGGCGCCGCGGCTCACTAGGCTAATCCTCTACCTTGCGGCGCCGGCACACCGGGTTCTAGTCCCGGTCGGGGCGCTGGATTCTGTCCCGGTTGCCCCTCTTCCAGGCCAGCTCTCTGCTGTGGCCAGGGAGTGCAGTGGAGGATGGCCCAAGTGCTTGGGCCCTGCACCCCATGGGAGACCAGGAAAAGCACCTGGCTGCTGGCTCCTGCCATCGGATCAGCGCGGCGCGCCGGCCGCGGCGGCCATTGGAGGGTGAACCAACGGCAAAAGGAAGACCTTTCTCTCTGTCTCTCTCTCTCACTGTCCACTCTGCCTGTCAAAAAATAAAATAAAATAAAAAAAAGAATATGCTACATTGTTTTTAAAGATTTATTTATTTGAGGCAGAATGACAGAGGGGGAGAAATGAGAGAGAGAGAGAGAGAGAGAGAGAGAGAGGAAAAGAAGCTCTTTCACCTGCTGTTTCATTCTCCGAATACAATAGCTGGTGCTGGGCCAGGCCAAAGCCAAGAGCCAGGAACCCAATCCAGGTCTCCCATGTGGTGGCAGGGACCTAAGTTATTTGAGACATCACCTACTACTTCCCAGGTGCGTTATTCGGGAGCTGGATTGGAAGCAGAGTAGCCAGGACCTAGACTGGGCTCCGATGTGGGAATGTAGGCAGCAGCTTAATCCGCTGTGTCACAGTGGCCACCCAGAACATCCTACATTCTGACTTCGACTGATTATACCCTGCCAGTGTTCTTCAACGTACCTCTCCATTCAGTTTCCTGTAAATTGTCCTTACGATATAGAACAGTGATTCTCAACGTGGAGTCAGGTTTGCTCCTCCCCATTGCCAAGGGACTCACAGTTTTTGTCTGGAGTCAGTTCTGGTTGTCACAGGGTGGGGTGCTGCTGGCATCTACTGGGACAGAGGCCAGGCGTGCTGCTGAATATTCTACTGGGCACAGGGTAGCTGCCCACGAGAAAGAATTTTGTGTCCCCAAATGTCAGCAGAGCTGAGGCTGAGAAACCCTGGTGGGGAGATTTGATTAGATTATTGGCGAAAGTATTTCCTAGTGGCCCTGTGTGCTCCCTTTTGCATCAGAGCAGTAGGACACGGTGTCTGATGTGAAGGTTGATCAGGGAATTCAGGAGGGGCCAGCCTGACACATCTACCACACAACTGGCCAAATCGCGACATTTGAGCTTAAAAGGGAATGCTATTAGTGGGCAAAAACTGGGACCGCCTCTGAATGTGTGACCAACATAGTCATTGACTTTTCTTTCTTTCTTTCTTTTTTTTTTTTTTTTTAAGATTTATTTATTTATTTGAAAGGCAGAGTTTCAGAGAGAGAGAGAGAGAGAGTCTTCCATCTGCTGGTTCATTCCCCAGATGGCCACAATGGCTGGAGCTGTGCCAATCCGAAGCTTCCTCCGGGTCTCCCACATGGGTGCAGGGGCCCAAGAACTTGGGACATCTTCTACTGCTTTCCCAAGCCAGAGAGCTGGATCGGAAATGGAGTAGCCAGGACTCGAACTGGCGCCCATATGGGATGCTGGCACTGCAGGCGGTGGCTTTACCTGCTACGCCATAGTGTTGGCTCCAGTCATCGACTTTTCAAGAACTTCATTCATCTCTGATGGATTTTCTTTCGCTTCTCCCTCCCCCCAAATTCCATCAAAGTTACATGGGGGACATAATTTACCGTCACATAATTCTCCTGGATTTTTTGTCACACCAATTGCCTCGTCTCTCCCCATTTTCCCTTCCCAGTGGGCAGCCAATTCCAGTTTGTTCAGCTGGGTAATATTTGTCTTCATGTATCTTAATAATATGTTTAAATTGCTACTTCTTGGTTTTTCTGTTTTGGGCATTTTTAATGACTTCTTCCTAAAGATATGAAAATTTATCTTTCTGATAATGCTCCCTCCTACAAATGCGTTTTCTGTCCTTTCTTGTTCTCAGAATAACTACGTTCTAATTTTAGGTGTCTGCTCATATTTATGAGTGGGGTATTAAAAAGCCAGTTAAAAGCTGTGATCTCCTGAGGGGGCTTGTGGCCTGCAGTCCTCACTGTAGGCTCACCTGCCATGCTAGCCCCCGTGTCACAATGCTGAAGTCTTTCTTCTTGGAGAAGATTACCCATGGAAGAATCTTCCAGTCCTCCATCTGCAAGAGAGAGGCCAGGTTGCCAGGGTTCCGGGAGCCAAGTGGAGCTAAGGGCAGTGAATCTCCGCATTCTGTCTGTAGCTCTTCCTGCCTCTGTTACAATCCCTCTGCGGTCAGCTGTGCCTGCTGGCTTCCTGTCCATAATCACTCTGCTAACTCCCTCCAGAGAACAAACCTACCTCTAACGGTGTGATTGTGGAAGGGCAGTGCCCGGCAGCACGGAATTAGGGAGCTAAGGATCAAACTTATTAAAACAAACAGGGGCCGAGGCTGTGGCGTAGCGGGTAAAGCCACCGCCTGCAGTGCCAGCAGCCCATATAGGCGCCCGTTCAGGCCCTGGCTGTTCTGATCCAGCTCTCTGCTAAAGCCTGGGAAAGCAGTAGAAGATGGCCCAATTCCCTGGGCCCCTGCACCCACATGGGAGATCCGGAAGAAGCTCCTGGTTCCTGGCTTTGGATCGGCGCAGCTCTGGCCGTTGTGGCCAAATGGGGAGTGAACCAGCGGATGGAAGACCTTTCTCTCTGTCTCTGCCTCTGTCTCTGTAACTCTGTCTTTTGAATAAATAAATAAATTTAAAACAAGTAAAAATTAAAATAAACTAGTTTTAGGGAGGTAGGGTTGACCTGCGTAGCACTTATTGAAAATGTACAGTTTGCTGAGTTTTGGCATACACGTGCACCATGAAATCACACAGTCAAGATAATGAACATCTGAACTGGTCCCCAGTGTGGCCTCTGCACGCCCAGCAGGCTACAGGCTTGCTTTCTGTCACTACAGATTAGTTTGTGTTTTCTAAAATTTATATACACGTGATTGTGTGTTATGTGCTTTTCTGTTGGGGAAGAGATTCTGAGATTTTTCACTGGGCAACATTATTTTGTGATTTTACCCATGTTGTTCAAAGTATCAATAGTTTATTTCCTTTTTATTGCTAAGTAGTATCTTGTTGTATTGATATATCTCAATTTGTTCACTTATTCACTGGTTGGTGGACACTTGGATTGATTCCAGTTTGAGGTTATTAAAAATAAAGTTATTATCATTCATGTGCAAGTTGTCCTGTGGACATTTTTGATTTTCTTGGGTTAACACTTAGGAATGGAAGGAATGGCTGGCCCATATGGTAGGTATAGGCTTAACTTTCAATGAGCCTGCCACACCATTTTCCAAAGTGAGGGTACTCTTTTTATATTTTTGCCAGAAGTGAATGAGAAAGTTCCAGTGGCTCAACATCCTCGTGAACACGTGATTCAGTCAATCATTTAAATTCTAGATATTCTAGTAATGGTGTCTCACTGTGGTTTCAACTTGCATTTCCTAACGACGGGTGACTGTGAGCATCTTTGCATGTGTCTATTTGCCACCTGGATATTCTTTTTGGTGAATTACCTGCTCATCTCTATTACCCTTTTTAGAAATTTTTTGTTGTTTGGTCATTGAGTTTTGAGGTTTCTTCATGCATTTTGGATACAGATCTGTTACTGAGTATGTGACTCACTTATATTCACTGCTGGTCTGTAGCTTGCGTTTTGATTTTCTCAACCATAGTTGTCAAAGAGCCAATGTTCTAACTTTTGATGACGTCCAACTTATTGACTTTTTTCTTTTATTGGTTGTTTTTTGTGTTTTACCTAAAAAACCTTAGATTAAGCCAAGGTCATAGAGATTTCCTCCTGTTGATAGTTTCAGGTTTTAGATTAAGATCTCTGATTCATTTTGAGTTCATTTTTTTTCCT
The DNA here is from genome assembly GCF_051225735.1 of Oryctolagus cuniculus. Lineage (NCBI taxonomy): Eukaryota > Metazoa > Chordata > Mammalia > Lagomorpha > Leporidae > Oryctolagus > Oryctolagus cuniculus. The sequence continues at coordinate 142,425,147 of NC_142868.1, read as the reverse complement.
GTATGGTGTGAGATGAGTCCAAGTTCTATTTTTTTTTTTTTTTTGTATATGGCCATCCATTTGTTCCAGCACCATTTGCCAAAAAGACTATATTTTGCCCCTCAAATTTCCTTTGCACTTCTGCAAGGATTTATTACTGTTTTATCTCTCCCATTTCATTGTTCTACATGTCTGTCATGAAATCAATACCACATTGTCTTGATTATTATAGCTTTATATAAATATTGAAGTTCCTGTAAATATTTCATATGCATTATTTAAAAGTTGAATTATCTAATCAACTTTGAATTACAAAATCAGTTTATCAATTAAAAACCCATGTGGGGATGGTTTGCGGGTGGGAGGGTGGTTATGGGGGGAAAAAGCACTATAATTCAAAAGTTGTACTTTTGAAATTTATATTTATTAAATAAAAGTTTGAAAAAACCATCTGTATCGTTTATATACAAATTAACAATATAATGCAAATGCATAATGTATATATTATACATATGTGTGATACAATGTATAATATAAAAGCATGCTAGGGTTTTTAACAGAGATTGTATTGTATCTATAGATAAAATTTGGAAAAATTTACATCTTACCAGTATTGAGTATTCCAGTATAATAAAACAGCGTATCTTTCTGTTTAAGTATTCTTTAAAATTTTCCAGAGCTTCATAGTTTTCATTGTATAGGATCTGCACAACTTAAGTATTTCATATTTTAAAATGGTATTATATTTAAATTGCAGTATATTTTAAAATCTATTCCTACTATTTACTGCTAGTAAATGGTAATATAATTTATTTATACACATTATACTTTTATTCTCAAACATTGTTTAACTCATGAATTCTGTGGAGCTTTTGTAGATTGCATGAGATTTTCTACAAAGACAATTATGTCACTGTGAATAAAGACAATTTTACTTTTTTCTTTCCAAACTGAATACCTTCTGTTCTTTTGCTTGTCCATTGCACTTGCTAGAACCTTCAGATTTGTGTTTGTTAAAAGTGTTAACGGGGCCAGCATTGTGGTGCAGCAGGTTGAGCCACAGCTTGCAATGCCCTGATAATGCGCCTGGGAAAGCAGTGGAAGATGGCCCAAGTGCTCAGGCCCCTGCCAAACACGTGGGAGACCAGGATGGGGTTCCTGGATCCTGGCTTCACCACAGCTCAGTCCTGGTTGTTGTGGCCATTTGGGGAATGAACCAATGGATAGAAAATTGATCTCTCTCTCCTTGCTCCCCTCCCCCCATCACTTTCACATCAATCAATCAATCAATCAATCTTAAGAAAAAAGTGGCAAGAGCAAACCTTCTGACTGTGCTCTGAAGTTGGAGAAGCAACATTGTTGAGTGCGATGCTTACTGAAGTCTTTCACAGTTGTCTATGATCAGTTGTAGATGTTCCTGTCTCATCCTAACTTGTTGAAAGATTTTATTAGGAACTGAAGTTAGATTTTATTGAATACTTTTTTGAAATCTGTTAAGATGTCACATGGTTTTTCTTTTTAAATTTGTTAATATGATAGATTGAAATGGATTGGTTGATTTTCTTCCTTTTTTTTATTTATTTTTTTATTTTTTTATTTTTTTGACAGGCAGAGTGGACAGTGAGAGAGACAGACAGAGAAAGGTCTTCCTTTGCCGTTGGTTCACCCTCCAATGGCCGCCACGGCCAGCGCACCGCACTGATCCGAAGGCAGGAGCCAGGTGCTTCTCCTGGTCTCCCATGGGGTGCAGGGCCCAAGCACTTGGGCCATCCTCCACTGCACTCCTGGGCCATAGCAGAGAGCTGGCCTGGAAGAGGGGCAACCGGGACAGAATCTGGCGCCCTGACCGGGACTAGAACCCGGTGTGCCGGTGCCGCTAGGCAGAGGATTAGCCTGTTGAGCCGCGGCACCGGCCTGATTTTCTTCCTTTTTTTAAAGATACTTATTTATTTTTATTTGGAAGGCAGAGAGACAGAGATACAGAGACACATAGACAAAGAGAGATCTTTCATCTGCTGGTTTATTCTTTAAATGCCAGTAATAGCCAGGGCTGGGTCAGGCCAAAGCCAGGAGCCAGGAATTCAATTCAGGTCTCCCATGTGGTGGTAGGGACTCAAGTACTTAAGCTATCACCATTGCCTCATGGGGTGTGCAGCAGGATGTTGGCATCAGAAGTGGAGCTGTGACTTGAACCCAGGCACTCCAATATAGGACATAGGTGACCTAAGCAGGGTCTTAACTATAGCATCAAATGCCTGCTTCCAAACTGATTGATTTTCAAAAGTTAAAACAACCTTTTAAATCTGAGATAAATCCTACTTGTTTAAAATCTATTATTCTTCTGTGTATTGTTGGAATCAATTTGATAAAATTTTGTTTTAAGAAATTCGCATCTAAGTTCATGAGGAATATTGGTCTGCAGTTCCCTTTTCTTGTGCTGTCTTTGATTTGGTATTGTGGAGTGCTCATCTCGCAGAGTTCCCTCTCTGTCTTCAATTTTCTGGAAGAATTAATGGATTTTGTTTTCAATCATTTGGAGTTTTGAGATATATTTTCCTTATTGGTTTCTATTTTAATTTTGTTTTGATCACTTGTATGATCTTGAATTCTTTCAAGTTTGTTGCTGTTTGTTTTGTGGCCCTGAATATGGACTGCTTTGGTCAATGTTCTATGTGTACAGAAGAAGAATGTGTATTCTTTTTTTTTTTTTTTTGACAGATAGAGTTAGTGAAAGAGACAGAGAGAAAGATCTTCCTTCCATTTGTTCACCCCCCCACCCCCAAATGGCCGCTACAGCTGGAGCTACGCTGACCCGAAGCCAGGAGCCAGGTGCTTCTCCTGGTCTCCCATTCGGATGCAGAGCCAAGCACTTGGGCCATCCTCCACTGCCCTCCCGGGTCACAGCAGAGCGCTGGACTGGAAGAGGAGCAACCGGGACTAGAACCGGCGCCCATATGGGATGCTTAATCCTCCGCAGGTGGAGGATTAACCAAGTAAGCCACAGTGCCGGCCCCTGAAGAATGTGTATTCTGTCAGTTGTAGGTGGATCTGTACACTCTCTCAAAGAGTAAGTGGGGAGTAGTCATAGAGCTCATCCTATTTGCTGCTTTGTCTTAGGCACAGCTGGGCTTCAGCACCCCATCTCCAGTACCTCAAGAAAAACATAGATTTGTGTGTTCTCTAAGTTGTGTTTTGTGGGAGGACAAATCTGGTCCCTATCATTCCATCTTGGCCAAAGTGTAAATCCTTTTTTTTTTTTTTTTTTTTTTTTTGACAGACAGAGTGGACAGTGAGAGGGAGAGACAGAGAGAAAGGTCTTCCTTTGCCGTTGGTTCACCCTCCAATGACCGCCACGGCCGGCGCGCTGCGGCCGGCGCACCGTGCTGATCCGATGGCAGGAGACAGGTACTTCTCCTGGTCTCCCATGGGGTGCAGGGCCCAAGCACTTGGGCCATCCTCCACTGCACTCCCTGGCCATAGCAGAGAGCTGGCCTGGAAGAGGGGCAACCAGGACAGAATCTGGCGCCCCGACCAGGACTAGAACCCGGTGTGCCGGTGCTGCAGCAGAAAATTAGCCTATTGAGCCACGGTGCCAGCCACCAATATTCTTTTAAAAAGATTTATTTATGTATATGAAAGAGAGAGAGAGAGAAAGAGAGAGAGAGAGCAAGCTTCCATCCGGTTCATTCCCCAAATGCCCACAAAAGCCAAGGCTGGGCCAGGATCCAGGAACTTCATTGTGGTCTCCCACGTGGGTGGCATAGTCCACAGCATTTGGGCTATCCTCCACTTCTTCCTCAAGATGCATTAGAGGAAGCTGGATTGGAAGCTGAGCAGCTGAGAGCAGAACTAGCACTCTGATACAGGGTGCTGTTGTCACCAATGGTGGCTTAACCCTCTGGGCCACAACCTTGGCTCCCCCCACCTCTGACACTCTGCCCCAGGTATTTTGAAGACTGATGCAATCTGTTCTTCCAGGTTGTGCTCAAAGAGCCATAGTCTACTGCCTCCCAGGCACAAACGCAGGAAGCTGGATTTGAAGCTGAGTAGCTAGGGAGGAACTAGCTCTCTGATAGGAGATGCCAGAATCCCAAGGGGCAGCATAACCCACTGTGCCACAACACTTGCTCCTGAAGCCACAGTTTAAAACCAGCCATCATGATTCCAGAGGCCATGATATTTTGGTTTTGAGAGAGAGAAAACCCACTTCAACCTGACTTACCCAAAAATAGAACTTACTCTCTCCTTTAACTGCTCACTCCCTGGGGACATCTCGCTTCAAGCGCAGCTCTATCCGGGTGCTCAATCCATCAGGGTTTGGTGTTCTGCCTTCCTGGCCCAGCTTCATTCTCAGGCAGCCTGTCTTTAGGTGTGACCCAGGCAAAACAAGGACATATCATTATCAACTTCAAGTTCAGAGAAGAGGTAACTTCTTCCAGAAGTTCCCATATAGATCTCAGGACTGAGCCTCAGAGATTCCAATTAGATGCTGGACTCGTAACTGAACATGCCCTGTGGAGCCAGGGTAGAATGTGCCTGCTGGCTAGATCTTACTCCCATGACGACCTGCCCACGAAGGGTTGGGTGATGGTGGTGAGTTTCCCACACCAGACCCAAGTAGTCCTCAAGGGGTGAGCAGCTGTTCTGCTCACGATGAGTGGGGATGCGTTAAGAGCAAGGAGGATGGATACGGCGTAAGGAAAAATACTTGGTGGCCACTGCACGAGGGTACGGTGTTTTGTTTGCTCATTTTTTATTATCCCTGTCTTTGCTTTTGCACAAATGATGAACCTAAGGTTCCTAAAGCGCAGTCATTTGCCTGAGGCTGTAGTCCTACACAGCAGCAGGGGCAGGATTTGAATCCTAAAGTTTATGCATGCTGTCATGACAGTTTCAACGCGAAATGACTGGAGAGGAAGGTGGCGGGGGGCATATGGGTGTTTTGGGGATCTGTCTTTTCACAGTGTCTGTCGGCTTCCCCTTCCTGCCTTTCGGCTCAACCCTGAGCGGCTCCAACTCCATGACCATGAGCACCGGTCTGGTAGAAGAGAGGCAGAGGTGGGGCAGTAAGGGGGTAGAACTTTCCTGAAAGGGCAAACCCAGACATGCAGAGGAGCCTCGCTTCTGTGGACAGATCTGACTAACTTTAGGCTGTTAATTACCCTCTGGCAATTACTTTCACTCCAGAAATTCCCCAGTTTTATTTACACTGAGTGACTTAGCTTTTCATGGGCAGTGTTATTTCCTTATTTTTGGATCTGTTTAGAAAAACCACCCACTCCCAACCGTCGGAGAGCGGAGTTGAAAGCTGTGGCTCAGTCCGGGGCTGAGCGTCCACACCTCCGGAGACATTCAGGGCTGGGACCTCGAGACCAGGGAGGCAGCAACTTGAAGTGGGTCAAGCCAGGGCCTACCTGCTCCTTCTCTCCTGCCCCCTCCCCCTTCTCACACTCACCTCTCTATCATTCTTAAAACTCCTGTCTTCATTTACTTGGCTGGTAGTCATTGACAGTTACTAACCATTTATTATAAATCAAAAATTTTTAATAAAGTTTAAAAGAAAAGACTATATGTTTCTGGTAGGATGTCTAAACTTAACGTCAGGGAGTTCATTATTGTGCTATTTGGTTCAGGTTCTTAGGTGTAAGGGTGGAAGCTCTTGCCTAGGACACCCGGTCTGGGCGTGGCCACCCCGTCCTAAGCAGGAAGTCCCAGCAGCCACTATGCAAGCACTAAGCTTACTTTACTGTAAGCCGCTAACATAAGCACATCCCTGCTTTGACCAGCACCTCACCCTTTGCCTGGAAAAATGAAAGGAGTTTAATTAGTGAAGATGGTCACTAGCTGCCTGTGGGCTCCCAGTTTGATGACACTGATGAGATTTCAGATGTGGGGAAGGGCTAAGGACTTCAGAGCCATGTGTACACATGGGGCAGAAAGACGCATAGCCCGCACCTTTAGGGAAGGAACCAGAACTTGCCCTGTAAATGGAACTAAACCCGGTGACGGATCTATGATGCTGTCAGTTACCTGATGCCAGCTCTAGGGGGCACAGGATCTTGTTCCCAGAACGTTGCCAAGTCTGTCTCAGATAAACCCTTCATATAAGGCAAGGGCAGTGAGCTTAGAATTCATGGAACCTAGGGACTAGGCTGCATGTTAATAAGTTGTTTTTCAGGGGCTGTGGCATACTGGGTAAAGCCACCGCCTGCAGTGCCTACATCCCATACGGGTGCCGGTTAGAGTCCCGACTGATCCACTTGCGATCCACTCCCTGCTAATGCTCCTGGGAAGGCAGCAGATGATGGCTCAAGTACTTGGGCCCCTGCCACCCATGTGGGAGACCCAGATGTAGATCCTGGCTCCTGGTTTCCATCTAACCAAGCCCTGGACATTGTGGTCATTTGGGGAGTGACTAAGAGGATGGGAGATCTCTCTCTCTCTCTGTAACTCTGCCTTTCAAATAAATAAATATGTCTAAAAAAAAAAAAAGATTTCTTCCTTCTTGTTTTAGTTGATCCCCTCGCCTACCTCTTGGCCCCAGATAACTACTAACTGATTATATCATTATAATAATTATTATTATATTGGTCTAGCAGTTAAGACTTCGCACTGCATATTTACGTGCCTGGGTTTGAGTCCCAGGTCTGCTCCCAATTTCAGCTTCTTGCTGATGTGCCCCCTCTTAGGCAACAATGATGGCTCAAAAGTTGGGTCCCTGCCATTCACAAGGGAGAAACAGATGGAGTTCCTGGCTCCTGGCTTCAGCCTGATTCAGCCTGGGCATTCTGGGAGTGAATCAGCAATGGGTGCACACTCACTCTTGGTCTCAGTCTCTTTCTCTCTTGCAAATAAATAAATAAATAAAACATTTTTTATTTATGTGATTTATTCACATACATGAATCACAAGTTGGTAGCTTTTTGAGTTTGGTTTCTTCCACTTAACACAATGCATTTGACATTTGGCCATGTTGCAGGGTACCAGCACATAAGTAATTCACCCCGTGTTTTTGGTTGTTGAGTAGTGTTCTATTTTACGGATATACCAGAACTTGTTTACCACGTCACTGGCTGATGGAGAGTTGATTTCTTCCCAGTTATGGTTATTGATGAACCTGTAGTGCACAGTCATATGGACACTTGCACGGGTGTATGCTCTTGTTTCTCTTGGGTAAATATCTAGGAGAGGAATTGCTAGGGCATATGCTAAGTATATATTTAAATTTATAAGAAATGACCATTTTTTATTTAAAAAAGCATCAGCATTCCTACCAGCCAAGTGTGAGTCCCAATTACTTCCCATCTTTTCTTATGTTTCATATTGCCAATTTTTAAATTTTTAACCATTCTAATGGATATGTACACAGTAGTATCCCATTGTGGCTTTAATTTCCTTATCCCTAATGACTAATGAGGTTGAACATCTTTGTGTATTTACTTTTCACTTGTATATCTTTACTGAAGTATTTGTTCAAGTTTTTAAAAGAATTTTATTTATTTATTTGCGAGAGAGAAAGAGGCTGAGACCAAGAGTGAGTGTGCACCCATTGCTGATTCACTCCCAGAATGCCCAGGCTGAATCAGGCTGAAGCCAGGAGCCAGGAACTCCATCTGTTTCTCTCTTGTGAATGGCAGGGACCCAACTTTTGAGCCATCATTGTTGCCTAAGAGGGGGCACATCAGCAAGAAGCTGAAATTAGGAGCAGACCTGGGACTCAAACCCAGGCACGTAAATATGCAGTGCGAAGTCTTAACTGCTGGACCAAACACCTGTTCCTGTTCAGATTTTTTAAAAATGATTTTTAAAAAGATTTATTTATTTATTTGAAAGTCAGAGTTACATAGAGAAGGAGAGGCAGAGAGAAAGAGAGAGAGAAAGAGAGAGAGAGAGAGAAGTCTTCCACCTACTGGTTCACTCTCCAGTTGGCCACAATAGCCAGCGCTGAGCTGATTTGAAACCAGGAGCCAGGAGCTTCTTCCAGATCTCCCACACAGGTGCAGGGGCCCAAGCAGAGAGCTAGATTGGAAGTGGAGCAGCCGGGACTTGAACCAGTGCCCACATGGGATGCAGGCACTGCAGGCGGAAGATTTACCCACTATGCCACAGCTCTGGCCCCTAAGTGATTTATTTATTATTTTGAAAGGCAGATTGTACAGACATGGGGGGAGAAAGAGAGAGAGAGAGAGCGAGAGAGAGAGAGAGCGCGCGCTTTTCCATTTACTGGAAAAATAATTCCAACAATTGGGGCTGGGCCAGGCCAAAGCCAGGATCTAGGACCTTCCTCAGGTCACCCACGTTGGTGGCAGGGACTCAGGTACTTGAGACGGCATCTGTTGCTCCCAGGTGCATTAGCAGGAAACTGGATTGGAAGTGGAGTAGCCAAGAATCTAACCCAGGCACTCCAATATGAATTCAGGTATCTTAAGTGCTAGCTTGGGAGAGTTCTAATGTACCCTGGATATAAGCTGCTTGTCAGACATTTGTTTTGTAAATGTTTTGTCCTGGTTTCTAGCTTTCTTTCTGGATTCTTTGATTATTTTTTGGTTTGCTTTGTTTATGAACTATCTTTTTAAGAGTAAAAATTTAAATCTTGATAGCTCAACTCATCCATTTACCCTTGGGTGTCTTATTTAATAAATCTTCGCCTAGGGGTCAGTATTGTGGTGTAGCAGGTAAAGCCACCTGCTATGCCAGCATCCAATATCAGCCCCGGTTCTAGTCCCAGCTGCTCCACTTCTGATCCAGCTTCTTACGAATGCACCTGGGAAAGCAGCAGAGGACAGCACAAGCGCCTGGGCCCCTGCACCCACGTGGTGCTGGGTTGAGCCTGGCCCAGTCCTAGCTATTGGCGGCCATTTGGAGAGTGAACCAGCTGATGGAAGAGCTCTCTTTCTCTCTCTCCTTCTCTCTGGGAGTCGGTCTTTCAAAGAAATAAAATAACTCTAAAAAAGAGAACTCTTTGCCTAGCCCAAGGTTACTAAAACTTTCTCCAATGTTTTCTGCTGGTAGTTTTATAGTTTAATCTGTTACATGTACTGCTATGATCCAGTTTAGTTTACTTTTTTGTATATGGTGTGGGGTAGGAGTAGAGTTTATTTTTAGTTTTTCTGTTTGTGTTTTCCCTATGCATATTTATTTTTTCCAGTTCTATTTGCGGGGCTCAGTAGCTGCTGTTAAATGATAATTGATTTAATAAAGGAACTGCATGCATCAAGCAGGCTCTTTGAAATGACTGACAGGAAGATCCTGAAGGAAGGCTTTAAGGGCAAGTGAATTGCTTAGGAAATGGTTTTAGGAAGCAACTGTAGGAGAGAAGGAAGTGAGATGGGAAGAGAAAACAGCCTACAAAGTATGCTTTGTCAAGCACCTCGTCAGGATGTACAACTGGAGCTTAATTTCACAGGGAGCTTTGGAGGGCATTGTAGAAAACCTCCCTTTCACACATGCTACCCAAGAAGTGAGGGAGCTCGGGTATTTACCCACCCACTCCCATCAGTCGTTGGTTGAGGGCTGCTATTGGTGGTAGTGGCGGATGTTATGTTAATTATCTGGCAGAGTGTGTCCAGCAGGCTGAGCAAGCCCTGAGGTGGAGATGCATGCTGGGCCTTGGGAGGTGAGGGATGGTCCTGGAATGGCAAGGGAGTGGGAGGGGGTGGTACGGACAGCCTCTGCTGGATCTCACTTTCATTCCTTTCCTTGGGCGCACACCTGTGTGAGGTACCACACATGGCAAGAACATGTGTGAACACAGAGCCAAATTGATTTCAGGTTTTACATCAATGGGGGGATTTTAATAAATGAATTTTTGTATAATTATCGCCCAAAAAGCCAGCCTGTTGGGCTTGACTGTAGGCTTTCTGAGGGCTGAGGCTGTGTTATTATCTGAGCATTGTCGAATTTCCAGGCTCTAGCATGGTGCCTGACCCATAAGAGAAATGCAGTCATACTTAATAGGATGAATTTGGCATAACTAGACACCGTGCGGTATTGCTGGCTGTGTAACGTTTGTGAGAATCTGAATGTGTACAGCACAACTGCCCTCAGTCCCAATGATTTGTCTTTATAGCTCCCAAATGTCATTTTTAGCTTAAGAATAGTGTGTGACAAGCAAGTTGATTTGCTTATAAAATTATTAACTGTATATTTAGAGGTCTAAAAATCTTGTAAAACATTGGAAAGTGTTTTTTTTTCCCTCTTCTTAACTCAAAAATGTTTAAGGAGGGAGAAAGAAAAAGCTGATTTTTTAGCTGTTTGTTTTCTTTTCCCTCCCAACACGCTGAGGTCTCTACGTGCTATTAAAACAGGGCCAAGAATCCCGGGCTTGAATTCGGTCTTTCCCTGGGGGCAGAGCCCCCCTCCCCGGCCCCCAGATCCCCAGGGTCTTTCCAGTCTGCAGTCTTCAAACATGGGCTGAGCAACCCAGAGACGATCTTTTTTGTTGGCCAACCCCAGGCACACACGTTCTTTCGTGGAGGGGTATTTTTTTGGAAGAAAGACTGCACAGTTTCCATGTGTGAGACGAGTGTATTTTCAGAAGCTTCTAGGGGAGGGAGTCACCCCTGCACCAACGTGGAGAGTCCTCAGTCTGGGTGTTTCTGGGGAGCCTCTTCGATTTTCTTTCCTTTTTCCAGCGGGAGCCAGTTTCCTCTGTCTGTTTTTATTGGGTGGATTTTACAATGGGGAAGGACAAACACTTTTTGTTGAAAGCCTAATGGAATCCTATTGGGCCAAGGAAATAAAATTTGGGGATTCACTTTCTGAACAGACAGTCAACTGCCCCTGTTTTATGTCCTTTGCAATGTGACGTGTTCATGTAGGAAGCCAGAGAGAGAGTTGAGCTAACTGTTAAGTGGAATCTTCTGGGAGAGAAAAATGAGTTGGAGCTAACACTAAAAGAGTTGACTATACATGTCCCTTCTCCTCCAATAAAAGACAACAATGAGTTAACTAAACCTCTCCCTTCCATGTGGAAGCTGCAAAGAACTCACTCTTGTCCCTGGGGAACAATGGTTGGAATGATTATGTAATCAGTGGGGGTGAGGAAAAGGATTTGAAATAAGAAAAATGTTTCATGTGGTAGATCAGAAGCTGACCAATAAAACATTGCAACATTTATACCAACCAACCCTATGGTTATGGTCGCAACCATACATAATTATATCTCATTTTCATTTCATTTATTTTTTAAAGAGCTCGGAGATTTCCCTTTCAGCTGAAAACAGTACCGGGCACTTCACGGATGACTAGGGGCGAGGGAAGGAAGTGCAGCTGTGGGGTTGCCTTGTTAGTCGGGAATCAGGATACACACTGTGCTCCGTGACAGCTGAGCATAGCAGCAGCTCTCACTGAGCAAATACTGTCTCAAGACGATGCCCAAGAGAGGCACAGTCATTCATGTCAACCTGAACACAGGAACAAAGCTTCCTCGCCTTAGTAGCCCCAGCTCAGGCCCTCCCTAATGGGACCCCAAACTCTTTTCCCAATCTTTTTTTTTTTTTTTAACGATTCATCGCTCATGTGAAGCTATTTCTCAAGAAACCTTGTCATCTTCCACATTTATAAAGACATTCCTCATCTTGAACCTCAGAACGGTATTGTCTTTGTTGCATTTTGATTTATTACTAATGATACTTGGATCTATCTTTATTCTCAATAAGTCAATGTATTTCTAATATAATTTTAACTGGGCTATAATGTTCTCAGTTAAAGAGTTGTTTGGAGGGGCCAGCGCCATGGTGCAGTGGGTTAAAGCCCTGGCAGGCCAGCAACTCATATGGGTGCTGGTTCTAGTCCCAGCTGCTCCTCTTCCGATTCAGCTCTCTGCTAAGGCCTGGGAAAGCAGTGGAGGATGGCCCAAGTGCTTGGGCCCCTGAACCCCCATGGGAGACCTGGAGGAAGCATTTGGCTCCTGGCTTCGAATCGGCGCAGTTCCAGCCATCGCAGCCATTTGGGGAGTGAACCAGCAGATGGAAGACCTCTCTCTCTCTCTCTGTCTCTACCTCTCTCTGTAACTCTTTCAAATACATAAAAATAAATCTTGAAAAAAAAAAAAAAGAGCTGTTGGAACAACTTAACTTTAAAAGAAAATAGTAAGAATAAAAGAAGGGAGAAATAATGGTAGATGAGCAGAGACAACATTTATTCTTCCATTTATATGTAGAAATAGAGCTTTCAGCTGAGCATGAGGTTTTGATTGGGAAGTCAAGTTTAAAGCACATTTTTCAGAAGTTGCTTCAGGGTCATCTTATGTGAGGTCATTCTTATCAATAGCTGGGAAACTAAACTGAATTTAGGGAATTAAGCCATCTTTGTGGGAGCTAGATGAGGGTAGGATAAACCAGCTACTAGAAAGAGAAACAAGAGGGCTCCCAGTCCTGCCCAGATGAACTGATGCATCTGGAGAAAGAGTGGCCCTCAAGGCAGGGCTGGTCAACCACAGAAGAAGAGAAATGCTGGTGGTGTCATCCTTGCTTTACCCAGTGGAGAGTGATCCCACCGATCTCCTTCAGTGTTCCTGACCTCAGTAGCACCACTGGCATGGGAAGGAAAGTGAACGCCAGTCTCCTTGGGAAGACAGCACCCCCCCACCAGGCTGTTCTCAGAGCCCAAGCATTTTGATCCAGTGCTTCACCTCTGCTCTGTTATCATCTTCACCAAGGCCTTTTCTGCTGCAATTGTTTCGCACCTGAATCTCCCCAGTGAAAGTGCTCATCACAGAGATTTTGGGTGATTCAGGTCTTTGTGATGTGGATGGCTCATAGCAAGTAAACGAAGCAGCTGCAGATCGGATCTGGCAGAGAGAGTGAATGGTGCAGATCACACCGACAGGGGACTCGGACCCAGTGGGGTCACGTTTCTCTCCGTGATAATATATTTGCATCCTGGTGTCTGCCTCAGGCTTGGGTGCATCTCAGAAGCGTGAGACCACCTTCCAGCTCTCATGGTCTCTCAGTGAGTCTCTGGGGCCACTTAACAGATAAAGTTTTCACTATGTGATCCTACCCTTGTCTGCCAGGACCACATTGGACCAGTGGCCAGCAGCTTTTCAGTTTTAATGAGTGAAATCTTGGGTGGCAAGTTCACTCCATGCTTGTTCCCTGAGTGCTATTCAGCTCTCTGACACTGGCTCTTACCACTTGCGCTGTGTCTTTTCTTCTTCTACTCAAAACAGCATATTGGCCCATAAGAATGCTTTCCATTAGAGTTTTCCTGTTTGTTTCCTGCTGCAATAACATAACAGCTGAAGCTGGGTTCTTATGAAGAGGAGAGGTTTACTTAGCTCCTAGTTTGGAGGCTGAAAGTCCAAGATTGGGCAGTCCCACTGGTTGGGTCTTGGTTAGGGCCTAATGGTGGAAGCATGTGTGGGAGGGAAGACTCACAGGGTGAAATAAGGAAGGCAGAGAGAGCACGGAGGGCCAGGATTTGTTTTCCAATCCAACCCTCTTGTGTGAACTACCCAGGGTCCCACTTAAATGACATCAGTTTCTAACAAGGGCAGCACCCTCAATGACCTGATTACTTCACACCAGCTTCTACCTCTTAAAGGCTCCACTGCACCTCCCAGTGCAGCTGCACGAAGAACCAAGCTCCTGGGGACACACTTAGGCTGTATCCAAACCAAAGTATGGGGAACTTCTTGAAACCTCTCTAATTTTTTTTTAAAGGTTTATTTATTTATTTGAAAGTCAGAGAGAGAGTCTTCTATCCTCTGGTTCACTCCCCAGATGGCTGCAAAGCCCAGCGTTGGGCCAGACCAGAGCCAGAAGAAAGGAGGTTCATCCAGGTCTCCCAGGTGGGTCACAGGGTCCCAAACAATTGGGCCATCTTCCGTTGCTTTTCCAGACTATTACCAGGGAGCTGGATCAGAAGTGGAGCAGCTGGGACAAGAGGTGGCACCTGCATGGGATGCTGGGGTCTCCGGCAGCAGCTTACCCGCTATGCCACATCGCCAGCCCCATCTTCTCTAATTTGTAATGAGAGTAGTCATCCTTTGCAATGCAACATATTCCTTCTGGCATGCTTGAGCCCACTGGGGTCACAGCCCAGTGCGGGGAGGTTGGTGTTACAAAGCTTGGCGCACCTGCTTCTGCTCTGGCTTGCTCTCCTGCCAAGAGCTGAGGGCGCTGCCGGATCAGGTGGAGCGGAATGTGGCTTTCTGAGCATCTACTAAGACAGTCTCTCTTTTGTCCAGGTAACTTCATTTTAGACTCCGATCTTGGCATTTGCTCTTGAATCTTCAATGTAGTTTGGAATGTTAATATTATGTGTGATAATTTTTTAAAAGCTTTTAAGTTTCTAGTTCTAAAGTAAATGTTGTCGGTTTTATTTTGGAGAATAGGAAATTCTGTGTTTTCAGTTTGCAACATATTAGAACGATGGGTTAGGAAATGGTTTGGCTGCAAGAAAGAGCAGGACTGTCAGTCAGATTCTGAGCTGTGTTCATGAAGGAGGACTTCTTCCCTTGCCTTGATTTCCTTGTCTATCAGCAGAGGGTTTCTGCAGGATTGTTGGTGAAATGATGGACAGTTTGTAGAATGTCTCAGTGGGCAGGGGTGCCCCAGAGCAATGCAAGGCTCAGCTATGGGGGCCTGAGGATGGGATACATTCTCAGGGGGCCCCATGTGTAGGGTGCCATGGCCACAAGCAGTCTAGGCTGGGCTTTGGGGGTGCTGCTGGGGGTGACAGGAATGGGGCCTGGGGGAGCCAAGTGAGTGACTGTGTGTGTGTGTGTGAAAGAGAGAGAGAGAGAGAGAGCGCCAATTTAGGGGATTCAAGGGTTGGAGCTGTGCTAGCTTGATCTTTGCAACACCACTGTGACATCAGAGGCTTGGGCCTGTGATGATGAGAGAGCACAGCCCTCGGGTCAGTCACAGGATTGACAGGCAAGAAGCCATAGCTGGCGGGGGGAGGCAGAGGAGTGACCACTTGTGCCAGTGGTGAAGCTCTGGGAAGGTCCTGTATCCACAAACAGTGCTAAGTGCCTCTTCTCCTACGTCAGTCTGAAATACCTGAGACACCCCCCACCCCCCAGGATCCTTTCTTCTTTTTTGGGTTCCTTTACATATCCAGGTGGCTCGCCCTGAAACAGTACTGTGTCCGAGACAAGGATGGAGAGATCTGCTCAATTGGCTTGTGACCTTGTTTGGGTCATTTTACCTCCCTGGGCCTCTTAAAATGAAGCTCTCAGCTAATTAATCTCCTCCACTGCCAACCTGCCCCCCAATGCTGAATGTAAAAGATTGTTGCCAATGTGTTGGGGGGCACTTCTGGAATGTCCATCCACAGCCCTGTGGGGTGCTAGGGGCCTGTCCCTGTGGGTGGGGCAGGTGGCACTGGATGGGGAAGTCACACTGGAATCACTTCTCAGGCAGGCCCAGGCTCGCTAGCAGGTGCTTGTAAGAGAAAAGTACAAAGAAGGACACTTCCCGTGGTTTGAGAAAGCGTTCTCCTGATTTTAGACCCAAGTTGATGAAAGCAACGCCCCCATCTCGGGGACCCTTCTGTGAGTGCAGACAAACTGCAGGACCCCGAGGGAGGAGAGCAGGATAGAGCTGACTTTCACACCTCTCCTGGTTGTAGGTAGCCTGGGGATTGCAGGCAGGAGCCCTGGTTTTGAAGCCCAGGCCTCACCCCTGATTAGCTGGGTGACCTTGACCGCTGTGGGCTGTGCTTTCTTCCTCTGTTGAGTGGGATAAGTCATACTTGCCTTTCTATAATTGACAGGAGACCACTGTGAAGTGCATGGTGACCCCTTCCAGTTCATCACTGAATCCCTCATCCCCTACATCTGGAGATGGGGCCTTTGGGATGTAAATCTGCTTTGGATGAAGTCATGAGGGGTGACCCTCAGGAGGGATTAGCGCTCTTATGGGAAGAAACAGCAGAGCACCCTTCCCCCCACCCAGTCTCTACCTCTCTCTCCAGCTTCTGTCTCCTGTGTGAGGGCACAGCAAGAAGGTGGCCGTCTGCAAGCCGGGAGGAGAGCCCTCGCCAGGAACCCAGTGGGCTGGCCTGTTGATCTTGGACTTCCCAGGCTTGTGAGAGGTACGAGTTTGTGGTTTAAGCAACCAGGTCTTTTGCTACGGCAGCCCATGCGGACCAGGACACGGTGCTCACTTGGTTAAATGCCTTCTGAACTCTGCTTCCATTACGTGCTGCATTCTGTTCTCAGAACTGAGGATGCAATGATGAACAATATATGCAAGGCTCTCAGGTCCTTATAATTCGGGGGCAGAGGAACACAGGTAGGAAACAAGATAAATAAATGAAAGCATTTTGGATTGTGATAACCACCTTGAAGACATCACGGCAAGAACAGTCGGAGAAAGCAGTTTGAGCAAGCAATGAATACCTGTGGTGTCCCACCTGTGGCTGCTTTCGACCACAGTCCTTGTGCTGTCAGCTTTGGAAATGGCTTCACCTTCGTCCTGATTCGCTGGAGCAGTGTGGGGGTGCCACGGTCATTCACTGCCAGGGCCATTCATTTCCTTCCGTGGCCCCATCACCAAAACGGCCCCTCTGCATCCTGCTACCCACTAGGCAGTCTCTCCACTGCTCTTGCCGCGGGGCTATGGAACCTGAACGTGGGTTCTCCTTACAGGTGATGAACTGCCGTCCCAGCAGCTGCCTCCTGGACTTCTCCTCAGTGGAGGTTTGCCCTTGGGGTTCAGCAGGCAATCAATCCTCTCTCCTTAAATATTGGCACTGGTCTAACTCTCCGTCTCTAATCTTCAAGCCGGAGGAATTCTTGGTCTGCCAGGAAGTCTGGCCTGTGCAGGGGTTCAAGCCTCTGTAAGAAAACAAAAGCAAGAGCAGCATGAAGCCCCTTTGCGGAGGCGCGGGCCTGGGCCTGCCTGTGAGGCCTCTCACCCCTCCCTGAGCCTTCCAGAGCGCCTGTGGATTGGCAGGGGGTGGAGCGGCTCTGGGGACGAGTCCCCATCAGTTTTTGGTAGGGCTCATTTTCAAGTGTGTCTGCTGTTTGGATCCCCATGCTGGATTCAAAGGCCAGATTTATAAGGTCAGGAGCATCAGAGACGGCTGGTGACTCACACACTTTCATGTTGCTCAGGCCAGGCCTGTTGGCAGGTTCTGGGCTGACTTGTAACCGCTTTCCTGGAGCCAGCGCAGGTAAAGGAAAGGAACTTAGCAAACAGGGGAGGGGTGGGCGGCCTGCCTGAGCCGGAGCCGGAGCCTGGGCCTGTGATGTGGTCGGGCTGCCGCGTACCCAGCTCAGCAGGCCCCACCAGCTCCGAGCCGACAGGCCGGGGCGCACACCGCACTGTGCCCGCCGGCGCCTGGGGCAGCTCCTGGGTCCCCTGTGGGGTGGAGCTGGCTGCGCCTCCTGCCCCTAGTGCTGCCAAAGGGTGGGGATGGGGAGGCAGCAGCCAGGAGGGCAGCACAGCAGGGGGTGTGGGGAGAGTCCTGTTAATGTGCACTGGGGCATGACTTCTTGCATACCTTTACTGCTGCAGGGATGGGCCTGTTCTGGCCTTCAGTGATCTTCAGCAGAAGAGAGCTATGTTTGTATCTGTAATCCTCCTTCTCTCACCTTCAAACTCCAGGTCATGGGGCTTGAAGTCAACATGGTGGATTACAAGCAACAAGGAAGGAGAAAAGACATCCTGAATTCATGTGCATTTTTAGGGGCAGCTGTGACACTGTGGTTGTGTGAGACGCTGCCCTGATTCTTAAGGAGCTGCCTGACCGTGCATTGAGGTGTTGAAATCTGTAATTTACTTTCATATGGTTCAACCAAAAGATAGGTCTATATATGAGCGTGCATGAGCAGGGAGTGGGGGGAAAGATAAAGAATAGACAACATGTTAACTCTTGGCGGCTCTAGCTCAACAGTTCTCAGCGGGGATGATTTTACCCACTGGGGGACATCTAGCAATGTTGGGGATATTTTTGGTTGTTACAAATGGGTGTGTGTATGGGGTCCCTACTGATGGCATCTCCTGGATCAAAGCTGAATGTTCAGGGCCGGCGCCGTGGTGCAGTGGGTCAATCCTCCGCCTGCGGTGCTGGCATCCCATATGGATGACAGTTCTAGTACCGGTTGCTCCTCTTCCAGTCTGCTCTCTGCTGTGGCCTGGGAAGGCAGTGGAGGATGGCCCAAGTGCTTGGGCCCTGTACCTGCATGGGAGACCAGAAGGAGGCTCCTGGCTCCTGGCTCCTGGCTTCATATTGGCACGGCTCTGGCTGTTGCGGCCATCTGGGGAGTGAACCAATGGAGGGAGGACCTTTCTGTCTCTCTCTCTCACTGTCTGTAACTCTACCTGTCAAATAAATAAATAAAATCTTTAAAAAAAAGGCTGAATGTCCTTCAATGTGCAGGACACTCCCATACAACAGAGAATGAGCCACCCCGAATGTCAACAGTGCTGATGGTGATAAACTGCTGTGGGTGAAGGGTGTCTCGTATTATTCCCTCAACTTTTCTGTAAGTTTCAAAAAAATTTTTTAGAAATAAATGAATAAATGAGACAAAATAGGCAAATAAAGACTTGAACGTCCCAGAGTTTATCATATGTTGCTGTGGTAAAGATAATTACTGTTTGGCAAAACTTGTTTTGTTTCAGTCTTATGTCCACACGTGTCCTGGGTCATGATAGGAAGGATTGGTTACAGGGAGGGTGCTCTAGATGCTTTGAAAACCGCTGCTTAATCCGACTGGCTGCACTTCAAACCCTCCCGCCTTCAACGCACCCAGGGATGTTTAACCCTGTTTCGTATCCAGGATGTGCCATTCACTCTGCTAAGCTGTTTGTACGCATCATTTAACAAACTGAGGCTGAGAGAGGGTAAAACAATGACCTAAGGGCACACAGCTAGTAAGTGGCAAGACAGAGACTTAAGTTTCTTAATCTCCGAAAGCCAAGCTCTTCATGGTTATGCCGTTGTGCCTCTCACCTCTTCAGACACCATGTTGCTCGCTTTGGAAGTGGGCAGAGCTGTTATCTCCTGAAGGGTGGGCTGTGCTGTCAGCAAGCAGCCATGATCTTTTCTTTATGACTCCTTCTTCTGGAACGGTCTGAAGCCAGGAGCCAGGAGCTTTTTCTGGGTCTCCGATGTGGGTGCAGGGGCCCAAGCACTTGGGCCATCCTCCACTGCTTTCCCAGGTGCATTAGCAGGGAGCTGGATCAGAAGTGGAGCAGCTGGGATGCAAGCAGCACCGATAAGGGATGCCAGCATCACAGGTGGCGGCTTTACTTACTGCACAACAATGCCGGCCCCAACTGAGATTCTTTTTTTTTTTTGACAGGCAGAGTGGATAGTGAGAGAGAGAGACAGAGAGAAAGGTCTTCCTTTGCCATTGGTTCACCCTCCAATGGCCGCTGCGGCCGGGGCGCACCGTGCTGATCCAAAGGCAGAAGCCAGGTGCTTCTCCTGGTCTCCCATGGGGTGCAGGGCCCAAGCACTTGGGCCATCCTCCACTGCCTTCCCCGGACCACAGCAGAGAGCTGGCCTGGAATAGGGGCAACTGGGACAGAATCCGGCACCCCGACTGGGACTAGAACCCGGTGTGCCAGCGCCACAAGGTGGAGGATTAGCTTATTGAGCCGTGGCGCCAGCCCCCAATTGAGATTCTTAGGGTGACCTTGCCCCTGTGTGATCAGTGTATAGAAGCCAGCAGGCCCCACAGCAAGTGTGGGTAAGAGATGACTAAGTCCAGTCCCGGAACAGAGAACATGGACTTGTGGTTAAGATGCCCTAAGCTAAAGGGCACACCCAACCTCTAACTTTAGCTGGAAACCTTCGATCATCTGTAGCTGCCCGACTCTCACTTCCCCCACTGAATTGAACATTGATCCCTGGCGATTTTAATGAGTGACTTCCTGTCTGCATTGCAGTGCTGCCTGCCCATCACACGGCAGTCCAGGGCCTTCTGGGCCTTCTGGACAGTTTGCAGGCAGATTTGTACCTTCTCCACTCCTCGCCCACCCAGAGGTCCCAATGATCTGTAACAACATCTGTCTTAACTCATCACTCTCCTCCTTGGACACTGCCAATTCCCTTTTCATTATTGATTTGGGTCCTCAGTGAGTTGTATTGGATTCACTGTCTTAGAGAATCTGGTTCTCTTCTACACTTCTGCTCATCTGTCCCTTCCGACCACATGGCCTCTACAGGGAACCTGCTGTTCCCTGGATAAATCACATTCATTCAACCTGCTGCTAGTCAGTTTCTGGGGCCTTCTTCCCAGTGAGACTGCTCCCGGGAGAGCTACTGGAAGGCTAACTTTCCACAGTTGGTGTGTCGAGGCTCCCTGCTGTGTGTGTGGACCTGGCAAGTACTGGGAGCCCATTCCCTCCTAGTTGAGGCTCCCTGCTATGTGTGTGGACCCTGCAGGTACTGGGAGCCCATTCCCTCCTAGTTGAGGCTCCCTGCTGTGTGTGTGGACCCTGCAGGTACTGGGAGCCCATTCCCTCCTAGTTGAGGCTCCCTGCTGTGTGTGTGGACCCTGCAGGTACTGGGAGCCCATTCCCTCCTAGTTGAGGCTCCCTGCTGTGTGTGTGGACCCTGCAGGTACTGGGAGCCCGTTCCTTCCTATTGTTGAACATATTTGAAAGAAGCAAAGCACCTGGAGAAGCTGTAATGCCCACCTTACTTCTGATGGAGAGCTCTGCTCTTAACCTATTTATTAGAAATATTGTTGGGGCTGGCGCTGTGGCACAGCAGGTTAAAGCCCTGGCCTGAAGTGCTGGCATCCCATATGGACGCTGGTTCTAGTCCCAGCTGCTCCTTTTCCTATCCAGCTCTCTGCTATGGCCTGGGCCCAACTCCTTGGGCCCCTGCACCCGTGTGGGAAACCCGGAAGAAGCTCCTGGCTCCTTGCTTCGGATTGGCACAGCTCTGGCCATTGAGGCCATCTGGAGAGTGAACCAGCGGATGGAAGACACCTCTCTCTCTGTAACTCTGTCTTTCAAATAAATAAAATAAATCTTTAAAAAAATAAAAAATAGAAACATTGTATCTGATGTTTTGGGAAGACAGTGATTTGTTCTCTGCAAGTGTGTGTTCTCACCTTAGCTCTTGGGTTGAAAGGGAGTCAGCAACAAATGGTTATGCAGGCCATTTTGTGTTGGTGGGAGGAGATATCCCATCCCCTCTCGGCAGGAAGGACAGTCCCGAGGAGAGCTGTGCGGACCCTCAGGGGAGGGAACGATGGGGAAAACTTGCTCTCCTGGAAGGAAGACCTGGGGCCAGTCCAGTGCAAGCCTGACCTCTGTGGCTGTCACTCTTACTGCTCAGACCTCCAGGCTTGGAGACTTCTGCGTGTGACCCCTGCTGTGGTCGTTTGAGATCAAAGGGGTCCTCTGAGTGCCAGATGTTCCTTCTTCAGACCAGTGGGGGTCCTTGATGGAGTTGCAGTTCTTTTGTCCATACATTTGTGGTCAGCTCAACATTTGGTTTCACCTTTACAGACTGGTATCCTTCTCTCCCTTGCTTGTTACTTTCTCCAGAGATTAGAGAGGATTTGCCTCGGTGTTACTAATTCTCCAAATCTCCATTTTCATTCTTTAATCAACTATAGCTGCAGTACACGAAGGATCCTCTACATGAACACCATTTCCACAGGACTCTGGAGAAAGAGTTGAGTCATCACATAGTTTGTGAGTGGATGAGGAAGAGCCTTGTGGTCCTATCCCCTCCAACTCTTGTGGTAAAATACACATAATATGAAAGTTATCATTTTAACTATTTTAAAAAATATAGCTGACATTAAGGACCTTCATACAGCAGCATCCACCTCCAGGACTTTTCTTTCTTTTTAACAGGCAGAGTGGACAGTGACAGAGAGAGACAGAGAGAAAGGTCTTCCTTTGCCGTTGGTTCACCCTCCAATGGCCGGCACAGCTGGCATGCTGCGGCTGGTGCACAGCGCTGATCTGAAGGCAGGAGCCAGGTGCGCCATGGGGTGCAGGGCCCAAGGACTTGGGCCATCCTCCACTGCACTCCCAGGCCACAGCAGAGAGCTGGCCTGGAAGAGGGGCAACTGGGACAGAATCCGGCGCCCTGACCGGGACTAGAACCTGGTGTGTCGGCGCCACAGGTGGAGGATTAGCCTATTGAGCCGTGGCGCCGGCCACAGGACTTTTCTAATTTTCCAAACTTTCTCCCCACTTAAAAAAATGAGCTGAGGTTACATGTCATAAAACACACCCTGTCCAGTGTACAGTTGAGTGGTTTTTAATTTATTCATAGATGTGCAACCATCACTACTATGTAACTCAGATTATCTTTTTTTTTTTTTCATTTTTGTTTGAGAGTCAGAAAGAGAGAAAGAGATCAATCGATTGATCTTCCATCTGCTGATTCATTACCCAAATGCAAGGACTGGGCTATGGTGAAGCCAGGAAGCTGGAACTAAGTCCAGGTCTTCTACATGGGTGTCAGGGACCCAAGTACTTGAGCTATCCCCTGCTGCCTCCCAGGGTGCACATTCGCAGGAAGTTAGAATTGAAAGCAGAGCCAGGACTCAAACCCAGGCACTTTGATATGGATGGGTTTCCGCTCTGATTTTCCACATAGAATCACCCTCTTTCCCGTCAGATGTGCTGGTGACGCAGCATTTCCTAAAAGGGTGTTCCACTGTGGTCTCCGGCATCCTCCCCCACTCTGCGAGAGTGGATGCTGATGCTTTGCTGACTGTGCCTGGTGGTGTCAGGCGCTGCTGACTGTGACACGATTACCCACCTACCCGGCTGACAGGGACCGCATGACACACACTGATTTAGAGATGTGAAAATGGGAGAAATCTGGGGCTTAGAACTGGTGAAATCAGTCTGTATCTCCCAGCTCCAGCCCAAAGTCGCTGTGTTTCCCGTGACTCAGTCTCTTACTCAGCTCTCTGGTGGTGTCATCTGCCCTGTTCTGAACTCCGTGGTGCTTTGGACAGCACCACTCGTTAGCACCCCAACTGCATTGGTATCATCTAGTGTGTGTTGTCTCTCTCCCTAGACCAGGAACCCCTACTTCGGAAACACAGAGGAACGTGTTATTCCTATTTGATTCCCTGTGTCTAGTATGGGGCAAGGAAAAGTGAGTGATAAATATTTATTGACTGAACCAATGATGACAGCAACAAGTTATAGCTGAGTGGCGGGGCCGGGGGCATACTTCCACAAATCTTCCTGGGTGTTAATCTCCTTTCAGTGCAGCTGGCTGGTGAAATTAAAGAGCGCATACGGAGTGGGTGTTTGTCACAGTGCTTAAGACCCACTTAGATACGTCTATATCCCATATCAGAGGCCCTGGTTTGAGTTCTGGCTCCCCTCCCAGCTCCAGCTTCCAGACAACATGCACCCTGGGAGGCAGCAGGTGATGGCTCACATATTTGAGTCCCTGCCACCTGCACAGGAGACCTGGATTGAGTTCCAGGCACCTGGCTGTGGCCTGACTCAACTCTGGCCATTTCAGGCATTTGGGAAGTAAACCAGAGGATGTGTGGTCTCTGTCTTTCTGCCTTTCAGATAAAATAAATGTTAAAAATTAAAAAACATATTTGAAGAGTGCTTCTTGGGTACTTAGGAGTCACCCAATTTAATCTATAACCAAAGGGACATAATCTAAGAAATTGGGAAGGCGCAATATACAGTGAAAACATGGGGAAATAAAGGAGAATTTGGCTAATGGCAGTGGAAACAGAGAGGATACGGTTGCACTTAGGTGTAGGAAAGAGAGACAAGTTGGAATTTCTTGGATCACCAGCCAAGGCCAAGGGCTCATAGCCTGGCTGGGGTGGGGGGTGCGGGGTGGGGGTGAGGTCTCTGCAGGCATAGGGACACCCTTGGCTATCCCTATCCGGATCCCAGGGCTCAGTCCACCCACCACCTTTGGCTCCAGATTTGCCTCCTCTGCCAGGGCAGTGCCATGTAGGTTTCAGTGGGTGGCGTTGCTCTCCTGATCAACGGGCCTCCTTATCTCCCCTGGTACCCTGAAAGTGGGCTAGACCACCTGAGGGAGGCTGGCTCCGTCCCGGGGGCTCACAGCCCACCCAGCTGTGGGCAATAATCGCTGGAATCCGCAAGCACGTGGACGGCAGCACGCTGGCTCCTTTCCTGCTGATGGGGAGGGGGGCAGGAGGAGAGCAGGGGGAACCGGGGGTGGGGGGGGACGGGGTGGGGTGGGGCTGAGCTCATCAGGACGCTGCCTGGCTCCCTGCTGTCCTCTCCTTGGGGCGAGTGTACCTGGCCACTCTCCTCACCTCCCAGGGCCTCCGTGAGCTCAGACTACGCCCACCCGACGCAGAGAGCCTCGGTGCCTGGTTCCCTCGCCTTTCCCGGGGATAGAGCCCTGGGGGAGCCCCGCAGGGCCTCCCATCCCAGAGTCTGCTCTGGGCCCTCCCTTGAGGGGAAGAGGAGGAAAGAACAGTGCCTCCGTCCTGGCTCCGTCCCCATCTTGCCCCGATTTTAGTCTCCCTCTCTCAATGCTTTGTAGTCAGGACCTTCTAGCTATGCCATAAAGACTGGTAGACTGGGTTTCTGGGCCTGTAAGCGACGGGACCTACTCTTGGGCTCAGAAAAGCCATTCTGCGAGATGCCGGTGGTCAAAAACAGCCCTCTCTCAGCCACCTGCTATGATCTGAACAAGATTTGACGCCAAGGGCGCAGACGCTTGATCCAACCGTGGCCTTTCCGAGGTGGGTTAGGAGGTGGTCCGTGGCGACTGGGCGTGTCCTGGGGAGGAGGGGCTCGCTGCGCTGGCTACCAAAGCCCACGTGGCACCCGCTCCTCACTTTGCTCCCTGATTCGCTGGGGACCGTCTTTCTCCACCACTGCAGCGCTCCTCGGAGCCCTCACGGTGGGGCCGCCTCGACTTGGCCTTCAGCCTCCAGAACCGTGACTTAACTAGACATCGTCTCTTGATAAAGTTAGTTTTCTCGGGTTTCTCGTCGTGATGAAAAGGTGAGACGCCGACAGTGAGCTTCCCAAGAAGCAGGAGCCCTGTTCCCCAGGCTTTGGGACCTCTGCCTCCATCCTCCTACAGCCTTGCTACTTGGATTGGGAACCTCCTCTGGGAGCTTGTTAGAGATGCAGAATCCTGGGCCTCACCCAGACTTTTTTTTTAATTATTATTTTTTTATTTAAAGATTTATTTAAGAGGCAGAGTTACAGAGAAGGGGAGAAACAGAGCTTTTATCCGCTGGTTCACTCCCCAAATGGCGCAGTGGCTGGAGCTGGGCCAATCCGAAGCCAGGAGCTTCTTCCAGGTCTCCCACGTAGGTGCAGGGGCCCAAGCTCGTGGGCCATCTTCTGCTGCTTTCACAGGCACTTGAGCAGGAGCTGGATTGGAAGTAGAGTAGGGACCACCATTGGGGTTAAAGCCCCAGCCTGCAGCACCGGCATCCCATATGGGAGCCGGTTCGAGTCTCGGTTGCCCTTCTTCCTATCCAGCTCTCTGCTATGGCCTGGGAAAGCAGCAGAAGATGGCCCAAATTCTTGGACCCCTACACCCGCGTGGGAGACCTGGAAGAAACTTCTGGCTCCTGGCTTTGGATTTGAGCAGCTCTGGCTATTGCAGCCATCTGGGGGAGTGAACCAGGGGATGGAAGACCTCTCTCTCTCTCTCTCTCTTTCTCTCCTTCTCTCTGTGTGTAACTCTTTCAAATAAATAAATATTTAGAAAAAAAATAAAAAGGAAGTAGAGCACCAGGATGCCAACACCCAGGTGGATGCTTGACCTACTACTGCACCGTACCGGCTACCACCCAGACTTTCTGAATTAAAATCTGCATGGTAATAAGGAGGCCAAGTGATTCAGATTGTGAACTCTAGAAACTTGTTTGAGACACCTGTGACTGTGGACCTAGCATGTACTACTGTAGAGTTTAGGTGCTAAGGAGACTTGGGTTTGCTGAGCACCTAGTATGCACTGGTACCTTTTTCACTACCAAGCCAGTGTCTGGCTTTGCTTCTAGCTCATTCATTGAGTCATCTCTAATGTAGTGACTGGAAATGGTTGAGAAGAGACTTGGGCCTTGATCGTAATGCTGTCGCGATGACCATGAGGGTGAGATAGCACAGTGCCCTACACACAGTGCGTGCTCCATGAGGGTTTCCAAAGCAATGTTGGCTTCTGTCCAGGTGGCCTGGGTGTGGAGCCGTGGGAGGTGACACTCGCTAAATTGAAGCCAGGTCGAAGGTGGGGAAGCCTGTATGGGAAAGGTCATCGTTACTGCTGACGTTAAACAGGAAGACGTCCCATGTGGCACCTCTGAAGCGTGGACATGGGCTACAAAGGTGTGAACATGACACAAGCCAGACAAGCTGCGAGTGTGGGCCTGCGTGCTCAGTAAGTTGGCAATTTTACCGTTTTCTTAAGTTGGCACTTCTCTTGTTCACTGAAGTTCAGGGGTCTGGAGCCAAGCCAAGCTCATTGCCTGTTGTTGTAAATAAAGTTTTATTGGAAAACAGCTGCACTCATTTGTTTACGTATTGTCTATGGCTGCTGTCACGCTGCAGTGGCAGAGTTCAAAGGTAGCAAAAGACTGAACTGAAAGTGGAAATGTTCACTCTGGACCTTCATAGGAAGTTGCTGACTGGGTGTCCACTTCAGTGAGAACACAAGAATTTGTTTGCAATTACAAGTATGCATATATTTAGACAGAAAAAGTCTACAGTGGTGTAACAAAGGTATTGGTGATTTCCTAGGGGGGGATTTGATTTGGAAAAATTAGGGAAGTGGGATACTTTGAAATTTTCCTTATGTGCTTTAATCATTTTAGGGTATTTAATCAGATTCTATTACTTTTATATGAAAAAAAGATGATTTTGTTATATATAAACCATTTATATTAAAATGACAGCTTTTAATAGCAAGAGAACTTTCTTCTAAATATTTTGGGAAATATAGAGGTACAAGAAGTAAATGAAAACCACCCATAATTTTACTACAAGAAATTTTGATACTGTTTTGGTATGTGTTCATCTAGTCCTAAAGATTTTGAGAGGTAGAGTTACAGACAGGGGGAGAGACAGAGGGGTCTTCCATCTGCTGGTTCACTCCCCAAATGGCAGCAACAGCTGCAGCTGGGCCTAGCCAGAAGCTTCTTCCCAATCTACTACACGGGTGCCGGGGCCCAAGCACTTGGGTCATCTTCCACTGCCTTCCCAGTTCCTAGGCCTAGCAGAGAGCTGGATCAGAAGAAGAGCAGCTGGGACACGAACCGGTGCCTCGGGCGGAGGCTTAGCCCACTATGTCACAGCACTGGGCCCATCCCTAGTCTTTTGTTTCAGTGTGTTGCTATTGTGGTATACACTGTTTTAGTGTGTTGTCTATGTGAGTGGGAATGGATATATATATATATACACACACATATAAGCATTTTTGAACTATCTTTAAATAATTTAATGTGAACATTTTTCTGGGCTGTTAGTCATTTATTCGATGTTATAGTTACATACTTTTGTGTCCTGTGGAGATGCAGGATGGTGTGTCTAGTCCACTCTCTGTTCTTGGAAGCTTACATTATTCCTACTTTATTTACAATGTTTTCACTTTATTTGAAAGGCAGAGAGATGAAGAATGGGGAAAGGTGAAGGAGAGATCTTCCATCTTATGCTTCACTCTCCAAAGGCCTGCAGTAGCGGGGCTGGGCCAGGCTGAAGCCAGGAACTCCATCTGTCTCTCATGGGGGTAGCAGGAACCCAGATATTGGAACCATCACCTGCTGCCGCCTCCCAGGACATACATCAGCCCAGCAGGAAGCTGAATGGGAGGAGCCAGGAGCTGCCAGGACTCAAAGCCAGGCTCTTGGATATGGGATGTCTGTGTCCCAAGCAGCGATTTAACTGTTTAACTGTTGCGCCAAATGCCTGCCCCAGATTTTACTCTTATAAACACAGCTATAGTGGACATGCTTGCAGATCAGTCTTGTGGATATCCATTATGACTCTTCTTAGTCTAAAAGTCTGCAAACTTTAGAATTGTTTCGTTCTTTTGCTTACTTGTTAAGGTATGCTGCTAATATTCTGAGTGCTGTCTGAGCAGATTCTGCCTCCCAGAAGCTTCAACTAGGTGTTCTCAAAATTAACAGTCCCTTTGCCACCTTTGCTGTTGGCTTCAAGTTTTGTTTGTAAGATCTCTTCTCCCTGTTGGCCACATAAGCCTCCACCTCTCATGGGGACGGTGAGCAATTTTCTAGGGCCATCGAAGTTCTTAACACTTGGCGGCACTTGCAAGTAGCATCTATGCCAGCCAGTTCTGGACTTTGGCTACTGCATGTACAGGTTGCTAAGCTCTTGCCTAGCTTAAACACCAGTGTTAAGGGATGTGGCTGAGGGAGCTCCTACCTGGCGTGGAATAGGTCCCACTCTAGAGAACAGTGAAAGCTTTATCTGTGAGGACAGATGATCTGTCTCCTTCCTTCCTTGGCCAAAACCCTTTCAGGAGTCGTGTGAACTTGCTGCCCCCACTCCCACTCCCACTCCCACTCCCACAGGGTTCTGAATTTCTCCCTGCCCAGTCCAGGGACTTCCTCGTAAGGCTCATACTTCCTTGCCCCTCTGTAGCTTTTGGTGCTTGGTCGCCCCTTCCTGGAAAGTGTCTTGTCCACGAGCCATAGTTGGCTGTTCTGGTCGCCTTAGCAGGCTCTTCTTTCCTTGAGCTCCTTCCTATACCAATATTTCTAAGGTTCTATAAGAAGGCTTCACAAAGTTTATGGAAAAATACTAGTTATGAAAAAACTATGCATTTTTGCACCAAAATAAACTTAATTTTTAAAATTAAGTTTAAGTGAGAAACAGAGATCCAGAGAGGGATCTCTCATCCACTGGTTCACCCTCAAATGCCTGCAACTGCTGGGGCTGGGCCAGGCTGAATCTGGGAACTCAATCCAGATCTCCCATGTGGGTGGAAGGGACTCAATCACTTGAGCCAATGCTGCCACCTTGCAGGATCTGCATTAGCAGGAAGCTGGAGTCAGGAGCTGGCGGCAGGCATTGAACCCGGTACTCTGATGGGGGATGCAGACATCCCAACTACTAGGCCTAATACCCAACATTCATGAAATTCTTGAAGTACCCTCGCATATCCTTAGTTCTCGGCTCATTTTCCTCGTGCTTTGTCTCTTCTAACCCTCTAAAGCTATCGTCTACCCATCACTTACCTACTCTGCTTTGGCCACTCCAAAGCAACATGTTCCGAATGCGACTCATCTCCATGCTGCCTCTCTGAAGGACATTGCCATTGGCCAGCTGCTTAACTTAGACGCCTTGCAGGCCTTTCTTGTTCTGTCTTCTGCCTGCCACCCTCACGCCCTGCTGGCTCACGCAGGTTCGTTCAGGAAGGCAGCTGGAGCTGGGATCCAACCCTTCCGTCCTCCGCTTAAATTGTTGCAGAGCTGTGCACCGTTTCCTGCTTGTGTCTGGGAGACAGGCTCTGCCTCTCTTGCCGAGGTCACAGCTATTGTCCTGCTCCGCAGATCTGATCGAGTCCTTTCTCTGTGGAGAAGAACCTTCTTGGTGTCTCCATATGGCACAGGCTTTCGTCATCTGGCCCCTATCTCCCTTTTCTGGCTCACGTCCTGCGTCTCCTACCTGGCACCAAGGGTCCACCTCGCCAGCCCTTGTCCCCAGCAGGTCTCCCCCAGGGTCTCAGTGCACACTGAATCCTCTGTCAAGAACATCTTCTGGGGGCTGGTGCTCTGGGCACAGTGGGTTAAGCTGCCATCTGCGACTCTGGCATACCATGAGTGCCAATTCGAGTCCTGGCTGCTCTGCCTCCAACCCAGCTTCCTGCTGATCTACCTGGGGTGGCAGCAGAAGATGGCCTACGTGCTTGATCCTCTGCAGCTCACATGGCAGGCCTGGATGGAGTTCCAGGCTCCTGGCTTAGCCGCAACCACTATGGCCTTTTGGGGAGTGAACCAGCAGATGGAAGATCTCTGTCTCTATCACTCTATCTTTAGCATAAATCTTTTTTTTACGAAAGAATGACCTGGGATCTCCTTCCTGCTCGCCTGGCCTCCCGAGGCCCCTCCTGAACGTCTGAGACCTTCCCCCGTCATTACTCAGTCCTCCTCACTGACCCTTGGCACCGGGCTCCTGTGCTGGTGAAGCAGTTAGCACATTGCTCTTCCAGCTGGTCATGTGTTTCCCCTCCCCCGCCAGCTAGATGCTGAGTTCAATGCGGTCAGGACCTTGCCTCACCCCCTCTCTATCTCTAGTGCTTAGCACAGTGCCAGGCACAAAGGAGCCACTCCCGAAATGTTTGTTTTTCTGATGACTTCACCACCTGTGCTTGGCAACTGGTATCTCAAAAGGCACATGTTAGATGCCCCGGTTTCTTGGCTTCCTATGACTACAGCTAAGATAACCTATCAATGATCAACTTCCATACAGAGCTGTTCTTGCTCTCTGTGTGGCCCACGTTGTACGTGCATGAAGCAATAGAGGCTTCCTCCTTGAAACGAGTGGTCTTTCTGCAGTTTTGCTGCAAATTCAGAAAGCGTGAGCCTCCTCAAAGTTACATGCTTGCTTTCACCCCCTGACCAGTCAAAAGGCAAGTGCAAATGACGACCACCCCAGTTTGCGAGCAAAGTTAGCCATAGGCTCCAGCGACCCCCCTCACCAAGTATTTTGGGATTTGGGCTGTTTTCTCTTATTTCAGGGCAAGTCGTCTTCCCAGGCTGGCGATGCCTGGTGCAGGTGATGGGCCCTCTGTGTGTTAGCCGTCGTGCCTGGCTTTGTTTGAGTTGTGTGGGTTTTGTTTGAGAAGGGTATCTTGCTTCTCCAAGCCTCAGTGCCCTCATCTGTCAAATGGAAACAGTGGTCCCGCATCGTGGTGTTGTTGAGAGGGTCAGAGGACAAAGGCACGGGCGCTCACATAGGAGTGAGCAAGCCAGAGCTTTGCAGGCCTAGCCCTTGGCTGGTCTGGAAAGCCCTGCTGCTGGGTTCCAAGACATGGTTGCACGGTACCACGTGGCCAGTGGTAAGCACATGGTGCCTCTTGCTTTAATGCTGTGTGACCAAGGAACGGGTTTTTAGTGGGCCCTGGCTGTGGTGTGTGTGTGTGTGTTTCCTCCCCCGGGTATGTCTGAACTCCCTGCAAATACTGTCAATTCTGTGTGAAATGCATTTTTCTGAGCATAGTCCTTGGCTTTGATCAGCTTCTCAGCGGGGGTCTCTGAACACAAAGATGTCAGGAACCATTGGCCTCCAGTCCATGCATCTTGTTGGTTATGACATAGCAGTGCTTTGTGCCCAGAGCAGGAGGAGCCTGCCTTGGCCCAGACCCGCTCCCGGCTGCAGCGTGCCTGTGGGTGTCTACATACGAGAGGGGCTGTTGGCTGAGATGGAGGTGTGAGATGATCTGGCTTTGGTCTGGCTTGTGCCCTGGGAACGGTCTCTTCCACCAGACACTCGGTCCTCACACAGGGCAGACGCGGGCCTGTTTGTGACAGACTGCATCAGGCTCTCACAGTGATGTTTCTGGAGGGGTGGGGACTAGATCTGCCTAGATCCTGGGTGGCAACTGTTTGCACCAGCTGCCGGGGGTGGGGGTGCAGTCTGTCATCAGGAACTGTGTAACAGAGAGACCAGCAGCCGTCTGTGTGTTGGGGAACTCGCCTTGGCCTTATTCGGTTGGAACTCTGACTCTGGGGAAAGCAAGGGGGTAGGTCTGGGAGGCTGGTTCCCTACAGACCTGGGCAGAACAGAACCGAGTTGGAGGACTGAGTCTCTGGCACGGTGTTTTATTCACGGAGACGGCTCATGCTGGGACAAGGTACTGCACGGAGTCCCCCACACGGGCCTTGCAGGATCATTCCAAGCCGGGAAGCATCTCCACCCTGACGTCTCAGGGGCTGAAGGGAAGCCTGGCCTGGAAACCAGGTGTGTTAGCACAGCTTGTTCTCCGTCTTGTTTGAACACCCAGAGTCTAGTGCAATGGAAGGATATTTATTCCCCAGTCCTTCCGATCTTCTCAAGGCCTCCACACAGATCTGAATTGCTACACCGACTTCTTCTGAGTCAGTGTCTGCTTGGCAGAATGTCTAGAGATGGGAAGAGCAAGGCGACGAGGAAGCAGGGCCCAGCTGCTGTCAGTGACTAAGGATGTCCACCCGGTCGGGAACTGGCGTGTCATAGGTGGGTGGGTTTCTCAGGGTTCTTTTTTAAAGCTTTGCCCCGTGGTACTAAAATTATAAGTTGTGAATAAGCATGGAATTAGCATTGCTGGGCGGTGCTGACTCACTGCCGGGAGCGGGCACGGGGTCTGACGATGCCTTTGTGTCCTGGGCAACCCTGCAGCAAGAAGAGCAGAGCAGGACCTGCCCGAGGGGCACCTGCCTCTGGCTCGCTCTCGTCTCCTGACAGTTACTTCTGCAGCTGACCTGGGTCATTGGGCTCCTGTACCTCTGTTGCCTACACCCCTTGAGAGGGGCCAGCCGGTGGATCTCTGCGAGATGCTTAGAAGTTGGAGTATGGGGTTTTGAGGCCATGAACTCTGACTCCCATCTCTGGCTCAGGCCTTGCAGCAGGAGGCAGGGGCACACGGAAATGTGGAAGGTGGTTCCTGGGCCAGCCTTGGATGCAGCCTAAGATTAAGATCCTCACCATTTGACATCCCAGCTGTTGGGTCATGGTGGAGCAGGTGATCTTTCAGAGGGGGCACGGGCCATGTTGCCCAGCTCTGTGCCCCTGGCAGACAGGAGCAGGCTGAGCCCCCAGAGCTGAAGTCCCAGTGCTCTGGGTTTGTTTAAACAACTCTTGTAAAGTGTTGGGAGGAAGGGACATCTCTGGTGTTTGTCACAGAATGCCCAATCTGTCCAAGGATGGCTTCCTGGGTGCTCCTACTAAGATGTGCCAATGACAAAGACAGTGCAGGTGCTGTGGGCAAGGGCATGGCTGCTACCTTCTTCTGTTCACAAATTGCATTGCGTTTACTTATTCTATTAATGGATCGACATTGTGAATGAACAGAGAATAAGATTCTGAAGTCAGGTTTTAGGAAGCATAATTTCCCTAGGAACACAGAGAAATCCCAGAACACACGGCCTTAGCAGGAGGGATGACATAATGGCTGTAACCCAGACTTTCTCAATGGGCGATGTTGGAAGACACTTGATGTCACAGCTGAGAGAGGAGCCACTGCTGGCATCAAGTGTGTGGAGGCCATGAGTACTGCCAGAGATCCTATAGTATATAGGACCCCTATCGCGAAGGCTTGTCCTGCCCCAAATGTTGGGAAGTCCTGCTGTGCACAGACCATGAGCCACAGCGATTGCAGGCACTTGATCTCTACCTTCCAGGAGCATCTTTTTTTTTTTTTTTGACAGGCAGAGTTAGACAATGAGAGAAAGAGAGAAAGGTCTTCATTCCGCTGGTTCACCCCCCAAATGGCTGCTACAGCTGCATGCTGCGCCAATCCAAAGCCAGGAGCCAGGTACTTATCCTGGTTTCCCATGCAGGTGCAGAGCCCAAGCACTTGGGCCATCCTCCACTGCACTCCCGGGCCACAGCAGAGAGCTGGCCTGGAAGAGGAACAACCAGGACAGACTCTGGCGCCCCAACTGGGACTAGAACCCGGGTGCTCGTGCTGCAGGTGGAGGATTAGCCTAGTGAGCTGCGGCGCCGGCCCCAGGAGCATCTTTGTATCTGGCGAATGGTGCTCTGTCAGTGTGTTGAGGGCATCGGCTGTGCACCAGGCCCACCTTGAGTGAAACTGGGTGAGAAGGTGGCCTCGGGCAGTTAGGCAGAAATGTGCACTTTCTGTGCTCCTGTCTAGCATGAGACAGCGTGGTTGCTGAGATCCATGCGTCTCCTCTCCTGGCTGGAGAGCCCTCCCTGGATAGCTTACGTGTGGCCTTGAACTCCTTGGCAAGTGCTGAGAAAACGCACCCATTGGCAGCATGGACTGGCAAGAGGCAAGCTTGCCGGCTGTTTGCCTGTGCTGCTGTCCCACGCCCTGGGCCACGCTTGTTTTGGGAGCTGTGGTGGGTGCTGGTGTGACTGAGCAGGTCTGGGCGCATCCTCTTGCTCTGCAGTGAGTGTTCCCGGCTGACCTGCAAGGTTGTGCAGAGAAGCCTCCACGTCTGGCCACGGGAAGTCCTGCTTGGGGAGGAGGGGGGACTGCTTCCATGAGGATGTCCTGACGAGGGAGGAGTCATCGGGTGGCCGCGGTTCAGCTGTTCCACCACCCTTGATTGCACGCTGGGTGGCAAGAGCCCAGGAAATGGAGATGTTTGGTTTGCCTGGTGTCCTCTGGACTTGAGGGGAATGGGGAAGCCAGAGGATCTTAGCTCCCAGTGCCTGGGCCTGCCCGGGGGTGTGACCTGGTTGGCTCTGTTGAAACAGGCACGCTAGCATGCCGTTGATCTCAGAGTGTAACGTGGCCCTTACTGTCCCACGTGGGCATTCTTCATGCTGTCTACCAAACAGCCAGCGAAGGGCAGAAGCCGGCGCGGTTACTACACGGCCTGCAACCTCTATCCAGCCTCGCCTGCAGATCGAACGGCTCCTGTTTGCCACATGTGTGTTCTGTTTCCCAAGTGTACAAAATGCTGCTGGCATTGCAGTGGAGCCGTGGGGGCGGGCACTCGGTGCAGCAGTGGAGTCGCCGCCGGGGGCACCTGCGTCTCGTATCCGTGCCTGGCTGAGTCCTGGCTTCTCTGCTTCAGGTGGAGCGTCCAGCTCATGTGCATCCCGGGAGGCAGCAGGTGATGGCTCAGTTGTATGGGTCCACACCCCCCGGCTGGGAGACCCGGATGGCGTTCTGGGCTTCTGGCTCGGCCTTGGCTGTTGCAGGCGCTGGGGGAGTGAACTAGCAGATGGGAGGTAGGTCTGCATGTGTATCTCATTCCGTCCACTACCACCTCTTCAGTCAGGACCTGGGCTTTTTTAAAAGATTGATTTATTTGAAAGGCAGAGTTACAGAGGGAAGAAGAGAGAGAGAGAGAGATTGATTTTCCATCTACTGGTTCACTCCCTGAATGGCCTCAATAGCCAGGTCTAAGCCAGGCTGAAGCCAGGAGCTTCTTCTGGGTCTCCCACATGGGAGCAGGGGTCCAAGCACCTGGGCCATCCTCTGCTGCTTCCCCAGGAAGCTGGATTAGAATTGGATTGGAATTGGAGCAGCCGGGTCTCGAACAGGCATCCATATGGGGTGCTGGCATAGCGCCACAGCGCTGGCCCCAGGACCTGGGTCTTATCATTGCCTCCTTCATGATCTCACACATTTTCTTTCCTTACACCTTTGTCATTGAGTTCAACCTTCTCATACGTCTACTTCCAGATGACCCAGGCTGCCTGCCTGGTGTCGGATCATTTAACCCACGACCACCAGGTGAACCTTGCTGCTGGCCCACACGAAGCCTTGGTTTTAAAATGTCTAGGGAGGCTAGCATTTAGCTGGCAGTCACAGTGAGTGTTAAGATACCTGCATGCCACATCTGAGTTCCTGGGTTGGAGTCTCAGTTCTGCTTCTGACTCCGGGTTCCTCTTAACAGGACCCTGGGAGGGAGCCACAGTGGCTCAAGCAGTTGGGTTCCTGCCGCCCATATGGGAGGCTTGAATCAAGTTCCCAGCTCCTTGCTTCTGCCTGGCCCAGCTCCAGCCTTTGTGGCCATTTGGGGAGTGAACCAGCTGATGGGAATTCAAACTCTTTTCTCTCTCTGCCTCTCAAATACAAACTAAATAAATAAAAATTAAAACTTCAGTCTCTTTAACCTGGTATTCAAAATGCTTCCCAGTGTGGCATCAAGAATAATTTCCTGAGCATAAAATAAGTCACTTTATTATTTATGTAATATTTTAAAAACAACTTTAAAAGTCAGGTTTATGTCCTATAAAGATACCAGCTAGCTTGTAATTATCATGTAGAGTTATTATTTACCATATTCTTTTGAATAAAAGTTTTCAATAAACAAGGCACACAATGGTATTATGGGTTGCAGCGAACAAAAAGCTTATCCCTTTCCCTCCATCTCATTTTTTTGAAGAACAGGTGCTCACTGCTGATTCGCTTTAGGTTGTCCCTAAATCCCAGCGCCCTGCGAAGTGCGGTTCACCAGAGGCTTTGGGAACTGCGGGTCTGGTGTACGGTCCCCGGAAGCCGCAGCCCAAACAGGGCTTGCTGGCGCCCTCTCGTGGAGAGCAAGGAGAAGACAGGTGGGCGGAAACGCTCTGTGTGGACAAATCCAACGTCCCTGAACAGTCGCCAGACAGTGGATCAGCAGTGTGGTCGGAGAGGCAGTCGTGACTTGCCAGGTTTTGCAAAGAGGATTCGAAGAGTGTGGGTGGGGGTTGGGAGTGGGATTATACACTGGGTACTTGGAACGTGCAGATAATTTAAGAAAACAAATTCTCCGCCCCAAACACCCTTCCCTGTCCTGATGGTCGCTCTGTCCACTCTGTGCTTTTCTGGCTTCCTGGCTGCTGCTGCCCAGAGGCCCTGCCTCTGACTGGTTCCCTCTCATATCCCCAGGGCCTCACTCCCTGTCTGGGACACTGGCAGGGCTGTTGGGGAGAAGGTGTCCTTCGGCTGTAACTTCTGGCTATGTCTTCTTGTCAGCTCAAGTACTTGCATTTCTGTAATCCAAATGGGAGACCTGGGTTGAGTTCTGGGCTCCTGGGTTCAGCTTGGCCCAGCCCCAGCTGTTGCAGGCATTTGGGGAGTGATACAGTGAGTGGGATTTCTCTCCCTGCCTGTCTTTGTCTCTCTGTCTTTCTAATAAATAAAAATCTAAGAAGCAGAGCTTTCCCAGGGAGAATAGAGCATTCTATTTTTAAGAGTTTTTTTTCTTTTTTCTTTTTTTTTATTTGAAAGGCAGAGTTGGAGGGAGAGAGCTTCCATCTGCTGGGTCACTCCCTAAATGGCTGGGGCTGGGCCAGGCCAAAGCCAGGAGCCCGAAGCTTCTTCCAGCTCTCCCATGTGGGTGCAGGGACCCAGACACTTGGGCCATCTTCTCTCTCAGGCACATCAGCAGGGAGCTGGGTTGGGAGTGGAGGAGCTGGGTCTCAGATGACACCCATGTGAGCTGCTGCTGCTGCAGGTGGTGACCTAACCCACCATGCCCAGCGCTGCTGGCCCAGGAGATGGAGCATTCTAAAAACTTAGAATGTGAACATGAAGAGCCCAGTGGTAAGAGGTGGGCAAGAGGGCCTTTGAACTGTGTGCCACACCTTGGAGGGTGTCAGGGTGCTGCCTGAACTCCCCACTCCCACGCACCGAGAGAGGTCAGTGGGGCAGGTGGGTGTGCTCAAACAGGGCCTGTGCCTTCCAGACGAGGCTCTGGGGACTGTTGGCCCAGAGCGCACGGCCTGCGCCACCCCAGGCCCGTTTCTGCGGCCTCCTCCCTGGGGGTCACGCTGTGCTGTGTGCATGCAACCCTCCAGGCCTGAAGGTGGCTGTGCAGGACAAATCCAGGCTTGAATAGAGCAGGGGGTAGTCGTGGGCTGCAGGTGAAGGACTGGCTTTTCCCACCCGTCACCTTCCCAGGTGGATCTCCAAGAAGTCCCAGCATTGTAAGTGCAAAGTCGGTCATCCCTGTCACTCTGAGGGACATGACAAGACAGGAGGGAAAAAGCATTTCAGCCTGTCAGGATGGCTGTACTAAGACACGCGATAACAAGTGTTGGCATGGATGTGAAGAACCTGGAACTCTTGAATGTGGCTGGTGGGGAGGAAAAAGGCACCGCTCTTGGGGGAACTTAAACCTAGCGCTAGCACCTGACCCAGGAACTCCACTCCTACCAGTGCACCCAAGAGACGTGAAACCCATGTGAATCCTTGCACACGCAAGTTCATAACTGCATTAGTCATAGTAGCCAAAAGGTAGAAACAATGGGAGCAGCCACTGACTGATGACCATAAGTAAGCTATGCTAGATCCATGAGGTGGAACAGCATGCAATTATAAGAAGGAAGGCAGACTCATCCACGCTATGATACAGATGAATCTTGAAACCACATCCTACAAAAGGTCTTCAGAAAGTTAATGGAAAGTGCATCTTGCAAAAATGCATGGATTTTATTTTTTAATATTTTCCACAGACTTTTGGAAGTACTATCACAAGTCTAAGAAGCTGGAGACAAAAGACCTCTCTGTTGCTTAATCATTCATATAAAGTGTCCAGAACAGGCATATCCGTACAGAAAGAAAGTGACTGTGAGGGGCTGGTGGTAGGTTGGGGGCTGGGCGGCTGGTGACTGTTGTTAGGTGCAAGGTTCCTCTGTGGGATGGCGAAAAATTAGATGGCTGCACAGTTCTGAGAACAGACTAAGAAAACCACTGAACTGCACATTCCCCAGCAGTGGATTTTACAGTAGGGAATTATACCTCAATTAAAGAGATTGTCTTAGGGAGCAGTTTGTTAGGTCGGTTTACATATTAGAACATGAGACACCCAGTACAAGTGGGCCTTATCTGTTCTTGCTCCAGGGCTGTGTGGGTGTTACCAGGTAGCTTGTACAGGGAGGTATGAGAAGGCAGTGGCTGCTTTGTCAGCTCAAGGCTTGCAGTGAACTTGGAACCTCACCTCTTAGATGGCCAGCCACAGGGCACAAGGGCAGTGTATTCAGGGCTGGCTTGTCTTAGGGCTTCTGAACTGTAGGGGTGCCCAGCCTTTGAGGGTGCATTTGGTAGGCACTGAGGAATCTTAAGCCCATTTTTAAAAAGTTCTTTTCGTTGACTTGAAACAGTGACATGGGATGATCTTCCTTGTGCTGGTCTACTCCCCAAATGCCTGCAACAGCCATGGCTGGGCCTGGCCAAAACCAAGGAGCTGGAAGCCCTATTTGTGTCTCCTATGTGGGTGGTGGCAAGTACTTGGGCCATCATCTGCTGCCTCCCAGGATGCATCAGCAGGAAGCTGGATCAGAAGTGGAGTAGCGGGACGCCATCTGGGGCACTCTGATATGGGAGCAGGTGTCCCAAGTGGCAATTTAACTCCCTGTGCCATTACACCTGCCCCTCAAGCCCGATCTCGCATTTTCAGATAAAGCGCCCTGGCAGGGGGTGGGGAAGACTGGGCTGAGAGGAACAGGCCTGGGGCCAGGGAGCACAGTTGGCTATTGCCTTAGTCCAGGAGACAAAGGGTTCAGCTTGAGCTAAGGCAGGGATGGAAGAGGTGTGGCAAAGGGAGGGGCGGGGGCAGGGAGAGAATGTTCTGCTCCCCAGCTCAGTGCAATGTGGTAGTTGAGGGGTGTGGGAGTAAGAAGCTGGGGGAAGCTGAGATGCATGGACAGGACGATCTTTCAAGCACCACGGGTAGGCTTGGGGCATGCGCAGGAAGACGCCCCGTTGACTGAGGACTTGACCTACAAGCATTTGGCTGGATGAGAGAGCTTGGGCTTGGAGCCTGCACTTGTGAGGGTTCTCGACGTGTTCTTCTAAAGCCACAGGAGCAGATGAAACCTCGTTGGGGCTGGAGGGGAAGGAAAGGGGTGGGAGCCCCAGGAAACAGACATCACCAGGGGCGGGAAAGGCGAGAGCTGGTGTGACATGGCACGGCCTAGGAGGGGTATGTGGTGGTGCCAGGTGCCAGAGGCCACAGGAGCGAAGGGGGGACTTAACCATGCGTTTGGGGAAATGATGAGCGTGGCTTTGGCCAGCAATGAGACAGTGCAGGAGGCAGCCAGGTCTCAGTGGCTGAGACCAGAGGACGGGGGGCAAGGGAAGCCATCGTCATGAGGAGAGCAAGTAGTGAAGCTGTTGTCTTTTACTGTATTTGCTGTTTCTAATGAAAACATCACATGTACTCGGTTAAAAAAATTAAATGCTATAGGAAATGTATAGAGTTAAAAGTACTGTGACTTTTTAGATTCCCCAGTCTTTCTCCAAAGAGAACACTTAGGGTCAATTGCTCGTCGAGTATTCCAGAAAGGTATTCCGTATCAGTGGAATTCTCTCTAGAGGTGAGACATTCGGCTGAGTAGGGGCAGGTAGGGAAAACAGTGGAGACAGAGGTGACTCCCGTGGGATCCTAGGTGGGGGAGGGAAGAGCCTGGGCCAGGCAGGTGGCATCGCAGGCAGGTCTTGTGCTGGCATTGGACAGAAGGGCAGAGAACAGGGCTGGTGGAAGGGAGGAGGCAGGTGAGGTCGAAGAGTGTGAGGCCATGGCTCTTGAGGTCAGGGGTGGATCAGTTCAAGGTGTAGAACAGGTCTGTGAGCTTGCGTGTGGGTGATGGAGTGGAGGTGAAAGTCTGGTGGTGGAGGACCTTTGAGCCGGGGGGTTGGGAGGGTTCTTCACGTGGGTGTTAATCTCTGGAGATGATGGTGGATGCCAGAGTTCTCCGTGTAGGCAGTGTGTGGCCTAAGCTAAGGAGGCACTGGGAGTGTCAGGAAGAAAAGGTTGGTGGTGTGGGGGGTGGAAGACCAGTGATCTGGAAGCAGCTCCTGGGAGCAAAGCAGGAGCTGGATGGTGCATGCACAGAAAGGCTGAGAAGCAGAGAAGGACGTTTCCATGGGAACAAGGCCTCCAGAATGTTCTAGGTGGAGATGAACCTGGAGGAAGCAGGTGGCTGTCACTAGCCCAAGCAAATAGCTGGAGCAGGTGCCCTGCAGCAAAGAGAAGGCAGGAGCAGGGGTGGAGAGGATGAGTAGGAGAACATGGAAAAGGTGCTAGGCTCAGTGTCTAACTTTGATGGCTTTAGTGTTGGTACAAGAACTGGTCCAGTTATGTCTTGGTAGGGCCTGAATGGCGCAGCATGGAAGACGACCCTTGGCAAGGGGGCAGGCTCATCAGTGGAAGGATCTGCTGGCAGATTTGGCCACATTAGGGTGGGTGCAAGCTGGGTGTTAGAATAATTTTCTGAGGCTGCCATCACCAAGCACTGTAGCTGGCTGGGTTACACAAGGCAAATACGTGACCTCGTGGCCCTGGAGCCAGAAGCTGACATCCGGGTGTGTCTTGGGCTGGCTCCTCCTGAGGACTGTGCTGGAGAAGAACTTCATCCAGGCCTCCTCCCTCTGGCTTGCAGCTGGCCACCTTCTTCCTGCGTCCTCTCGTGTTGTCTTCCCTGTCTGCACATCTGTCTCCAAGTGTCCCCCTTCACGAGGATGCTGGGTCCTGTCGGATTAGGGCTCCGCCCAAGGATCTCATTTGAGCTTGGTCACCGCTCTCAGACCCTGTCTTGAAGTGAGAACGCTAAGGTACTAGGGGTTAGGACTTCAGTGTGAACTCTCGGAGGGGGCAGCGTCCAGCCTGTAACCGGCACCCTCGGACGAGGAGCACGACTGCTGGGGGTGACCATGGCCGCACCGACCTCACTGCATGGCCGTGAGGCTGCAGGAGACAGTGTTTCGTGTGTCTTAAATGTTCAGTGTGAATTTTCCTCCCCACGCACATCCTCTGCACCGCCCCCCCCGCTTTGCAGACAGAGGAGGGGAAAGGCAGGGAGCCAGTTTCTCTCTCCTCCTCCAGTGGGAGCCAGGGCAGCTCTGCACGGAAGAGCTGCAGGGTCCGTTTCCTCCACTGTTCTCAGGCAGGTGGTTTCAGCTGTCAGAGCAGCACCAGGTGGCGAAGGCCTTCAGAGGCTCGCGCTTCTCTCCACACTCTCTCTCTGCCACCTGGACCCCGAGCAGATACTGTGTCACCCATGCAGAGGCTGGGCATGATTTCCAAATCTGCGGGCAAGGTGGATTCTCTTGGAGGCCCTGGGGCTGGCCTGTGCTGTGCTGTGCTGTGAAGCCACCTGGGGAGGGGTTTTGGGAGTCTGGGAACCAGGCACGCTCCTGCAGGTTGATAAGAATCCCTTCCTACCAGGACAGTTGGCCCCGTGTATCTGTGGGTTCTGTGCTCATGGGTTTAGCCAACTGTGGATTGGAAATACGTGGAAGAAATTTTGTGCTGAGCACATGCAGCCTTTTCTTGGTCATTCCCTAAATGCTACAGTGTGACAACCATTTGTATAGCGTCTCCGTTGTGTCAGGCAGCGCAGGTGATCTAGAGACGATTGGACGTATGTGGCGGATGTGTGCAGAGAGTGCTGCACTGTTTCGTGCCAGGGTCTTGAGCACCCAACGATGTGGATCTCTACGAGGGGTCCCAGAACCAATCCCCCATTGTTTTCATTTTTTTTAATTTATTTTTATTTATTTATTTTTTTATTTTTTATTTTTTGACAGGCAGAGTGGACAGTGAGAGAGAGAGACAGAGAGAAAGGTCTTCCTTTGCCGTTGGTTCACCCTCCAATGGCCGCCGCGGCCGGCGCACCGCGCTGATCCGATGGCAGGAGCCAGGAGCCAGGTGCTTTTCCTGGTCTCCCATGGGGTGCAGGGCCCAAGCACCTGGGCCATCCTCCACTGCACTCCCTGGCCACAGCAGAGAGCTGGCCTGGAAGAGGGGCAACCGGGACAGAATCCGGCGCCCCAACCGGGACTAGAACCCGGTGTGCCGGCGCCGCAAGGCGGAGGATTAGCCTAGTGAGCCGCGGCGCCGGCACCCCCATTGTTTTCAAAACGTGGTCCCTGAATCAGCAAATTCTCGTGGGGTGTGCGTGAGGGGGAGATTTTTGTTGCTGGAAGTGTGAATTCTTGGTCTGCCCTAGACCTGATGTAATGGTTGAAAGCCTCCTCTACAATTCAGATGCTGAAGCCTGAGGGCCACAGTGGAGGCGTTCGGGGTGGGGCCTTCGAGGAGCTTGCACCTCATCCCCATCGTGTGTCCCTTCTCCAGAAGGTGTGGGAACAAGGGCCGTGCTGGACGCAGACAGCCTACTGCCAGCACGCTCAACTTGCACTTCCCAGCAGAGCTGAGAAAGTAAGTTTATGCTAATGTAAGTTACCCAGTCTTAGGTATTTTTGTTTTGGCAGCACAAAACAGAGTAAGCCACCTACCAAACCAGAAGCCTCTGGGTGTAGGGCGCACTGGTCTGAGTTTGAAAAGGCTCACCAGCTATTGCTAATGCACTCTCAAGTTTGAGGAGCACCGTATTATATACACTATTTCGCTCTGTCCCCTTTGGGTGCAAGCCTTCACTAATTCTGTCCATGTGTTTATTGTGTTCACTAGAATATCATCAACACAACAATGGCAGGGTTCTGTGCCATGCTGCCTTCCATGGAAAAGCCAGACCTGTAATGTGTGCCTGGCTCTTGGCTTGGGAGCAGACAGCTCAGAGCTAGTGTGCAATGGTGCAAGGCATGGGGTGGCGCTGGCTGACCCCCACTCTAGTCCAGACTCTACAGCTAACCAACTGTATAACAACTTGAGGGCCAGCAACATGGTTGACATTTTTGCCGATAAAATGAACATAGGAGACACTGTCATCGAGTTGTGAATGGTAAAATCAGGAAGGAAGGCATGGACATATGCTGGATGACAGAAATCGGAACAAACGAAAGTCTGAGGCTGAGTGTAACAAGAGGAATTTTATTGAGATACATGTCAGGTCCTATATGCGGTTCTGCTAATACTTAGCTAAATCAGGAAGGGTTGGATGTATGTCTTAAGAGAACCATTTGTGCCACATATTTTGGATGTTTTTACTTGTGGTAACATAAACATATCATAAAATTTACCATTTTTAAGTGTACAACTTAGTGGCATTGATTACATTTGTTTAGCAACCATCACCACGATCTATTTCCAAAACATGCAAATATTTAAAAAGTGAGTCTACAGAAAGATCAACTGTGCCAATCATTTATTCTCTACATTCATTTCAGAGTCTTTTATAGGGCCGGAACTGTGGTGTAGTGGGTTAAAGTCCCAGTCTGTAGTGCCTGCATCACCTACGGGCACCGGTTTGAGTCCCGGCTGTTCCACTTCCCATCCGGCTCTCTGCTATGGCCTGGGAAAGCAGTAGAAGATGGCCCAAGTCCTTGCGACCCTGGGCCCACATGGGAAGACCCAGAAGAAGCTCCTGGCTCCTGGCTTTGGATTAGCACAGCTCTGGCCGTTGTGGCCAATTGGGGAGTGAACCAGTGGACGGAAGACCTCTCCCTCTCTGCCTCTCCTTCTCTCTCTGTGTAACTCTGACTTTCAAATAAATACATATCTTTTTTTTTAAAAGCCCTTTATCTGCTATCTTCCATGTACACACTAGCCACTAAGGTTGGTAAAAAGGATTGAAACAGCAACAACACCATGGTGAAACTCTGCAAACTGTTAGAAGAATTTTAGGTTGTATATAGAGAACAATAACATTTGGCAAATGAGAGGAGTAGAACCGTGATATCCACTGAGCATTGGGTTGAGTTCTTCGCACTTTTTTTTTTTTTTTGACAGGCAGAGTGGACAGTGAGAGACAGAGAAAGGTTTTCCTTTGCAGTTGGTTCACCCTCCAATGGCCGCTGCAGCTGGCACACAGCGCTGATCTGAAGGCAGGAGCCAAGTGCTTCTCCTGGTCTCCTATTGGGTGC
The DNA here is from genome assembly GCF_051225735.1 of Oryctolagus cuniculus. Classification (NCBI taxonomy): domain Eukaryota; kingdom Metazoa; phylum Chordata; class Mammalia; order Lagomorpha; family Leporidae; genus Oryctolagus; species Oryctolagus cuniculus. Next base: position 142,380,855 of record NC_142868.1, on the reverse strand, counting down.
AGGGCCCAAGCACTTGGGCCATTCTCCACTGCACTCCCGCGCCACAGCAGAGAGCTGGTCTGGAAGAGGGGCAACCGGGACAGAATCCGGTGCCCCGACCGGGACTAGAACCCGGTGTGCCAGCACCACAGGCGGAGGATTAGCCTATTGAGCTGCGGTGCCAGCCTCACTACATTTTCAAAGATGACCTGGACTGAGCAGGGATGAGGCATATAAGCAATGGGTTAAGGAACTGTGGACGTTTGAGTTACAAAACAGGAACTCGGGGAGGCTGCCATTGTCATTTTTCACTATCTCAGGGCTTCATTATGGGGAAGAGGGAACACTTGGTGCTTTGTTAGGTTCAGTTTCTAGAGTATACGACAAGCAATGGGGAGTTAGACTTCAGATCCTGGAAGACATGTAAGACCATAAATTGTATGGCATGCCCACCTGTGGGTTTGCGCTGAGCAGGGGTTTGGGATGGGGAGCTGTGATATGTTTATTCATCAAACTCCACCCTGAGAAGCAACCTGATACAGTTATATCACTTGGAAAGTGGAGAAATGGAATTAAAGCCACTGTGTTATCCAGCATTTTGTATCATAACAAATGCCTGTGAGAAGCTACTTGAAGGAGGAGGTTCTGGGCTTGGCCTCTGGTGGGGCTGACGGGCCAGGACGGAGAGCGGCCAGGCCCGACTCTGCTTTGATCCCCAACCCTCCTGAGAGAGCTGCCTAACTAGGACCCCCCCGCCAGTAACCCTATGCCCACCTCCCGAACATCATAATCCCATTAAGCCTCCCCCTCTTAGTACCATCCATGTAGGACTCTGGGGTGTACACGTCTACATGAGCTGGGGAACCAGATGGTGCTCCAAGCATAGCAGCCGGTGCGGAAAGTCAGTTGCGGCCTTTGCTTTTTAGTGCTCTTGGCGCTCTCCCTCTCCTTGTGGATTTGGGAACTTGAAGACTCTTTAGAGGGAGCACAGCTTTGAGACAGGGGCCGTCCTAGCTCCACGGACCTGCTTAAGCCCTCCCTTCTCGGAGAGCAGGACCTGTGGCCCCCTAGCACCTGAGCTGGGCCACAAGCAGCTTGGCCAGGGTAGAAATACAACCCTGCAGTGTGGGGAGTCAGGTTAGTGGGCAGTTGGGGTGGTCCTCTGCTCCTGTGCTGTGGTGGGTGCCATCCTGGTTGGTGGCCTCTCTGCCCCAGGACACCTGTCTGGGACACACTGGCCATGTCCTTACATGACAAAGAATCCCCTCAGGTGCAGAACGCTGAGGGTTGCTGTTCTGTGTTGGCAAGATCCAGGCGCCATTCTTTGTCTTCGCTATTTTCTTTTTAAACATTTACTTACTTATTTGAAAGTCAGAGTTAGAAATAGGGAGAGACAGATTGTCCGTCTGCTTGTTCACTCCCCAGACGTCTGCAACAGCCAGAGCTGGGCCAGGCTGAAGCCAGGGGTCAGGAGCTCATCCAGGTCTCCCACACAGCTGGTGGGGCCCAAGCACTCAGGCCATCTTCTGCCTCTTTTCCCAAGTATAGAGCAGGGGGCTGGGTCGGAAGTGGAACAGGCATCGGATGAGCTGATGCCTGTGTGGGATGCTGGTGTCGCAGGCAGCGGCTTTACCTGCTACCCCACAGCATCGACCCTGTGTCCTCCTTATTTTCTGCCTGCTGTTTACACTTTTATTTTTCCTTTTAGTCTCAAAAAAATCGTCTAATAAATCTTCCATCTTCTTTACCCAGGGTTTTAAGTTAAAATCTCATGTTTTACCTCATGGGAAAGGGAAACATTGGAATTTAACCCCCCTCCCCCTTTTAAGATTTATTTATTTGAAAGAGTTACACAGAGAAAGGAGAGGCAGAGGCAGAGAGAGGTCTTCCATCCAATGGTTCACTCCCCAGATGACCACAATGACTAGAGCTACGCCAATTCGAAGCCAGGAGCCAGGAGCTTCTTCTGTGTCTTGCACGCAGGTGCAGGGGCCCAAGGATTTGGGCCATCTTCTGCTTTCCCAGGCCATGTCAGTGAGCTGGATCGGAAGTGGAACAGCCACGGACTCGAACTGGTGCCCACATGGGATGCTGGCACTGCAGGCGGTGGCTTTACCTGCTACGCCACAGCGCTGGCCCCCAAACCCTTTTTATTTCTAAGCAAGATTTGGCTTTCAGGGCTACTGTCCATTTTGGGACCATGAGGGTTAATGTCAGGTATGAACTCGAGAACTGGTAGAGCATTATTCTGGGGTGTGCTGGGAGAGCGTTCGCAGAGGGGACTGGCTTGTGAGCCCTAGTGGACCCGTGGAGATCTGCCCTGCAGGTGGGCGGGCACTGTCCAGTCGGCAGGGGCCTGGGTGGAGCAGAACAGAAGCAGGGAGCTGGGATGCATTCTCTTGTTGCTCCTGGTCTTGGACGTCAGGGCTCCAGGCTTCCCAGCACTGGGACGCCAGACCCTGGCTCCGACCCCATGTCCTCCCACCTGGTTCTCAGAGCCTTGGCCTCAGGATGAAAATAGCACGGTCAGCTTCTCCAGTTCTGAGGCTTTGGGCTTGGACTGAGTTGTGCTTGCAGAAGCTTCTCGGCTTCCGTAACCATGGGGGCCTGTTCCCTAATAAGGCCCCTCTTACCCATCTATCCACCACCCAGCCTCCTACCCACCTCTTGTTAGTTTCTCTCTCTGGAGAGCCTGGTGTCACACACAGGCCTGAAATTCTTGGTTGAAACTCCCACAATGGCTCCTCTGATCTGGGCCTGGGGGTGGTGGGCCTGCATTCCCCCTGGGCGTGGCAGAACCTAATTCAATGGTGGCTGAGCTTTGGCTTTGCTGCACAACTTCCCTATAATTCTTTGTTTGATTTGTCTTGTTTTAAAATTTCTTTGATTTGTCTTTTTAAAAAAGATTTATTTGAAAGAGTTACACAGAGAAGGAGAAGCAGAGAGAGAGGTCTTCCATCTGCTGGTTCACTCCCCAGGTGGCCGCAACGGCCAGAGCTGGGCTGATCCGAAGCCAGGAGCTTCATCCAGGTCTCCCACGCGGGTGCAGGGGCCCAAGGTGCAGGGTGCAGGGCCATCTTCTACTGCTTTCCCAGGCCATAGCAGAGAGCTGGATCAGAAGTGGAGCAGCTGAGACTAAAACCAGCGCCCATATGGGATGCCAGTACTGCAGGCGGTGGCTTTGGCTGCTATGCCACAGCGCCAGCCCCCCATCTTACTACTTTTAAAAACAGATTTATTTATTTGAAAGGCACAGTGAACACAGAGAAATCTTCCCTCCTTTGGTTCACTACCAAATAGTTCCAGAGCAGTTCAAATCCCCTTGTATCTCGTCCTCACCATCTCTCCTGTCGTCCTCTGATGGCTCCATTTACTTCTTCCCAGAGGCCCTGAGTAAGTAAGGGGGGTGCTCAGACAGAGAACCCCCTGACCTGTGAGCTGTCCCCTGGGCTGGCCGGCCACATCTGCCGCAGCCCTGCCTCTGGCCCCCCCCGCTGCTCCTGTGCCCTGGGGGAGCTGCTTCCGCAGCCCAGGGCGCTGGCCTGGCCGTCTTGAGCCTGGGTCCGTATCGATTCCCACAGAACAACCTTGCAGGCCTCTCTCTGGCTGGCAGTACCCCGGCTCCTTGCACACAATCCTCTCCTACAGGTCCCGGGGACTGCCCAGAGCCTGGGCCACAGCCTGCATTCCTATGCACAGCGGCCATGGGGGCGCAGAACACTGTTAGAGGGACAGGGAAGTGGTGACAAAGGTCACCAAGGTTAAAACCCACTCTGGAATGTCCCCGCTTCCATGAGACCTGCTTGGCTTGTGCTGGAGCGTGGAAGAAAAACTCCCAGAGGAGTTTGTCACAGGGTTCATTTCATTTGCCATGGAAACACTCATCAGTGTGTGTGTGTGTGTGTGTGTGTGTGTGTGTGTCTGAGAGGAGATACTGCTTGGCTTTTTTTAGATTTTATGAAAGGTATTTAGTTTCTCCAGACACTCATTCTAGCGTGTGGCGGCTTGAAGTTCAAGTTAGCTTGCTGCCTCCCTGGTGTTTCTGAACAGAGGGAGGTTGCTTGTCACAGGATCTTCCGGGGTGGGGCGCAGCGTGGTAGCCACATTCCTTCATGGCGAAGCTCTGGGAAGTTTCTCCACGGGGCCCTCCCAAGAGATTTTGGTTAGTTTTTGGGGCGTGAGGCCCTCTCTCCCCCACAGAAGGGCTGGGCCACTGGGGCCAGGCGACTGTGGCACCGCCGGGGGGGGGGGCGTGTGCGTTCAGGGCTGGTCCCGGCCTGTGGCTCCATCCCTGCTGTCTTCCACTGAGGTTGCTTTGGCTGCGACTTGCCGAGGATCCGGAGTTTGTTGGGGTCCTGGCCCAGGCCTTGTAAAGGGGAATGCACATCAGCCCCGCAGAAAAGCAGCTGGGGTGCAGGCTCCTCCCCCAGAGTCTGTTCTCAGAGCTGTGGACTCCTGCTGAGGTCCCAGATGGGTCCCTTCAACAAAAATGCAAATCAACGGGCTGGCTTTGGAGGCCGATCACCCTGGGGCTGGTCAGGGCCTGCTGCACAGGTGGTGAGCCTGCTTCGGAGGAAAGGGGTCTGTCAGTGCAAGAGACCCTGGGTGGGGGCGGGGGGTGGCTTTGCTGGGCCATTCTGCAGATGCCCACGCAGCAGCTGCGGGCACGGTTTTGCTTTCCATGGTAGATCTGTACTGCCCGCCGCTCTGACGTTGTGGGCTCCCACACTGCCTGGTGGTGACAGAACGTGGGCTCAACATCCTGTGGGGCTCTGAACAGTCCTGACTTAACGTACTTTGTCTTAGAATCAGGACCCTGGGGGCAGCGCTGTGGCCCAGCGTTGGGACGCTCGCGTCCGTATCAGGTAGAGCGCGTGGTCTGCAGCCCAGCGGCTCTGCGCTTGCCATCCGGCTCCCTGCTGACGCCCTCCTTGGAGGTGGCAGGGGAGCACCTAAGTGCTTGAGTCTGTGCTACTCGTGTGGGAGACCTGCATGGGGTTTCTGGCTCCTAATTGCTGCTTGGCCCAGCCTTGGCTGTTGAGGGCATTTGGGGATGGACGAGGGGAGGGAAGATTTCTCTCTTGTCTCTGCTTCTTCCTCTCTTTCTGTCACTCTGCGTTTCAAGTAATTAATTAAATAGCAAGTTTTAAAAAAGCTTTATTTACTTATTTATTTGAAAAAGTGACCGAGATCTTCCATCTGCTGGTTCACTCCCCAGATGGCCATAATGGCTGGGGTTGGGCCAGACCACTGCCAGGAGTTTCTTTGGGTTCTCCAAAATTTGGGGGCAGGGGCCCAAGGGCTTGGGCCATCTTCTGCTGCTTTCCCAGGCATACCAACAGGGATCTGGGTCAGAAGTGGAGCAGCTGGGACTGGAACTGGCACCCATATGGGATGCTGGCACTGCAGGCGGTTGCTTAACTCACTGAACCACAATGCTGGTGCCCCAGATACATTTTTAAAGAAAGATTTATTTATTTAAAAGGTAGAGAGATGTCTTCCATCTGCTGGTTCACTCCCCAAATAGCTATAATGGCCAGGGCTGGGCCAATCCAAAGCCAGGAGCTTCTTCTGGGTTTCCTGTGTGGGTGCAGGGGCCCAAGGACTTGGTTCATCTTTCACTGCTTTCCCAAGCACGTTAGCGGGCAGCTGGCTTGAAAGTGGAGCAGCCAGGACTTGAGCTGGTGCCCATATGGGATGCCGGCACTGCAGACGGCAGCTTAACAGGCTACTCCACAGTGCCAGCCCCAAGACTAAAATAAATTCTAAGAAGAAAAATAATTTGGGAGTTGGGAGTGGGAATGCAGAGTGGAAAATGTTCTTTACATTTATAACTGCTGCCATGTTTTAAAATTTTCATTATGTGCCTGAATAACTTCTGTCTAAACACACAGAATGGTGTTCAGTCTCTTCTTTCAAGTCTTCACTATGTTACTGTTTGCATAGAAAAGTGCTTAAGCTATTTTGTTATATGAAAAGAAGCCAAGGACGAATCTTTGTAGTTTCCTTTTGGAGGACACACATGTGTAAGGGGACTTCAAAAATTTGTGGGTAGATAGAAATTATGACACGAGTTTATTTGGGGCCATCTTTTTAAAAGTTTATAGCTGAGAGGTTGGGAGCAGGGGAGAGGGAGAGGGAGAGGGAGAGGGGGAGAGGGAGAGAGAGAGAGAGAGAGAGAGAGAGAGAGACTGACTTCCATCTAGTTCATCCCCCAGATGGCTGCAATAGCTGGAGCTGAGCCAATCCAGAGCCAGGAGCCAGGAGCTTCTTCCAGGTCTCCCATGCGGGTGCAGGGGCCCAAAGACACAGGCCATAGCAGAGAGCTGGATTGGAAGTAGAGCAGCTGGGACTCAAACTGGTGCCCATATGGGATGCTGGCACTGCAGGCTGCAGGCTACACCACAACACTGGCCCTGGGAAAGTCTTGATGGACATATACTTTTGTTCTTTTAAAAATAATCTTATTTTTTAAAAAATCTTATTTTATTCATTTATTAGGGAACGAGGGAGGGAGAGCGCTCCCATCTGCTAGTTCACTCCCTAAATGTCCTCAGTGGCCCCTGGGGCTGGGCAGGGTAGGACTGAAGCCAGGTGAGTGGCAGGAGCTTAATGCAGGTCTCCCACAAGGGTGGCAGGAACATAATTACTGGACCCATCACGGCTGCCTCCCAGGGTCTGCATGGGCAGGAAGCTGAGTCAGGAGCTGGAACAAGGGTTTGAACCCAGGTATTCTACCGTGGAATATAGGTGTCTTAACCACGAGACTGAACGTCTGCTCTCCTGGATGGTTGTATTCTAAGTAATACTTTGGTAGTGGAGCTTTGCATGTTCCTTTGCCGTTCATCAGCTGGATTGGTTTCAGTTTTGATTTTTTGGTGTTATTTCCTGCATTGTGTCTCCTCACCCTGATTTGTATGGTGAAACTTTAACCTCCAGTGCCTCAGAAGGTGACTGAATTGGGAGATAGGGCTTGTGAAGAGATAATTAAGCTAAAATGGGGTTATTAAGGTAGCTCTAACCCAACACCACTGTGTCCTTATAAGAGATGAGGACTGTGGATGGACCATGTGAGAAGGACATGTCCTGAAGGCAGCCAACTGCAAGCTGAGGAGCGAGGCCCTGGGAGAAGCAACCCTGCCGACACCTTGATCTTGGGCTTCTAGTGTCCAGAATTGGGAGAGAACAATTTCTGTTGCTTTAAGCCACACAGTTTACAGTGTCTTCTTACGGAAGCCCTTGCAAACCAGTACATTTGGGTTTCCGTGTGACTAGCTTCGTTCAGGCCAAAGAGTAAAACTGGTGATTAAATAAAAAATTTATTATTCTTAGTTTTTCCTAGGATTAAAAGTCTGCCAAAATCCAGTCTATTTTTCTTCATGGGAATTTAGCCATCGATGACTTGAGGATGGTTTTTCTTCAAACCTTTGGCGACAGCGACACCCAGTGGTTATTTCTTTTAAATACACTTTTCAGTGGCTCAATGTGCAGTATGTTGCTTGAGAGGAAAAAATAAATATGCCCAAGCTTCACCCCAAAGAAATCGTGTCAGAATCTCTGGAAGAGTGGGAGCTCAGCCCTGAGCTCATATGGCCTTTGTGAAATAAGTGAACAGAAGATGCAGGCTGCTCACGGGTCGTGTTAAACAGCACTGGGTTTCCCTTGGAGGGGGCAGCCGTGGCCTCAATGAGGAGTTCAGAATACGACCTGCTCAGTCCCAAGGGACTTAGGGAGCCTTACAGGGAGACACTGCCTGGTCTGTCACGTAATATGCTGGCTGATTTCTTTAGGTCTTTTCTGCCTGTAATCATAGACAAGAATTTGCCGGGATCCAGTACAGCAGCAGATGCTGAAGTCTAGTGCTTTAGTTAAAATCTTAACCTGGGTGCTTCCCTTCTTTCCCTCTTTCACTACCTCTAGGCTTACAAAGATATGCATTTTAATACTTTGGAAATTAGCCCAATTGCCATTTACAATTTTCCTTGTTAAGAATTAAAAGTAAAAATTAATGGCTTAATTTTCCTGGGATTAGTTTTTCTGTGGCTGGTGCTGACTGTCTCACATTACTATTTTCTTTCTTTTTTTAAGACTCATTTATTTGAAAGACAGTGTTATCAGGCTGGTGCTGTGGTGCAGTGGGTTAAGCTGCCACCTGCAGTGCTGGCATCTCATGGGCATCGGTTTGAGCCTCAGCTGCTCTGCTTCCAATCCAGCTCCCTGCCAATGTTCCTGGGAAAGTGGCAGAAGGTGGCCCAAGTCCTTGGGCCCCTGCCACCCACCTGGGAGACCTGGAAGAAGCTCCTGGCTCCTGACTTGGGTCTGGCCCAGCCCTGGATGTTGTAGCCATTTGGAGAATAAACTAGCGGATGAAAAATCTCTGTGACTGACTGCCAAATAAATCTTGGAAAAAAAAAAAAAAAAACCTCAATTAAAAAAAAAAAGGCAGAGCTGCAGGAAGAGGAGAGATAGAGATCTTCCACCCCCTGGTTCACTCCCCAGATAGCCACAACAGTTAGGGCTGAGCCTGGCGGAAGCCAGGAACCAGGAGCTCCTTCCAGGTCTCCCACGGAGGTGGCAGGGGCCCAGGGACTTGGGCCATCCTCCCTTGCTTTTCTCAGGCCATTAGCAGGATTGGAAGTGGAGCAGCTGGGACTTGAACTTGCAGCAATACAGGTTGCTGACTCGGGAGCTGCACGGCATTGACCCAGTTACTGTTTTCTTAAATCCAAGAGCCAATAGTGCCCCATGGCGTGTGCATGGCGTCCTGCGCTCAGGCTGTGTCGTACCACAGTGAGAGGTGTGAGAGCGAGAGGCTTCTGGCCGAGAGAGTGAGTGACAGTTCTGCGTTGGCAGACGTTCAGAGAGGGTCTCTGGGGACCTGCTCCTGACACACCGCTACAACTCGGCCAGAGAGGAGCGGAAGAGAGAAAGAGCAGGACCTGGTGAAGAGGTCGCTTCGGAGGCTCCGGCTCCAAGTTCCTTCGCGGGGAGGCGTGGGCCGTGTCCCGTGTAACCCGGAGCCTGAGGCCCCGCGGGAGATTTGAAGGGTGCTTGGAGCGGCGGGTGCAGCGCAGTGCAGTGTGGACTCGGCCTGAGGACCGAGGGGCCGAAGACGAGCCTCCGGCTGCGATTGGTGGAGCCACAGCAGGTGTGAAGGGCACAGAACGTGGGCGTGTCATCCCGGACACCAGACGGGCTGCTCTCTTGGGAGAGAAAGGAGCTGTGGGATCATGTCTTCCTGTTTCGTCCTGTAAGAGACGGCTTTCATTCCCCTCTGCTTGAACGCGGCCGCCCTCGGTGACTGGCCTCTAATGCAGTTGGGAAATAGAGTCGTGGGAATATAAGAAGTGGTTGCTCGCTTTTTCTTTTCCAAGATTGACTGATGTATTTGAAAGACAGAGGGAGGAGCAGAGAGAGGGAAAGACATATCGGTATTCTGTCAGCTGGTTCACTCCATAAGTGGCCTTGGTGTCAAAGCCAGGGCACAGGAACTTCATCAGGGTCTCCCACATGGGTGCAGGGCCCCATGCACTTGGGCCATCTTCTTCTGCTTTTCCAGGCACATGAGAAGGGAGATGGATTGGCCGTGGAGCAGCTGGGACTGACACTGGCGTTCCTATGGGATACTGATGTCACGGCTGCGACTAAACGCGCTGTGTCGCATGGCCAGCCCTGGCATCATAGCTTTCTCCTTGTCTTTCCCTGGGCTCGTGTGACTGCTGTGTTGTGAGACACTCAGTCAGCCCTGTGATGGGGCTGTCAGATCAAAGTTGAATGCCCACTTGAGCTTGGATTTCAAAACAAAACAATACTCTTAAAGTACTTGCATGTCCCAAATATGATACCAACTGGGCATTCTTGGGTTGGAGTTGCCACTGTGTTTGGGATATCCAGTGGCCTTGGCATTGTCTCTGACCTATGAGGAGGCAGAAGAAGTGCTAGCATTTTCATCTGAGGGAGGGGCTGACAACTTTGTAAGTAAAATCTATTCTGTTTTAAAACTATTTAATGTGCTTGAAAGGTAGAGAGACAGAGAAAAATCTCTGATCTGCTGGTTTACTCCCCAAATGCATGCAGCAGCTGAGGCTGGGCCTGGCTGAAGCCAGGAGTCAAGAACTGACTCCAGGTCTCCTGTGTGGGTGGCAGGGACCCAAATACTTGAACTGTAACCTACTGCTTCCCAGGGCGTGCATCGGTAAGCACAGTTTGAGGGGGTGGGGGAGGCCACTGTATCCGGCATGCTGTTGATTGGATGTGCCGCTGCTATTGAACTGACTTCAGGGCTGCCCTGATTGATGGGGGCCCCTGTGAAATCATTCCAGCTGCACTCTTTTTTATTTTTTAAGATTTATTTACTTATTTGAAAGTCGGAGTTATACAGAGAGAGAAGGAGAGGCAGAGAGAGAGAGAGAGAGAGAGAGAGAGAGAGAGGTCTTCCATCTTCTGGTTCACTCCCCAGTTGGCCGCAACGGCCGAAGCTGCACCGATTTGAAGCCAGGAGCTTCTTCCAGTGCAGGGTGCAGGGGCCCAAGGACTTGGGCCATCTTCTACGGCTTTCCCAGGCCATAGCAGAGAGCTGGATTGGAAGTGGAGCAGCCGGGACTCGAACTGGCACCCATATGAGATGCCGGGACTGTAGGTGGTGGCTTTACCCGCCATACCACAGCGCCGGCCCCTGTGCTCTGTATCTGAATTAACATGTTCTTGTGGCTAGCACTTAACAGAGTCCCCCTAAAATCAGCTTAAATAGGCAAGAGAATTTACTGTAAGGATGTACAGTAGCTAATGCAATAGGCATTCAGTATTTTTAGAATGAACGAATGAGGTGACTCAGGGATGAACAGTGAATGTGAGCAGAGATTTCCCCTGACAACGATGTCCTGGGATAGGAAAGGGATAGGATTTAGGTTAGCCTGCTTAGAGTGAGGTCAGGCCCTTGTTGCTTGGGAGAAGCGAGACCCTCTATTTCTGGCCAGTGACTGTGGCTGTGAGTGCTGGGGTCCAGCAGCCATTTTGATATCTTGCAAAGCTGGAATCAGAATGATGCTGACTCAGAGGAGAGAGCCATTGACGAAAGAGACACCAAGACTCAGCGTCCTGTCATGCCACTCCCGAAGTCCTAATTCTCTGTTTCTTCCAGTACCATAGCGGTTCTCAGCAGGGCATGACTCTGCCCCCGAAAGGAGATTTGGCCGCACGGGGACACAGTTTTGGTAGTCGCCATGGGGTGGGCCATCCTGACGTCGGGTGGATGGAGGCCATGGAAGCCGCTACACATCCCACAGTGCACAAGAGAGCCCCCAGCCCTGCAACCAAGAATTCTCTGGCCCCAAACGTCTGCTCTGATGAGAAAATCTGGCCTAAGGGTCTGGTTGGGTTCGGGTTCTTTTTATGGGCAAGGTGCTTTGTCGGGGCTCTGTGTGCTTCGGGCTACATCACAGCAGGCTTGTTTGCTGGGCTCTCCTGACTTGCGCACCTGCAGGCGCTCCTCTTCCAATGTCCACATCTAGAAAACCCTCCCCATTCTCCTAAGCCCGGGGCACTGTCTTCCCCTCAGTCTCTCCACCTGCAATGCCTTTCTTGACGTGGCCGTGGGCTGGGCGTTTTGGGGTACATCAGTGTGTTTGCTCCTTATTGGGCTCCCAGAGCTCTGGGATGAAGTAAGCCTCGATATGTGTCTGATACATAAATCAGTCAGTGACAAATGAGTGACCCATCACTCAGACATTTGAGCCAGCCAGAGGCAAGGTCTCTGTGGGTAGGAGCTGAATCAACGCTTTTGTGTGCTTGTGAGTCCATTCCTTTCCACCACTCAGCAGGGAAATAGCGTGACAAACAGTCTACACATATACAGCTGAATATGAGTCAGCCTCAAAGAAAGAAATCCTGCCCCAGGCTGCAGTGTGGATGCAACTGGAGGATGTTATGCTAAGTGAAATAAACCAATCACAAAGACACTGTACTGTTCTACTCACACTGGGTGCCTGGGTGCTCAGACTCCTGAGTGGTGGTAGCCAGGGCCTGGGGCTGTAAGAAAGGAGAGATGTTGTTCAGGGGGTGGAGAGTTTCCATTTTGCAAGATGAGAACATTCTAGAGATCCATTACACAACAATGTGTACATGATTAACAGGAATGTATTGCACACTTAAAAAGGATTAAGATGGCATATCCTTTTTTTTTAAAACCACAATAATAATGAAGTAATTTGTGAGGATTAAAAAAAAATTGTCCCTGTGGGTTACACCTTGAGTTACTCGGTTGGATTTGGGAGGCAGAGCTCCGGCGGGTTCTCTCATTGTTTTGTGCTGATTTATGAGATTTTGCCTGCTTGTTTTCAGGGGTGAGCCTTGTGACCAAGTTCTGGGGCTCCCCATTGTGTCTCCCATGCTGTCTGAACCTCTGGCTGGCCTTGGCCAGGGTACGTGCTTCTCTCTGCCACCAGCCTTGCTGACAAGGGCAGGGAGAGCCACTCGGTGCCTGGGTCCTGTGCTGGGTTCAGGGCCTTAGGTCCCATGGTGGCCTGGGTTCTGCTTGGAGCCCGATGCAGCTGTGGCGGGCTTGTCCTTCCACACTGTGTAGCGGAGCTGCTCGCTTTTTAATGGTGACACCCCTGACGTGTGTTCCTGTCTGTCCCTAAGCGGAGCTGTCACTTGCTGTATTCCTCCCACTGTCTCAGCCATGGGCAGAGGGCTCTCTCTGCAAGGGGCCTTCACACCTAGGTGGTGCGGCTCCTACTGCCTTTTATCTGGGCCTGAGAACACAAGGCCCCCAACAGAGGGGCTGCTGCTCACAAAGGGAGGTGAGACCCTTCCTTCCTGCCCCCCTTGGCCGCACCCCAGGAGTCTGCCCTCTGCTAAAAGCGGAGCCTCAGAGTTGGCCAATGGCATCTGGAAGCCACAGGAACAGCACCTGCATTTCCGCTCTCCTCCGTCCTGCTGCCCGGCTCCAGGCAGGTTACACATCCATCTGGGAAGCTACGTAAAGCAATAGACGCCACAGTCCTGCCCGGGGAGGAGTGCTGTGGTCAGTTCCTAGGCTGGGAACCGACCGGGTGGTCAGGAGGTTATTTTCTCCTTTTCCTGACAATTATCAGCCCTAACGACGCAAGATCAATAGGAAGCAGACAGTGGAAAGAGGGCAATGGACACTTTGCTGAGGTCGATGATTTCACAGAACTGTTGCTGTTCACTCCGATGACCCTGTAAATTGGTTTCCACCTTGTCGCTGGGGCCTTCAAGCTGGGACCTGTGAAATGTCCTTGGGCTGCTGTCAGCTGTCCTCTGTCCCTGTTATGTCTACATGGTCCAGAGATGGTTGTTGCATCCGGAATATCCTGTCTCACTGCCTGTGTTCTGAGTCCAAGAGAAGCTCCCAGGCCTATTCCTGGTGTACATGCAGTCCAGAAGTTTCCCAAAGACCGGTGTGGTTCCTGAAGAGAGGCCTGGGGGAGTTTTTTCTTTCAAGGGGTTTCCAAATAGTCTGTGGGTACTCTGCATTTTTTTAAAGATTTATTTATTTGAAAGAGCCACACACAAGGAGAGGCAGAGAGAGAGAGAGAGAGAGGAGTCTTCAATCCATTGGTTCACTCCCCAGTTGGCTGTAATGGCTGGAGCTGTACCCATCCAAAGCCAGTAGCCAGGAGCTGCTTCCAGGTCTCCCACGTGGGTGCAGGGGCCCAAGGACTTGGGCCATCTTCCACTGCTTTCCCAGGTCACAGCAGAGAGCTGGATCAGAAGTGGAGCAGCTGGGACTAGAACTAGCACCCATATAGGATGCTGGCACTGCAGATGGTGGCTTTACCCACTATGCCACAGTGCCGGCCCCTTTTTTGTTTTGTTTTAAAGATTTATTTGAAAGGCTTTGTAATTGGAGTGGGTGGGTGGGGGGAGATGGAGAAATCATTTATCCACTGGTTCATTCCTCAGATGGCCGCAACTAGGGGCGGTCCTGGCAGAAACCAAGAGCCTGGAGTTCCATCTGGGTCTCCTATTGGATGCAGGAGGCCCATTCTCTGTTGCCTTCCCAGATGCGTCGGCAGCTAGCTGGGTCAGAAATGGAGTGGCCGGGATTCAAAATGGCGCTCTGATTTGGGATGCTGGTGTTGCAGGTGGCAGCTTAGCCTGCTGTGCACTTGCTGACCCCTTTTCTATTTTTTTTTTTTAGATTTATTTATTTGAAAGGCAGGCTATAGGGGAGAGAAAGAGAATGAGAGGGAAAGTAGGCAGGTGCTCTACTTTTATATCAAACTTCCTTGGAGGAGGTCTGCCTCATTCACTGATTTATTTACCGGGTTTTCCTTCCAGGTCTTGACAGTTCTGTAGTTTTCCTTTTCCAGGGGAGCCTTTTTCTGCCAGGGGGCCATTTGAATATTTATAACATCATTCGCAGACTTAACTTAAAAATTAGCCGCTGAAAGTCTATTGAATTTTGAAAGCTGCCTGCAGTTACCTTGGCAGGACCAGACCAAGTAATTCTGTGGCCTTTTATGGCCTGTGGGCCAGATGTTCTCCATCCCTGTCTTACATAAAGTCTCCTTCTGTGGGATAGCCATTCCCAGGTGTGTCTTAGGAAAATCTAGGATTTTGGTTTTCTTTTTTTCAAAATATTTAAGAGGTAGAGTGAGCAATGACAAGAGTGGGAGAGTGCCTACATCTGCTGGTTTATTTCCCAAACTCCCAAAACTCCTGGGGCTGGGCTAGGCCAAACCTGGAAGCCTGGAACTCAGCCCAGGCCCCTTCATTACATGGGTGCCAGGGGCCTCCTTACTTGAGCTATCACCTGCTGCCTACTGAGGTGTGCATTAGCAGGAAGCTGGAATTGGGAACTGAGCTGGAACGTGAACCCAAATACTTTGATACAGGATGTGGGTGTCTTAAATGCTAGGCCAAATGCTTGTCCTGGGCTTTTGGTTTTAAGTACTTGGTGAAAAGCACAGCTCTACTGAAATTGAGGACTGGGAGGGGATCTTAAAGAGTATCTTGGGAAACCCTGGAGGGGAGGGCGATGGGTGGATGGGTAGACACTTGTAAGAGGCTTGATGTTTGGGTATAGGCTAAAATAAGACTTGGGGTTTGCGGAGCTGATGAGGTACACACTCTATCATGGTGTGTATGTGTGTATGTTTTTGGAATGAATGACAGGCCTCTAGGGTATTCAGTGTGTTTGATTCCTATTGCTGCTGTAACTAGTGACTACAAACTTAGTGGCTAAAAACATATATATTTTTTTAAAGATTTATTTGAAAGGCAGAGAGAGAGGTCTTCCATCTGATGGTTCACTCCCCAGATGGCTGCAATGGCTGGAGCTGAAGGAGCCAGGGACTACTTCTGGGTCTTCCATGTGGGTGCAGGAGCCCAAGGACTGCTTTTCCAGGCCATAGGAGACAGCTGGATCAGATGTGGAGCAGCGGGAACTAGAACACAGCGCCAGCCCCAACAACATAGATTTATTCTCCTAGAATTCTAGAGATAAAAATTGTAAAATCAAAATGTCAGTAGGACTATGTTTGTTCTGTAGGCTCTAGGGGGAGTCTGTTTCCTAGCCTTTCCCAGCTTCTAGAAGTCACCTGCATTTCTTGGCTTGTAGCCCCTTTCCATCTTCACAACTCTGATGTCTGCTTCTGTCCTCACATCTTTTCTGACTCTGCCACTCTGGCTTCCCCTTCGTAAGGACCTTTGTGACCACACTGTATGCACCACAATAATCCAGGATAACTTCTCCAACTCAAGATCTTAATCACATTTGCAGATGTGCAAATGTACCCTTTGTGGTGTAAAGGTACATAATCATTAGTTTTGGCAATTAGGATGTGGGCGTCCTTGTGGACCATTATTCTGTCTTCCACGTTCAGTACTGCGGAGATCCTCAGGGAGATGTGAGGGTGATGATAAGGGTTTATAATAGCTCGTATTAAATGCTGATGTACCATTTATGGAACACTTAGGATTTTTTTCAAGCTCACTAAAATGTGGTCCATGAGCGCTCATCCTGAGTCAAGATCTTGATTTGGTCATGCAGTAGGAGTATGATCTTCAGATAATTTCACTAGTTTGGTGGAATACTGTGAGCAATGGGAAGAATTAGCTAGATTATGTTAAATTGAAAATCTTGGAATGTTTTGTGTGAGAATTTCCTTTGGCAAATTGTTTCTAAAGTCTTTGCAGTTTGGGGTGAATTTACAAACTTGTCCAGAAACTTCGTTTTCTTTTGCACTTTCTATTTGTGTTAGTTCAGATAATCTGAGAAGCAGACACCAAGATGAGATTTGACATGCATGAGATCTATTGGGGAAAATATTTGTGAGGGATAGAGAACCTTGGACTGGGCTGCAGGTCCGACGTGTGGAGGAGAGCACCAGGGTGGCTGGAGTCAGTCTTGCTGGAAGAGGTAAGTATTGGGTGAACTGAGCTGCGGTGTTGTGTGGCGTGCCTTGAGCAGGGAACCTCATCAGAGGATGCCTTATGGAAGAGTATCTCAATCCCAGCTGCCTGGTAGAGGGGCCATCTTGGGATAGGGAGGGGCAGTTAGAATGGGAGTGCACAGGGGCACCAACAAGGGGCTGCTGTAGCATTTCTTAGGTAGCTTGTGTTAAGGCGCATGGATCAGGCTAGTTAGTGGCAATGAGAATGGAATATCCATGTACAGTTATGCATCCCTCCACAATAAATTTCTCTCCTCTCTGGAACCACTGGAATGTGTTAAATCAGTTTTGATGGTCAGTGGGCCAGGACATGTTTACCAAGCTGTTCTTAAGTGGCCATAGTGAAGAATGTTGTTCGTTTTGCATATAACTGACCTGATCCCTGTGTGGATTGATCGGATAGTTCTAGTCTACAACCCATTCCTCTTTTCTTCTCTTTCTTTCCTCTTGGGCTTAGGAATTCAATATAATTTATGTTAGGAAGAGGAATGGTCAAGATGTGATTCTTCCATTCTTTGATAGACAAACATTCACAAAAGGTGAATTATGTCAATTTGCATTTTTTGAATTTATTGTAATATCTGAAGTTCCTGATGGCTCATTGAAACAAAAGAACAGGAAAGGTTGTTTTGGGAAAGCTTGGTGTATGAGAACTGAATGTCAGAGGTAGAAATTGCTGTGAGACTCAAGACAGACAAATCCAGGATTAGCCAGGGTATAATTTTTAAGCAGGGACTCATGGATAGAAATGTGTCTTCAGCAGCTATAAGACAGAGGAGCCCCATGCTCTGAGACAGGGGAAAAGGGTTTTATAGACGAAAGTTAGCCAGTATGCACCTGGGCTTTCTCAGGAAATACCGACATTCCAGGCATTATAAGAGACATTCAGACATCAATGCCAGCCATGGAATTATTATTTTAAGGACTCTGTTTATCTCTTAGGATTTAGGGTGAGTGGCAGGGTGACCTAAAGGGCAAGATGGAGGTTATGACCGAGATGGCAGCAGTCAAGTCCCGCTGAATCTTTACAGAGGTGGAGGACGTGTGGGGTTAGAAGACAGTCGTTCTGGCCACTAATTTGATTTGAGAACGTTTGACCTTGAATGTATCTATTTCTGAAATGTGTCATCAGGCAGGATCAAAGCAGGTTTGCATGGGAGTAAGGGAGTGGCCTCATTGCTAGAGGGAAATCCAACCAAACTGGTAGGAGAGGCTCTAGAACTTAGGATGACTTGGGGGTCTTAGGAGGGTAGAATGTGGCAGCAGAACAGAGCTGTCGGTCCAAGCACTTGGGGATTCAGCTGGACATGACTCAGGCATTTTGGATGTACTCCTCATCCTGTTCTTCAGGTAGTCCCATGGTCATCTGAAACCCTTCAGATGATGGGATAAATGAAGTGTTAAGCTGACATGCCACTTTTACCTGAAGCTCTCATCTGAGCCTGCAATGTCTCTCACCTGACATCAGGAATATTAATATTTCTTGAAAAAAGTCCAGGTGCAGTCTGATTAGCTACAGGATGTCTTTATCCATAAAATTCCTTTTTTGATTTATGGTGTGGAGATCCACATGTCTCATGGCTGTCCAAGGACCACATTGCTATCCATAAGTCTTCCCAATAAATTTTACTGTATAAGAAATCTGTCTTGGATTTGACCTTTTTCATTTGTCTCTTGGCCCCGTCTGCCTTTGGTGACTGGTTTTCATATACCAGGCTTTTTCCCAAATGGGGAAGGTCTACCATTAGCTACTGGACTGGGTTTATTTTTTTTTTTTTATTATTTTTTTTGGACTGGGTTTACAAATAGGGTTCTAGCCCTTGGGTGTGGAAAAGAAAGGCAAGGACTTCGTTGTAGAGTCACATTATTGATGTAGGGTTCAGGAGAAAGTAAGACAAGGCCAGGAGCCGAGGTGCAGAATCGCAGCTGCAGTGGGAGTTCTAGTGAATGTCCACTTGTGTTTCTTGAGTCTACTGTTGAACGTATAGTGGGGGTGCTGATGGCTCTTGAGGTGGGAGGTCAAGGGCTCCAATGTGGAGGGTGAGTCTGGGAACCAGGTTACCTTGTTGGTGAATCCTTATAACATAAATGTAGATTTTTTTTTAATTTGACATATAGAGTTAAATAGAGAGACAGAGAGAAAGGTCTTCCTTCCGTTGGTTCACTCCCTAAATGGCTGCTATGGCCAGGGCTACGCCAATCCAAAGCCAGGAGCCAGGAGCCAGGTGCCTCCTCCTGGTCTCCCGTATGGGTGCAGGGCCCAAGCACCTGGGCCATCCTTCACTGCCCTCCCGGGCCACAGCAGAGAGCTAGACTGGAAGAGGAGCAACCAGGACTAGAACCTGGCGCCCATATGGGATGCTGGCGCTGCAGGTGGAGGATTAACCAAGTGAGCCACGGTGCTGGCCACATAAATGTAGATCTTAAACAAAATCAGAGCCACCTGGAAGGCTTGTTGAAGCAAATTGCAGGGTTTCACCCTCAGTTTTCAGTTCAGTAGGGCTGAGCTGGGGTCCAAGAATTTGCATTTCTTTTTTTTTTTTCCCAGAAAACTTTTATTTAAGGAAAACAAACTTCATGCATTTCTTAAACACAACTTTAGGAATATAGTGATTCTTCCCACCGTACTTATCCTTTCACCCACACTCCCACCCCTCTTCCTCCTCCCTCTCCTATTCCCATTCATATTTTTTTTTACTAAGATCTATTTTCAATTAACTTTTTACACATATGATTAATTCTATACTAAGAGTTCAACAAATTGTATATAAAAATACCATCCTCAGTAGTCAAGACAAGGGTTGTTCAAAATTGTAGCTTCTCAAATTATCAATTTCATTCTACAGATTATTGATGCTCTATTGGTTACCACGGATCAGTGAGAAAATATAGTATTGGTCCTTTGGAGACTGGTTGATTTCACTATGATGTTTTCCAGTTCCAGTTTCATCCATTTTATTGTAAATTGTGGAATTTCATTTTTTTTGCCACTGTGTAGTATTCCATGGTGTACATATCCAATAATTTCTTTTTTTTTATTTATTGTGATGAAGATTCTTTTTTTTTAAACTTTTATTTAATGAATATAAATTTCCAAAGTACGATTTATGGATTACAATGGCTTCCCCCCCATACCATCCCTCCCACCCACAGCCCTCCCCTTTCCCACTCCCTCTCCCCTTCCATTCACATCAAGATTCATTTTCGATTATCTTAATATACAGAAGATCAGCTTAGTATACATTAAGTAAGGATTTCAACAGTTTGCTCCCACACAGAAACATAAAGTGAAAAATAATAGATGTTTTTTTTAAATGATGATGAAATCAGATCAGACCTATTGTCATGTTTAATCCCAGTGAGAGTCAAGTTGGGAGTTGATAATTTTTTTTTTTTTTACAGAGGATCAGTTTAGTATGCATTAAGTAAAGATTTCAACAGTTTGCACCCCCATAGAAACACAAAGTGAAATATATTGTTTGAGTACTCGTTATAGCATTAAATCTCAATGCACAGCACATTAAGGACAGAGATCCTACATGAGGAGTAAGTGCACAGTGACTCCTGTTGTTGACTTTACCTATTGACACTCCTGTCTATGGCATCAGTAATCTCCCTATGCTCCAGTCATGAGTTCCCAAGGCTATGGAAGCCCTCTGAGTTCTCCGATTCTTATCTTGTTTAGACAAGGTCATAGTCAAAGTGGAGGTTCTCTCCTCCCTTCAGAGAAAGGTACCTCCTTCTTTGAAGACCTGTTCTTTCCACTGAGATCTCACTCACAGAGATCTTTTGCCAGAGTGTCTTGGCTTTCCATGCCTGAAATACTCTCATGGGCTTTTCAGCCAGATCCGAATGCCTTTAGGGCTGATTCTGAGGCCAGAGTGCTATTTAGGACATCTGCCATTCTATGAGTCTGCTGAGTATCTCACTTCCCATGTTGGATCACTCTCCCCTTTATTTATTCTATCGGTTAGTGTTAGCAGGTACTAGACTTGTTTATGTGCTCCCTTTGACTCTTAGTCCTTTCATTATGATCAATTGTGAACTGAAATTGATCACTTGGACTAGTTAGATGGCATTGGTACATGCCACCTTGATGGGATTAAATTGGAGTCCCCTGGTATGTTTCTAACTCTACCATTTGGGGCAAGTCAGCTTGAGCATGTCCCATATTGTATATCTCTTCCCTCTCTTATTCCTACTCTTATGTTTAACAGGGATCACATTTCAGTTAAATTTCAACACTTAAGAATAACTGTGTATTAATTACAGAATTAAACCAGTCATATTAAGTAGAACAGACAAAAAAACTACTAAGAGGGATAATGTATTAAGTTGTTCATTAACAGTCAGGGCTATGCTGATCAAGTCACCGTTTCCCATAGTGTCCATTCCACTTCAACAGGTTTCCTTTTTGGTGTTCAGTCAGTTGTCACCGATCAGGGAGAACATATGGTATTTGTCCCTTTGGGACTGGCTTATTTCACTCAGCATGATGTGTTCCAGATTCCTCCATTTTGTTGCAAATGACTGGATTTCGTTGTTTCTTACTGCGGTATAGTATTCTAAAGAGTACATATCCCATAATTTCTTTATCCAGTCTACCGTTGATGGGCATTTAGGTTGGTTCCAGGTCTTAGCTATTGTGAATTGAGCTGCAATAAACATTAGGGTGCAGACCTCTTTTTTGTTTGCCAGTTTAAATTCCTTTGGGTAAATTCCAAGGAGTGGGATGGCTGGGTCGAACGGTAGGGTTATCTTCAGGTTTCTGAGGAATCTCCAGACTGACTTCCATAGTGGCTTTACCAGTTTGCATTCCCACCAACAGTGGGTTAGTGTCCCTTTTTCCCCACATCGTCATCAGCATCTGTTGTTGGTAGATTTCTGTATGTGAGCCATTCTAACCGGGGTGAGGTGAAACCTCATTGTGGTTTTGATTTGCATTTCCCTGATTGCTAATGACCTTGAACATTTTTTCATGTGCCTGTTGGCCATTTGGATTTCCTCTTTTGAAAAATGTCTATTGAGCTCCTTGGCCCATCTCTTGAGTGGGTTGTTGGTTTTGTTTTTGTGGAGTTTCTTGATCTCTTTGTAGATTCTGGTTATTAACCCTTTATCTGTTGCATAGTTTGCAAATATTTTTTCCCATTCTGTCGGTTGTCTCTTCACTCTCCTGACTGTTTCTTTTGCAGTACAGAAACTTCTCAATTTGATGCAATCCCAATAGTTAATTTTGGCTTTGACTGCCTGTGCCTCCTGGGTCTTTTCCAGAAACTCTTTGCCTGTGCCAATATCTTGAAGGGTTTCTCCAATGTTCTCTAGTAACTTGATGGTGTCAGGTCGTAGATTTAGGTCTTTAATCCATGTTGAGTGGATTTTTGTGTAAGGTGTAAGGTAGGGGTCTTGTTTCATGCTTCTGCACGTGGAAATCCAATTTTCCCAGCACCATTTATTGAATAGACTGTCCTTGCTCCAGGAATTAGTTTTAGATCCTTGATCAAATATAAGTTGGCTGTAGATGTTTGGGTTGATTTCTGGTGTTTCAATTCTGTTCCATTGGTCTATCCATCTGTTTCTGTACCAGTACCATGCTGTTTTGATTACAACTGCCCTGTAGTATGTCCTGAAATCTGGTATTGTGATGCCTCCGGCTTTGTTTTTGTTGTACAAGATTGCTTTAGCTATTCGAGGTCTCTTGTGCCTCCATATAAATTTCAGCACCATTTTTTCCAGATCTGAGAAGAAGGTCTTCAGTATCTTGATTGGTATTGCATTGAATCTATAAATTGCTTTTGGGAGAATGGACATTTTGATGATATTGATTCTTCCAATCCATGAGCATGGAAGATTTTTCCATTTCTTGGTATCCTCTTCTATTTCTTTCTTTAAGGTTTTGTAATTTTCATCATAGAGATCTTTAACGTCCTTGGTTAAGTTTATTCCAAGGTATTTGATTGTTTTTGTAGCTATTGTGAATGGGATTGATCTTAGAAGTTCTTCCTCAGCCATGGCATTGTCTGTGTATACAGAGGCTGTTGATTTTTGTGCATTGATTTTATACCCTGCTACTTTGCCAAAATCTTCTATGAGTTCCAATAGTCTCTTAGTAGAGTTCTTTGGGTCCCCTAAATAAAGAATCATGTCATCTGCAAAGAGGGATAGTTTGAGTTCTTCCTTCCCAATTTGTATCCCTTTAATTTCTTTTTCTTGCCTAATAGCTCTGGCTAGAACCTCCAGAACTATATTGAATAGCAGTGGTGAGAGTGGACATCCCTGTCTGGTCCCAGATCTCAGTGGAAATGCTTCCAACTTTTCCCCATTCAATAGGATGTTGGCTGTGGGTTTTTCATAGATTGCTTTGATTGTATTGAGGAATGTTCCTTCCAAACCCAGTTTGCTTAGAGTTTTCATCATGAACGGGTGTTGTATTTTATCAAATGCTTTCTCGGCATCTATTGAGATAATCATATGGTTTTTCTTCTGCAGTCTGTTAATGTGGTGTATCACATTGATTGTCTTGTGCACATTAAACCATCCCTGCATACCAGGGATAAATCCCACTTGGTCTGGGAGGATGATCTTTCTGATGTGTTGTTGCATTCTATTGGCGAGAATTTTATTGAGGATTTTTACTTCTATGTTCATCAGGGATATTGGTCTGTAATTCTCTTTCAATGCTGCATCTCTTTCCGGCTTAGGAATTAAGGTGATGCTGGCTTCATAGAAAGAATTTGGGAGGATTCCCTCTTCTTCGATTGTTCTGAATAGTTTGAGAAGAATTGGAGTTAGTTCTTCTTTAAATGTCTGGTAGAATTCAGCAGTGAATCCATCTGGTCCTGGGCTTTTCTTTGTTGGGAGGGCCTTTATTACTGTTTCAATTTCTGTCTCAGTTATGGGTCTGTTTAGGTTTTCGATGTCTTCCTGGTTCAATTTAGGCAGGTTGCATGTGTCCAGGTATGTATCCATTTCTGATAGGTTTCCCTGTTTGCTGGCATACAAGTCCTTGTAGTAATTTCTGATGATTCTTTTTATTTCTGTGGTGTCTGTTGTTACGTTTCCTTTTTCATCTCTGATTTTATTGATTTGGGTCTTTTCTCTTCTTTTTTTAGTTAGTTGGGCCAATGGGGTGTCAATTTTGTTTATTTTTTCAAAAAACCAGCTCCTCGTTTGGCTGATTTTTTGTAATGTTTTTCTTGATTCAATCCTGTTGATTTCTTCTCTGATTTTAATTATTTCTCTTCTCCTACTAGATTTGGGTCTGGTTTGCTGTAGGTTTTCTAGATCCTTGAGGTGATTTGAAAGCTCATCTATTTGGTGCCTTTCCAATTTCTTGATGTAGGCACCTATTGATATAAACTTCCCTCTTAACACTGCTTTTGCTGCGTCCCATAAGTTTTGGTATGTTGTGCTGTTATCCTCATTTACTTCCAGAAAGTTTTTGATTTCTCTTTTGATTTCTTCTATGACCCATTGTTCATTCAGGAGCATGTTGTTCAATCTCCATGCGTTTGCGTATGCGCTAGGGATTCCTGAGTTGCTAATTTCCAACTTCATTCCTTTATGGTCTGAGAAGCTGCATGGTATGATTCTAATTCTTTTGAATTTGCTGAGACTTGCTTTATGGCCTAGTATGTGGTCAATCCTAGAGAAGGTTCCATGTACTGCTGAGAAGAATGTAAAATCTTTAGCTGTAGGATTGAAAGTTCTGTATATATCTGTTAGATCCATTTGGGCTATAGTGTCGTTTAAATCTACTGTATCCTTGTTGATCTTCTGTCCTATTGATCTGTCTATTTCTGAGAGTGGAGTATTGAAGTCCCCCAGTACTATTGTATTGGGGTCTAAGTCTCCCTTTAAGTCCGTTAACAAATCTTTTAGATAAACCGGTGCCCTGTAGTTAGGTGCATATACATTGATAATTGTTATATCTTCCTGTTGAATTGATCCCTTAATCATTATGTAGTGTCCCTCTTTGTCTCTCTTAACGGTTTTTGTGGTAAAGTTTATTTTGTCCTATATTAAGATGGCTACACCCGCTCTTTTTTCATTTCTGTTGGCATGGTATATCTTTTTCCAGCCTTTCACTTTCAGTCTGTATGGATCTTTGTTGGAAAGATGTGTTTCTTGTAAGCAGCAAATAGATGGGTTTTGTTCCTTAACCCAATCAGCCAATCGGTGTCTTTTAACTGGACAGTTCAGGCCATTCACGTTCAATGTGACTAATGATAAGTGGTAACTTTGCCCTGCCATTTGCCAAAGATAAGTTCTAATATATGCTTTGAATTCTCTGTGATCTTTTGCTGTGAGCTTTCCTTCCTTGGTTTCCTTCCTTTACCTTCTTTCATATTGATGACCGTGTTTCTTTGTTTCTGTGTGTAACACATCTTTAAGCATCTTTTGCAGGGCTGGACGAGTGGCAACAAATTCTTTCAATTTCTCTTTGCTATGAAAAGTCTTTATTTCACCTTCATTCACAAATGATAGCTTTGCAGGATATAATATTCTGGGCTGGCAGTTGTTCTCTCTTAGTACCTGGGCTATATCTCGCCATTCCCTCCTAGCTTGTAGAGTTTCTGATGGGAAGTCAGCTGTGAGTCTGATTGGAGATCCTCTGAGAGTAATCTGACGTTTCTCTCTTGCACATTTTAGGATCTTTTCTTTATGTTTCACTGTGGAGAGTTTAATTACAACGTGTCGTGGTGAGGATCTCTTTTGGTCGTGTTTATTAGGGGTTCTGTGAGCTTCCTGTACTAGGATTTTTCTGTCCTTCTCCAAACCTGGGAAATTTTCTGCTAATATCTCACTAAAAAGGCCTTCTAATCCTTTCTCCCTCTCCATGCCTTCAGGAACTCCTAGAACCCGAATGTTGGGTTTTTTAATAGTATCCTGAAGATTCCCGACAATATGTTTTAGATTTCTAATTTCCTCGTCTTTTCTTTGGTTTGACTGTATCCTTTCCTGTTCTCTGTCTTCTAAGTCCGATATTCTCTCTTCTGCTTCTCCCATTCTGTTTGTAAGGCTCTCTATTGTGTTTTTCATTTGATCTATTGAATTCTTCACTTCAGTCACTATCCCAGTTTCCTGTTGTACTAGTTGTTTCGTTTCATTTTGATTCCTCCTTAATATTTCATTTTCACGAGAGAGATTTTCTATCTTGTCCATTAAGGATTTCTGTAGTTCAAGAATTTGCTTTTGAGAACTTCTTAATGTTCTTATCAATTTTTTGAGATCTGCTTCTTGCGTTTCTTCTATGTCATCATCCTCATAATCTTGAATTGGGGTGTCTTTTTCATTTGAGGGCTTCATGGTGACTTCCTTGTTTTTATTACCTTGGTTTTTGCGTTTGTTATTTGGCATATTGGAGATATTTGGTTTCTTCACTGTGGTGCTTTTTCTTGTTATACTATGACTCTAGATTAAGTGGACTGTTTTTGATGGAGCCTTAGGGCTTGAGATGGGTGTGGCCTGAGAGCTCTGTTTGGTGTGCCAAAGGTGACACTCCCAGGTTAGGCGTGGTAAACCTCTCTCTCTCTCTCTCTCTCTCTCTCTCTCTCTTTTTGATTCAAAAGGGAAGTTATTCTGCACAGCTGAATGAAGTTGGAGGTAGTTAGCAGGCAAATGATATACCCACAGGAGCCAGAGATCAGAAGCTCTTTCCCAAGGACCACACAGGGAATCTGTTCCGCCCTCAGAGTGGGCTCAAATTCTCCTTCAGTCTCCCACTGGGTTGCCAAAGTTACGGAATTGTAGCGTCTCTGGAGAGTGCTCATGTGAATTCCGTGAGTTCTCTCCCCCACCGTCTCTTTTTTCACAGTCTCAGTTCAGTAGCACCACAAATTTACTAGGTCCTAATCTCCTGTTAATTCGCCCCGCCCAGAGTCAGGTTTTTCTGCTAGGCTCAGGGCCGGTGCAGACCTGAGGTCGCTCTGCTTATGATGTATGTCCAAGATGGCGCCTGCTCTTTGTCTTGCTCGCCCTTGAGAGGTGAGTGGAGAGAGAGAAACCCGTGTCCGTACCAGTCACCTTTTTTTTTTTCCTCTCTCTCTCTTCCAGTTAGCTTGGTGAAGTCCCCCCCCCCCCCCGGGGGTCGTTCGCTCTAGTCTCCTCTCTCCGCTTGCCTGCCAGTGTCTCGGGTTATTGAGGTTCGGCTCACCTCGCGTTCCAGCGCTGGTGTGTTGAGTCTGCCGCTGGTGTCCCGAACTGTGGGCTCCCATGCTCTCCATGCAGGTCCGCTCCCCTTCCAGCACCGATGTGTGGACTTGGAGCCCTGGACGTCCCAAGTGTCCCCGCTGTTGTCTATGTGGCACGCACTCCCCTTCGAGCACTTGCGCGCAGACCCTGCAGCTTGCGCAGCTCGGTCCCGCGGCTCGGCTTTCGCGCGGTGGGCGACCTTGTTCTCACAGTAGGTCCTCCGATTCACGACCACTGGATCCAGAAGAGTTTCCTCTGCAATATTTTCCTGGTTCTTTTTTCTGAGGCTACCGTAACTCCCCTTTTATTAAACTAAATTTTCCCGGACTATCGGTGCGCGCCCTCACTATTCCGCCATCTTGGCTCCGCCCCATCAAGAATTTGCATTTCTAACATGTCCCCAGATGCTGATCTTCCTGGCTCAAGAGTACGGTGTTTTCCCTATGTACTATGTAAATTTGAGGAATATTTACAGCTACTTAAACTGCAAGGGCTGGTGTTGTGGCACAGCAGGTTAAGCTCCTGTCTTTGATGCTAGTATACCATATGAGTGCTGGTTTGAGTCCTGGCTACTGCATTTTAATCCAGCTCCCTGCTAATGCACCTGAGAAGGCAATGGAAGATGGTCCAAAGTGCTTGGGCCCCTGCACCCATGTGGGAGACTCTTCTGGAGTCCCTGGATCCTGGCTTTGGCCTGGCACAGCCCCAGCTTTTGTGGGCCATTCCTCCTCTCCATCTTCTCCCCCATCCTCTGCCCCCTTTCTCTCTCTCCATCTCCCTCCCTCTCTGTAACTCTGCTCTTCAAATAAAAATAAATAGGTCTTAAAAGAACTACTGACAGGGCCGGCGCCGCGGCTCACTAGGCTAATCCTCCGCCTAGCGGCGCCGGCACACCGGGTTCTAGTCCCGGTCGGGGCGCCGGATTCTGTCCCGGTTGCCCCTCTTCCAGGCCAGCCCTCTGCTGTGGCCAGGGAGTGCAGTGGAGGATGGCCCAGGTGCTTGGGCCCTGCACCCCATGGGAGACCAGGATAAGCACCTGGCTCCTGGCTCCTGCCATCGGATCAGCGCGGTGCGCCGGCCGCAGCGCGCCGGCCGCGGCGGCCATTGGAGGGTGAACCAACGGCAAAGGAAGACCTTTCTCTCTGTCTCTCTCTCTCACTGTCCACTCTGCCTGTCAAAAATAAAAAAATAAAAAAAAAAAAAAAAAAAAGAACTACTGACACTCAAGTCCGTCCTACCTTCAGAGATTGTGGTTTTTTTTTTTTTTTGATTTAATTATTTATTTGAAAGTCAGTTACACAGAGGAGAGGCAGAGAGAGACAGGTCTTCCATCAGATGGTTCACTCCCCAATTGGCTGCAACCGCCAGAGCTGATCTGATCCGAAGCCAGGAGCTAGGAGTGTCTTCCGGGTCTCCCACAAGGGTGCAGGGGCCCAAGAACTTGGGCCATCCTCTACTACTATCCCAAGCCACAGCAGAGAGCTGGATTGGAAGTGGAGCAGGCAGATCTCGAACTGGCACCCATATGGGATGCTGGTGCTGCAGGCCAGGGCGTTAACCCACTGCGGAGGCCCCAGAGATTGTGGTTTAATTGGTCTGGGTTTTCCAGAGTAAAACCACTGCTTTAGACTGTGATAAGTTCTGACCACACTATTCTTAAAACAAAATTTATTCTACAATTTATGTATGATAAGATTCTCTTTGGTATCATTTAGTTTTGACAAATACATAGAGTTCTATAATTACCATTGCCATCAAGTTATGGTTCCATAACCCGATCATCTGCCAGTTCCCTCATGTGTCTATTTGAAGTCCATTCCTTTCCCACCCTTCAGCCTGGCAACCACTGCTCTGGTCTTTGATCCTGCAATTTTTCCTCTTCCAGGATGTGTAGATCTAAATGTGATCATAGGTTTGTTGCCCATTAGCATAATGCATATGTGATTCATCAGTAGTTTGTTTCTTTTGATTGTTGAGTAGTATTCTATGGATGGATGTGCCACAGTTTGAATATAAAGGATATTTCGGTGGTTTATAGTTTTTGGTATTTATGAATAAAGCTGTATCTATTCACATAAAGAGTTTTGTGTGACTATCAGCCTTAGTTTCTCTAGAATACATAAGTAGCAATGGGATTGTCGAGTCATATAGTAAGTGTAAGTTTCATTTTATAAGTAAATGCCAAACTGTTTTCCAGAGTGGCTGTGCCATTTTGCAGCCTGCTAGCAATGTACGAGAGTTCCAGTTGCTCTGTATCCTTGTCAGTACTTGGCATTGTCAGATTTTTTTTTTTCTTAAAAAGATTTACTTATTTGAAAGGCAGAGTTACAAAGAAAGGACAAGACAGATCTTTCATCTGCTGGTTCACTCCCCAGGAGTGGCAATGGCAGGGGCTGTGCTGGACTGAAGCCAGGAGTCAGGAACTTCTTCCGGATCTCCCACTTGGGTGTTGGAGCCCAAGCACTTGTGCCATCTTGGGCTGCTCACTCTCTGTTCCATCATCTTGGAGTTGTCCCACCTTTTCATACTATTGCACTGGCATTCAACTCTAAGTGTTTTGGAGGAGCTCATCAAACTATAGTAAGTTTATTTCCTCTATTCTAGAAGGATATTTCTGCTGACTATGGAATTCTGTGTTGACCATTCTTTGAGTACTTCCAACATGTTGTTTCATTGTGTTTGGCTTCCATTGTTTCTGGGGAAAAATCTGCAGTTATTTATTCCTTAAATGTAATCCATTTTCTCTGGCTGCTTTCAAGACATTGATGTTGGGGCTGGTGCTGTGGCGTAGCTGGTGAAGCTGCTGCCTGCAGTGCTGGCATCCCTATGGGTGCTGGTTCAAGACCTGGCTGCTCCACTTCCTATCCAGCTCTCTGCTGTGACCTGGGAAAGCAGTGGAGGGTGGCCCAGGTCTTTGGGCCCCTTCACCCTTGTGGGAGACCTGGAAGAAGCTCCTGCTCCTGGCTCCTGCCTTCGGATTGGCACAGCCCTGGCTGTTGCAGCCAACTGGGGAGTGAATCAGTGGATGGAAGATCTCTCTCTTTCTCTCTCTCTCTCTCTCTCTCTCTCTCTCTCTCTGCCACTCCTTCTCTCTTTGTAACTCCGACTTTCCAATAAATAAATAAATAGTTTTTTTTTAAGAGACATTGATGTTTATATATTTTTAGCAGTTTGATCAGGATGCTTTGGGTTAATTCTGTTCGGTGTTCATCTGAGCTTCTTGAATTGTAAACATAGCTTTCACCAAACCCCCCCAAAATTCAGCCATTATTTACTCAAGTTGTTTTTTCTCAATCAATCTTTTTTTTCCCTATTTTGGTGACCACAATGTAGTGAATGTTAGACTTACGATATTAACTGAGACTTACGATATTCCTGAGACTTGGTTCATTTTTTTTCAACCTTGTTTTCTATTCTTCAGACTGAATAATTTCTATTAAATTATAAGGTTCACTCTTTCCTATGTCTTCTCCTTTATGCTGTTGAGATCATTCAGTAAAATTTTAAAAAATATTTATTTATTTGAAAGGCAGAGTTACAGAGAGACAGAGGTACAGAGAGAGAGAGAGAGAGAGAGAGAGAGGTCTTCCAACCACTGGTTCACTCCCCAAATGGCCTCAACAGCCGAACTGCACCGATATGAAGCCAGGAGCTTCTTTTGGGTCTCCCATGTGGGTGCAGGAGTCCAAGCATCTGGGCCATCCTTTTGGCCAAAGTTGGATGTAAGAAGAAAAAACCCAGGAAGCTCACTGATGTACTACTGAATGTTATTCAAGGTTTGACTTTGAACTGCCTGCTATTGCTTACTTTTCAGAGCCCTCAGGCAGTTGCTTTTTAAAATTTAAAATTTAAAATTTTAACAGGGTGGGGGGGAAGATGAGTTATAATGCAATTTATTCTCTCTTGAGTGGTAGTGGAAGTCACTATTTTATTTTTTTATTTATTCATGTTTAAAGATTTTATTTGAAAGGTAGAGTTATAGACAGAGAGAGGGCAAGACAAAGAGAAAGCTCTTTGATCTGCTGGTTTGCTCTTCAAATGGCTGCAACAGCCAGAGCTGGGCCATTCCAAAGCCAGGAACCAGGAACTTCTTCCAGGTCTTGCATGCGGCTACAGGGGCCCAAGCACTTGGGCCATCTTTTACTGCCTTTTTAGGCCATGGCGGAGACCTGGATCAGAAGAAGAGCAGCTGAGACTAGAACTGGTGCCCATATGGGATGCTGGCATCACTAGAGGAGACTTAGCCTACTATACCACTTGCTGACCCTCATATTTTAGTTTTAAAAATTATTTGAGGTGAGGCCAGGGATGTGGCTTAGTGGGTAAAACTGCTGTTTGCAGTGATGGCATCTCACATGGGCGCTAGTTTGAGACCCGGTGGCTCCACTTCTGATCCAGCTCTCTGCTATGTCCTGGAAAAGCAGTAGAAATGGCCCAAGTCCTTGGGCCCCTGCACCCACGTGAGAGATCTGGAAGGAGCTCCTGGCTTTGGATTAGTCCAGCTCTGGTTGTTATGGCCATTTATGGAGTGAACCAGTGGATGGAAGACTCTGCCTCTCTGCCTCTACTCTCTGTAATTCTGCCTTCCGAATAAGAAATGCAGATATCTTAGCTGCTAGGCTACAATAGTTTTTTGATCCAATGGTCTGCTTAGTCCGTTTTTTTCTTTTTAATCCAAGTTGAAAGGGGCTTTCTCTTCCAAGATGATGACTATTTTGATTTACTTTAGATAGTTGGGCTCTTCCAGGGTTGCCCTCTCTGCTCCTCTCTCTACATCTTCCCTCTATTGAGAATGCTTTGTTTGCCTCCTTTTGGGTAGTGCACTTTGTGCTATGCCCAATTCTCTGTGACAGAATCTGGAATAGGCCCCTAGATTATCTACCCATTGGATTGTCTAAGACAGCCATTATCAATGTGTGGTCTTGATTTCAATGTTTAGCTCTCTAACAAGAACACCCTCCCCTGCAAAAAAATCTGGGTTTAAAGGGACTCAAAGACCTTTTGCTAAACAGGGCACTAGAGATCTTTTCCGAAACCACTCTAGTTTCCAAGGTGGGCATGTAGGAGTAGTCTGAGTCTGACTTTATGATACAATATGATAGAAATTGCATCTTTTTCTTTAAGATTTATTTATTTATTTGAAACGCAGAGTTACAGAGAGGTGAGAGAAGGAGAGAGAGAAAGTCTTCCATCTGCTGGTTCACCCCCAGATGGCTGCAATGGCCAGAGCTATGTTGATCTGAAGCCAGGAGCCAACAGCTTCCTATGGGTATCCCATGCGGGGGTACAAGAACTTGGGCCACCTTCTACTGCTTTCTCAGGCTATATCAGAGAGGTGGAGCAGCTGGGACTTGAACCAGTGCCCATATGGGTGCTGGCATTGCAAGGTGGCAGCTTTACTGCCTATGCCACAGTGCTAGCCCCAGAAATTGTATCTTTCAGAGTTTTATCAACCATTGTAGCATTGTCATGGCTTGTACAAGATCCTTTTTACAATACAAAACTCCTGATTTGCTTACCTCTGTGTGTGGATCCCAATATTCCTAGAAGATGTGTACTTCTTATTACGCTGCTGTAGAATCCAGGTTGGAAGGGGGTGCTCTGAGTATAACCCACTGTGGGGGTGACCATGTGAATTGGAAAGTGAGTGGCTTTCCATTAGCATTTTTCTTCAGTCCAGGAATCCTCATGGCTTGTGATGAAGAGATAGGAATGAAGATTGTTACAATCTCAGGAGCCATTCTGCTCCCTCTTGGATTGGCCTTTGCTGGTATCTCTGCCATTGGCCATTCTCCAAGGAGGAAACAGGTATAGAGGAACCCTCTTTTGAGTCATATCTGATTCTTCAGCTCAAGGAGAGGAGCATTCATATGCTGGTCACAGCTGCAGGCACGTGGGAACTTCCTGGGGCACCTATCAGTGTCCTTGCTCCCAGCAGAGGCTGGAGTAGATGTGAGTAACTACAGACATTCCTCAAACTCTGTTTAGGAGGCTAGTAAGTGGCCAAGTAGAGTACTGGCTTCAATAAAAATCGGTGCCTAAGAATATTATATGTATGTCATATTTTTCCCAGGGTGTATGAATTAATCTTGCTATTAAAGAGTGAATTGGTATTAACCTGATATGATGCCATAGGCAGAGTCTGCTGGGCCAGTTTCTCATCTGGAGCAAAATCAATAAGATTAGGATGTGAGCCTGATCCCTTTTCTGTTCTGTATGCTATGAAAGACAAACCCCTTGTGTTGTGGGGTGATGTCGTTTTCGTTACGGGAGAAGAATGAGATTACTGCTTGTCCCCCTCCTTTAAGTCTGGCTTTTGATTTAATTATCTCCTGGAAGTAATCTCTTAGTAGGATGTTCTTTCATAACCTTAATGCTATTTTGCCTATGTGGCCAGGGCCTGAGTCTTCTCCAAGTGTTCAATTAGGATAAGTTACGAGAACAAAGTGGGGGAAATGGCATTGGATATCATACCAGAGTCATTCATGCTATCAAATAATGATGGCTCTTTTCTAGAAACACATAATTATATTTGGAATTCATGATAACATTCTCCAGTATTTCAAAATCCAGACCACAACAGATAAAATATCAGAGGAGAGAAAATGCTTTTGATGTGTCAGAATTCATTTGTTTTCCAACCCGTTGTGCTTTGTCTTCAGTATGTGAATTAACACTTATCAAAGCATAAGAAGGTTATTCAGATATTCCATTTTGAACGTTTGTCAAAATTCAGCCTAATATGCCCCATTAACGTGAAGAACAGTGAGAAAGAATACCGGATAGACTTCAGGAGACCATTAGAAAACTAAATTAGATTCTGTGTCTAAATATTTAAAAAATGCTTAAGTTAGAAAAGTAACACAGGAACAGTTACTTAATGTAAGAAAAGTTAGCCATAGCTTCTTATTACTTAATAGCATAGGGCTAGAAGTCCCTGTTCTTTAAAAAGAGGAGAGCTGGGATGTGAACTGGCACCCATATGGAATGCTGGTGCCACAGGTAGAAGCTTGGCCCACTACACCACAGTACCAGTCCTGAGTACTCTCAATTTAGCATTTTGTATGATACCTGCCCATTAAAATATGTAATTTGTTACTTAGAATTCTCTTTTAAATAGTCTGCGTTTTGCTTTGCTGTCCTTAGTAAGAGAGATTCATTATGCAATCTCTAAAACGTAGTTCTCATTTTTTGCCCCCTACCTTGTCTGTTTCTGTGCGTTGTTTGTTGAATCAATTATGGTGGTATCTCAGGTTATTTACCAGTTTCTTACTTACCCAGATAAATTATAAGCTCCTTGAGTAATGTAAGTCTGTATCCTAAATTTTTGTGACCTATATCACTTAAAGTATGTTGTATACAGTATGTGCTCAGTAA
The DNA here is from genome assembly GCF_051225735.1 of Oryctolagus cuniculus. Taxonomy (NCBI): domain Eukaryota; kingdom Metazoa; phylum Chordata; class Mammalia; order Lagomorpha; family Leporidae; genus Oryctolagus; species Oryctolagus cuniculus. The sequence goes on along the minus strand of NC_142868.1, from coordinate 142,346,887 downwards.
ATATTTTTCTTTATTAGAAGTACAGATTAGTATAGTTGGTGTTGTGGTGCAGTAGGTTAAACCTGCAGTGCAATGCTGACATCTCAGGTAAGCACCAGTTCAAGTCTTGGCTGCTTGACTTCTGATTGAGCTCCCTGCTAATATATCTGGGTAATTGGTGGAAGATGACCCAAGTACTTGGGCCCCTGCCATCCATATGGAAGACCAGGGTGGAGTTTCTGACTCTTGGCTTTGGCCTAGCCCAGCCCTCGACATTTGGGGAATGAACCAGTGTATGGAAGATCTCTCTCTTTATTCCTCCCATACTCCCCCCTCCTCCTTTCTTTTGCTCTGTCACTCTGCCTTTCAAATGAATACAAGCAAATCTTTAAAAATAAGTGCAAGTTAGCACAGGATTAGTTCAGATCTGTTACACAGGGACATAATCCAGATGTTGCTACTGGGAATGATGGTGGTTTTACAAATCTTTGCTATCTTCTGGCTCACTCATTATTTGACTGTTTCTTAAGAAAGAATAAAAACATTTAGTTGAAACTGCTAATTGGTTGGGTTTCATTTTATAAAGACCTATTTGGAGAAAGGGAAACTAAATCAGTATTTAGATTTGAATGAGATGAAAAGCCAAGTTGCTATGTCTTTCATGCCTTTCTTATAGCCAGCCGCCCTCCCCACATACTTATTTATGCAGCATGGTTTTACCATGTTCCCCTCTTTTTTATTATTTATTTTTTTGAGAGGTACAGTTACAGACAAAGAGAAGGAGAGACAGAAGGGTCTTCCATCTGCTGGTTCACTCCCCAAATGGGTGCAATGGCTGGAGCTGGGCTGATCCAAAGCCAGGAGCTTCTTCCAGGTCTGTCGTGCAGATGCAGGGGTGCAAGCACTTGGACCATCTTCCATTGCTTTCCCAGGCCACAGCAGAGAGGTAGATCGGAAGAGAAGCTGCTGGAACATAAATTGGCGCTGTACTGGATGCCAGTGCCACAGCCAGAGGCTTAGCCTACTATGCCACAGTGCTGGCCCGTGTTCCCCTCTTCTGGTGGGCACAAATTATGAAGGCAAAATGATAGGAGATTGGTTGGATACACTGTTAAGTAATTTATGTATAACATACCACTTAGTTATTCTCAGACATTCATCTATTTGTTCTTTCAAGAAGTAAGTAGTTCATTTCAAGAAGTAAAGAACTGATTTATTTGAAAAGCAGAGAGAAACAGAGACTGTATCATCTGTTGGTTTACTCTAATTCCTGAACCACTCAGGGGTGAGCCAGGACAAAGCTGGGAGCCAGAAACTCCATCCAGGCCTCCCCTGTGGGTGACAGGAACCCAAGTACTTGAACCATCACTTGGTACATCCCAGGATGTGTACTATCTAGAACCTGGATCAGAAATGGAACTGCTGGAACTTGAACCAAGCACTCAGATATGCACTGTGCTGTGGAAGTCCCCAGCAGTGGATTAAGCTTTGTGCCACCACATTCTCCCCAATTTTTATTTTTTTACTTATTTGAAAGGGAGTGAGAGAAGAGAGAAAGATCAGACATAGAAAGATCTCTCAATTGCTGGTTCACTTACCAAATTCCTACAACAGTCAGGACTGAGCCAGATGAAGCCAGGAGCCAGGAACTCTTATCAGAATCTCTCAAGTGGGTGGCAGGGACCCAAGAACTTGAGCTAACATCTGCCACCTCTCAAGGTGCATATTAGCAGGAAACTGAAATTGGAAGTGGTGCTTGGACTCAAACCCAGGCACTCTGATGGGGAATATAGGTGTTCCAGGTGGCATCTAACAATTACCAAATGCCTGCCCCCCAATATATATGTATTGATCACCTATTATATGGCAGGCATCATGCAGCCCTAGATTTACAGTGGGGACAAGACAAACAGCCTGACCCCCAGGGACTTCTATGGTTAGACTCTGGATGCCTCTTTGTAGAGTTGATTATGAACTGCTTAAAGTCTGGTGCCAGAAGAAGTGTTGAACATCTTCAGACTGATTCCACAGACACTTTTTTGCTGTTCACTTAACTTACATGGAGTTAAGTTGGCTTCTTTAAATTAATATAAAATAAATTGACTTTTCTCCTTATCTACAATTAATTATAATTATGTGAATTATATACCCCATGTAAGATTTCCTATGAAGAACTATAGTCCCTTACAACTACTATGTTACCTAGAAAAAACAAAGTTTTTTTTTTTCCTTTTTCAATGGAAGTTGACACTCTGTTGGGAATGAATGAATAAAATGGAGGCATTTGACTTGCTTGAAACAGAAGAAAATGTGACCATGATTTCAAGGATAATCCAATATAGCTTGGCAGCAGCTTTGATAGCTCTCATGCTGTGTTTTTTGGATACCAGGGATGGTGAAAAACAATGAAGATGAAATTTCCAGGAAACAACCCAATCAGGTGTTGCTTAATGGAGTCTACTGTCATTAAAATCCAATTCGATTCATTTGGAGAGTGAAATATCACAACGGCAACTACACCATAATGGCTTTTGGAAGATGGAATTTGTATAAGCTGGGTTAATCCCTTGATCACCAATTCAAATAAAAATAGATAAAACATGAGGAGGTTGGCAGGGGTAAAGCACTGGGAATAGCAGTGATGGTGCCAGAAGGTGTCTTTCCTGCCAAAGGGAGTTGGCATAGGGAACGGTTTCTGGGCCCAAATCCTGGAAACCACAAGCTGGTGGAGACAGAAGACAGATTGCCCACGTCCAGCTGGGGAGCTAGAGCCCTGCTGGCCCAGCCAGCTCACAGTGCACTGCCCTCCTGACCCGCACACATGGCCTTGTTTGCAGAAATTTGCATTTCCTTCCATTTAGAGTTTTTTCTCTGTTAGCCCATGAGAAGTTTAATGGCTTGTCAGTAACAAGTTACATCTTTAGAAAACATAACAGAAACGGAGTCTCTCAGGTGAGCTCTTTGTGGTTTGTGGAAGAGGCCATTTCAACGTAATAAGGAATGATTCGATGAGTTTTGACTTTGTACATGGATATGGTTCCCTGGAGAGAAGAGCTATCACAAAGTCCTGTGGACTTCCAGGGCACAACTTGAATACCAAGGGTGGGGCAGCCATATTGAGTGGATTGTATTACGAAACTTTAATTCCAAGGCTGTTACCTTGAACTTGAAATATTTTGATAGTCAACAATAATTAGTGGGAATTAGGATGAGATTTGTTTCTGCTTGGCAACTTCTTCCAAGATATTGCAAATGAAATGGGACTTCAAAGGCATGCTTACATTTCTCTCGATGACATTTTAATTGCTTCACATATAAAAGTTGGCATGGTATTTATGGTTTTTAAAGAGATCCTACAAGAAACTCTCATTAGGCTATGCTTGATTTGTCTGTAATGGAGTAGGACACTTTTAACTACAAGATATAGAAGGCCCAGTTCAGAATGGTTTAAATGATAGAGATGATTGTCATCATGTCTAATGTGAAGAGGTAGCGAAAGCAAACTTTAGGATTGCCTCTAAAATCTGTAACTCAAAACATCACTAAGGGCTGGCACTGTGGTGTAGCAGGTAAAGCTGCTATCTGCAGCGCTGGCATCCCATATGGGCATTGATTTGTGTCCCAGCTGCTCCACTTCTAATCCAGCTCTCTCTTATGGCCTGGGAAAGCAATAGAAGATGGCCCAAGTCCTTGGGCCCCTGCACCCGTGTGGAAGACCAGGAAGAAGCTCCTGGCTTCGGATTGGTGCAGCTCCGGCCATTGTGGCTATCTGGGGAGTGAACCAGTGGATGGAAGACCTCTCTCTGCCTCTCCTTCTCTCTGTGTGTAACTCTGACTTTCAAATAAATAAAAATAAATCTTTAGAAAAAATATCATCAGGGTCTTCTATTCTGGCTATTTTGCTGTTCTCCATGAACTTAATGCCTTCTTTCTGAGTCAAGAGTTCAGACATCAAAACAAATGTGACTGTGTCCAAAGGAAGAAAATTCTCCCTATGAATTGGTTTTTATTGAAAAAACATTTTCTGGAAACTCATCTGTAGATTTCCTGTCACATCTCAATGGTTAGGACTGGGTCACAGTCCCTCTCTAAATTAACTAATAAGGGAAATGGGCCCAAATTGACTGCCAACAGGTTAATCAGAATCTGTTCCTGGGTCAATTTGTGAAGAAGTGGATCTCTGATCAAAATTTCAAACATATACCTGTATGTATGTGCCTGGCTATCTACTAATAGCCAACTGCTGAAGTGAGTGCTGCCCAGAAGCACATGCCAAGACTAAGTTTGATGCACATCTTGTTATTGGGGTTCAGTTTCCGGAAGGTGGAAGAAGTAGCTTTGGGCAGAGGAAGAAGTGGAGCGGCAATGCAAGCCTGATGAAGCCTTGACCAATTGCTGGAAAGTTCTGAATCAAGTATTGCTTGTCTGGATCCTGCATGGGGTTGACATGGCCAGGCCTTTTATATTCAAGAGATCATACATCATATGTGGGCTGCTGCTCAAGGCAGCTCTCCACTGAGGAAGACCTGGAAGGTCTGGCCAGAGGTCCTGCCCAGCTTTGGGACCTGGGTTGTGTACCTTGTGTGTACCACACCGGCCAGGGTCTATCACAGCCCAGTGTGGGTAACTGCATAAATGTGAAAAACATGAATTTATTTATAGGGATTCCACAGTCTCTTCAGATCACTGAGCCATATTGTTTATCTAGTCCCAGCTTAATTATTCTGGAGATTCAGAGTTTGTATCATGGTTTTTTAAAATTCTTTTTAAATTTAAGTTATATAAGTTTCATGTATTTTATATATACATATTTAGGAACATAGTGATATGTCCCACACTTCCCTCCCTCTTGCCCGTGCTCCAACACTTCTTCTTGCTCCCTCTCCCATTCCCACTCTTAATTTTTATAAATGTCTGCTTTCAGTTTACTTAATGATTATAAAGTCAACCCTACACTAAGAGTTCAACAAATAGTATGAAGGAAGAAAACACTGTTCCTTAACAGAAGAGACAAGGGCTGTAAGCAATCATTGAATCTCAAAATGTCCATTTCACTCTAATACATTACATTTTTGGTACTCTATTTGTTACCTTGGATGAGGGAAAACATATGGTATCTGTCTTTCTGGGACTGGCTTCTTTCACTAAGTATGATTTATAGTTCTGTCCATTTTGTTGCAAATAACAGGATTTCATTTTTTTTTTACAGCTTAGTACTCCGTAGTAATATATACATACACACACACACACATACACCATAATTTCTTTTTCCAGTCAACAGTTGATGGACATCTGGGTTGATTTCTATCTTAACTATTAAGAATCATGCTGCAGTGAACATGGGGGTACAGGTAACTCTTCCATATGCCAAGTTCTTTTGGTATGGGTAAATTCCTGGGAGTGGGATGGCTAGGTCATATGGTACATCTGTATTTAGATTTCTGAGGTAGCTCCATACTCAATATCTCCACAGTGGCTATACCAGTTTACATTCCAACCAGCATTTCTAAATGAGAGACATTCTAACTAAAGTGGAGTGAAACCTCATTGTAGTTCTGATTTTCATTTCTCTGATGGCTAGTGATCCTGAGAATTTTTGAAGAGTCTGTTGGCCATTTGAATTTCTTTTCTTGAAAAATGCCTGTTCAGAGACTTCGAATAGCTTAAGCAATCTTATACAACAGAAACAAAGCCGGAGGCATCACAATATCAGATTTCAGGACATACTACAGGGCGGTTATAATCAAAACAGCATGGTACTGGTACAGAAACAGATGGATAGACCAATGGAACAGAATAGAAACACCAGAAATCAATCCAAACATCTATAGCCAACTCATATTTGATCAAGGATCCAAAACCAATCCCTGGAGTAATGACAGTCTGTTCAATAAATGGTGCTGGGAAAACTGGATTTCCACATGCAGAAGCATGAAACAAGACCCCTACCTTTCACCTTAGACAAAAATCCACTCAACGTGGATTAAAGACCTAAATCTATGACCTGACACCATCAAATTATTAGAGAACATTGGAGAAACCCTGCAAGATATAGGTACCGGCAAAGACTTCTTGGAAAAGATCCTGGAAGCAAAGGCAGTCAAAGCCAAAATTAACATCTGGGATTACATCAAATTGAGAAGTTTCTATACTGCAAAGAAAACAGTCAGGAAAGTGAAGAAGCAACCGACAGAATGGGAGAAAATATTTGCAAACTATGCAACAGATAAAGGGTTAATAACCAGAATCTACAAAGAGATCAAGAAACTCCAAAACAACAAAACAATCTACTCAAGAGATGGGCCAACAATCTCAATAGACATTTTTCAAAAGAGGAAATCCAAATGGCCAACAGACACATGATAAAATGTTTAGGATCACTAGCAGTCAGGGAAATGCAAATCAAAACCACAATGAGGTTTCACCTCACCCCGGTTAGAATGGCTCACATACAGAAATCTACCAACAACAGATGCTGATGACGATGTGGGGAAAAAGGGACACTAACCCACTGTTGGTGGGAATGCAAACTGGTCAAGCCACTATGGAAGTCAGTCTGGAGATTCCTCAGAAACCTGAATATAACCCTACCATTCAACCCAGCCATCCCACTCCTTGGAATTTACCCAAAGGAAATTAAATTGGCAAACAAAAAAGCTGTTTGCACCTTAATGTTTATTGCAGCTCAATTCACAATAGCTAAGACCTGGAATCAACCCAAATGCCCATCAACAGTAAACTGGATAAAGAAATTATGGGACATGTACTCTATAGAATACTATACAGCAGTCAAAAGCAATGAAATCCGGTCATTTGCAACAAAATGGAGGAATCTGGAACACATCATACTGAGTGAAATAAGCCAGTCCCAGAGGAACAAATATCATATATTCTCCCTGATTGGTGACAACTAACCGAGCACCAAAAAAGGAAACCTGGTGAAGTGAAATGGACATTGTGAGAAACGTTGACTTGATCGGCCCTTGTCCTGTTGATGAACAACTTAATACTTTATCCCTTTTAGTATTTTTTTTGTTCTACTTAATACTATTGGTTGAACTCTGTAATTAACACACAATTGGGGCCGGCGCCGCGGCTCACTAGGCTAATCCTCTGCCTAGTGGCACTGGCACACCAGGTTCTAGTCCCTGTTGGGGCGCCAGATTCTGTCCTGGTTGCCCCTCTTCCAGGCCAGCTCTCTACTGTGGCCCGGGAGTGCAGTGGAGGATGGCCCAAGTGCTTGGGCCCTGCACCCCATGGGAGACCAGGAAAAGCACCTGGCTCTTGTCTTGGGATCAGCGTGGTACGCCGGCTGCAGCGCGCCAGTCGCGGCGGCCATTGGAGGGTGAACCAACGGCAAAGGAAGACCTTTCTCTCTGTCTCTCTCACTGTCCACTCTGCCTGTCAAAAAAAACAAAAACAAAAACAAAAAAACAACAAACTACACAGTTATTCTTAGGTGTTGAAATTTAACTGAAAAGTGATCTCTGTTAAATATAAGAGTGGGAATAAGAGAGGGAGGAGATGTACAATTTGGGACATGATCAAGCTGACTGGCCTCAAATGGTAGAGTTAGAAATGTGCCAGGGGATTCCAATTCAATCCCATCAAGGTGGCATGTATCAATGCCATCTCACTAGTCCAAGTGATCAATTTCAGGTCACAATTGATCACACTGATAGGTCTAATAGTCAAAGGGATCACACAAACAAGACTAGTGTCTGCTAATACTAACTGATTTAATAAAAAGGGGAGACAACAATCCAATATGGGAAGCGGGATACACAGCAGACTCATAGAATGGCAGATATCCTAAACAGCACTCTGGCCTCAGAATCGGCTCTTAAGGCATTCGGATCTGGCTGAAGAGCCCATGAGAGTATTTTAGGCATGGAAAGCCAAGACACTCTGGGAAAAAAAGAGGACCTAAATGAAAGATCTCTGCGAGTGAGATCCCAGTAGAAAGAACGGGTCACCAAAGAAGGAGGTACCTTTCTCTGAAGGGAGGAAAGAACTTCCACTTTGACTATGACCTTATCTAAATAAGATCAATGTCTGCAAACTCAAAAGGCTTCCATAGTCTTGGCAACTCATGACAAGAGCCTAAGGAGATTACTCATGCCATAAATAAGAGTGTGAAATTGTTAAATCAACAACAGGAGTCACTGTGCACTTACTCCTCATGTGGGATCTTTGTCCTTAATGTGTTGTTCAATGTGAATTAATGCTATAACTAGTACTGAAACAGTATTTTACACTTTGTGTTTCTGTGTGGGTGCAAACTGTTGAAATCTTTACTTAATATATACTGTATTGATCTTCTGTATATAAAGATAATTGAAAACGAATCTTGATGTGAATGGAATGGGAGAGGGAGCGGGAGTTGGGAGGGTTGGTGGTTGGAGGGAAGTTTTGGTGGGGGAAAAGCCATTGTAATCCATAAGCTGTACTTTGGAAATTTATATTTACTAAAAAAAGTTAAAGAAAAAAGAAAAACGACTGTTCAAGTCCTTTGCCCATTCCTTAACTGGATTGTTTTGTTGTTACTGAATTTCTTGAATGCTTTATAGATTCTAGATATTAACCCTTTGTCAGTTCTATAGTTTGCAAATATTTTCTCCCATTCTGTCAGCTGCTTCTTCACTTTGCTTAGTGTTTGTTTTGCACTGCAGAGGCTTCTCAGTTTGATGTAATTCCATTGTCAAATTTGGCTTTGAATGCCTGTGCTTCTGGGATTTTTGCCAAGAAGTCTTTGCCTATGCCAAATCTTTCAGGGTTTCCCTAATGTTCTCTAGTTATTTAATGGTATTAGCTGGTAGATTCAATTCTTTGATCCATTTTGAGAGGGTTTTTGTGTAAGGTATAAGGTATAGAGATCTTGCTTTATATTTCTGCATGTGGAGATCCAGTTTCCCCAGCACTGTTTGTTGAAGAGACGGTCCTTGCCGTACGGATTGACCTTTAGCTCCTTTGTCAAAGATATGTTGGTTGTAGATGTGTGGGTTGATTTCTGGTGTTTCTATTCTGTTCCATTGGTCTATCCATATGTTTTTGTACCAGTACCAGGCTGTTTTGATTATTAATAAGTGTCTTGAAATTTGTATTGTGATGCCTCTGGCTTTGCTCTTATTGTATAAGATTGCTTTAGCTGTTTGGGGTCTCTTGTGTATCCTCATGAGTTTTAGCATTTTTTTTTTAACTTAGAGACTTTTTATTTAAGGCATACAAACTTCACGCATTTCATGTTTACACAGTGATTCTTCCCATCTTGCCCTCCCTCCCACCTGCACTCACCCTTTTTCCTCTTCCCTTCCCTATTCCCATTTGTAGTTTTTACCAATATCTATTTTCAATTAACTGTACATACATAAGATTAACCCTACACTGAGTAAAGATTCCAAAAGATAGTATGAAACCACAGCAACAAAAAATTGTTCCTGAGCAATAGAGACAAGGGCTGTTAAAAATAATCACAGCTCAAAGTGTCAATTTCACTTCTGTACGTTACCTTTTAGATACTGTATTAGTTGCCACAGATCAGGGATAACATATGGTATTTCTCTTCCTGGGACTGGCTTATTTCACTAGTATAATGTTTTCCACTTGCATCCATTTTGATGCAAACGACAGGATTTCATTTTTTTTTTTTTACCACTGTGTAGTGTTCCATGGTGTACAAATCTCATAATTTCTTTATCTAGTCTTCAGTTGCCTGACATCTGAGTTGATTCCATATCTTAGCTATTGTGAATTGAGCTACAGTAAACATGTGGGTACAGATCACTCTTTCATATGCTGATTTCATTTTCCTTCAGTAAATTCTGGAGTGGGATGGCTAGGTCATTTTGTAAGTCTTTATTCAGATTTCTGAGGTATCTGTAAACTGATTTGCATAGTGGTTTTACCAGTTTACATTCCCACCAACAGTGGATCAGGGCACATTTTCCCTCTGCATCCTCACCAGAATTTGTTGATTATTTGTTTCTGTATGAAAGCCATTCTGACTGGGGTGAGGTGAAATCTCATTGTGGTTTTGCTTTGCATTTCCCTGATGATTAGTGATCCTGAGCATTTTTCATGTGTCTATTGGCCATTTGGATTTCCTCTTTTGAAAAATGCCTGTTTTAAGTCCCTTGCCCTTTTCTTTTTTTCTTTCTATTTGACAGGTAGAGTTATAGACAGACAGACAGAAAGGTCTTCTTTCCGCTGGTTCACTACCCAAATGGCCGCTATGGCAGGTGCTGTGCCTATCCGAAGCCAGGAGCCAGGTGCTTCCTCCTGGTCTCCCATGCTGGTGCAGGGGCCCAAGCACTTGGGCCATCCTCCACTGTTCTCCTGGGCCACAGCAGAGAGGTGGACTGGAAGAGGAGCAACCAGGACTAGAACCTGGCACCCTTATGGGATGCTGGCTCTGCAGGTGGAGGATTAGCCAAGTGAGCCAAGGCGCTGGCCCTGTGCTTTTCTTAACTGGGTTGTTTGTCATGTTGTTGTGGAGTTTCTTGATCTCTTTATATATCTGGTTACTAATCCTTAATCAGTTGCATAGTTTGCAAATAATTTCTCACATTCTGTTGGTTGCCTCTCTTTTTTTTCCCCAAATTTTTATTTATTTATTTGAAAAGCAGAGTTACAGAGAGACAGAGGCAAAGAGAGAAAGAAGTTTTTCATCTGATGGTTCACTCCCCAGATGGCCACAACGACCAGAGCTGCGCCAGTCTGAAGCCAGGAGCTTCTTCTGGGTCTCCCATGTGGATGCAGTGGCCCTTGGACCATCTTCTCTGCTTTCCCAGGCCACAGCAGAGAGCTGGATTGGAAGTGGAGCAGCCTGGACCCTAACTGGCACCCATATAGGATGCCAGCACTGAAGCTTTACCTGCTATGCCACAGTGCTGGCCCTATGACTCTTCACTTTTCTGAGTGTTTCTTTTGTAGTACAGACACTTCTTAATTTGATGTAATCTCATTTGTTGATTTTTGGCTTTGATTGCCTGTGCCTCTGGTGTCTTTTCCAAGAACTCTGCCTCTGCCAAGGTCTTGCAGGGTTTTCCCAAAGTTCTGTAATAATTTGATGATGCTGGGTTATCGATTTAAGTCTTTAAACCATTTAGAAGGGATTTTTGTGTAATGTGTAAGATAGGGATCTTGCTTAATACTTCTGCATGTAGAAATTCAGTTTTCCCAGAACCATTTGTTGAAGAGACTGTCCTTGCTCCAGGGATTGGTTTTAGTTTCTTGGTTGAATATAAGCTGGTTATAGATGCTTGGATTGATTTCTGGCATTTCTGTTCTGTTCCATTGGTCTATCCATCTGTTTTTATACCAGTACCAGGCTGCTTTAATTATAACTGCCTTGTAGTATGTCTTGAAATCTGGTATTGTGATGACTACAGCTTTGTTTTTGTTGTTTAAGATTGCTTTAGCTATTCGAGGTCTCCTGTGTTTCCATATGAATTTCAGCATCATTTTTCTATAGCTGAGAAGAATGTCTTTGGTGTTTTAATTGGTATCACATTGAATCTGTAAATTGGTTTTGGAAGAATGGACATTTTGATATTGATTCTTCCAATCCATGAACATGGAAGATTTTTCTTTTTTTGTACATTATATTTCTTTAATGTTTTAAAATTTTCATCGTGGAGATCTTTGGCATCCTTGGTTAAATTTATTCCAAGGTATTTGATTTTTTAAGCTCTTGTGAATGGAATTGGCCTTAGAAGTTCACTCTCAGCCTTGGAAATGTCTGAATTACAAAGGCTTTTGATTTTTGTATATTGATTTTATATCCTGCTACTTTACCAAACTCTTCTATGAGTTCCAGTAGTCTCTTGTTGGAGTCTTTTGGATCCTTTATTTATAGAATCATGTCATCTGCAGATAGGGATAGTTTGATTTTCTCCTAATTTGTATCCATTTGATTTCTTTTGTTCTTTTCTAATGGCTCTGGCTAAAACTTCTAGGACTAGCCGGCACCGTGGCTCACTAGGCTAATCCTCCGCCTTGTGGCGCTGGCACACCGGGTTCTAGTCCCGGTCGGGGCACTGGATTCTGTTCCGGTTGCCTCTCTTCCAGTTTAGCTCTATGCTGTGGCCAAGGAGTGCAGTGGAGGATGGCCCAGGTGCTTGGACCCTGCACCCCATGGGAGACCAGGAAAAGCACCTGGCTCCTGGCTCCTGCCATCGGATCAGCGCGGTGCGCCAGCTGCAACGCGCCGGCCGCGGCGGCCATTGGAGGGTGAACCAACAGCAAAGGAAGACCTTTCTCTCTGTCTCTCTCTCTCACTGTCCACTCTGCCCGTCAAAAAAAAAAAAAAAAAAAAAAAAAAAAAAAAAAAACAAAACCAAAACAAAACAAAAAAAACCTGCCAGGACCATATTGAATAGCAATGGTGAGAGTGGGCATCCTTGTCTGGTTCCGGATCTCAGTGGGGATGCTTCCAACTTTTCCCCATTTCATAGGATCCTGGCCATGTGTTTGTCATAAATTGCCTTGATTGTGTTGAGGAATGTTCCTTCGATACCCAGTTTGCTTAGTATTTTATCCTGAAAAGATGTGTATTTTATCAAATGCTTTCTCTGCATCTATTGAGATAATAATATGGTTTTTGTTCTTCAGTTTGTTAATGTGATGTATCACATTGATCTTGCAAATGGTGAACCATCCTTGCATACCAGGGATAAATCCCACTTGGTCTGGGTGAATGATCTTTCTGATGTGTTGTTGGATTCGATTGGCCAGAATTTTGTTGAGGATTTTTGCATCTGTGTTCATCAGGGAAATTAGTCTGTAGTTATTTCTCTGTTGCATCTTTTTCAGGTGTAGGAATTCAGGTGTTGCTGGCTTCATAGAAAGAATTTGGGAGGATTCCCTCCCTTTGAATTGTTTTGAATAACTTGAGAAGATCATGTGGAGGTAGTTCTATAAATGTCTGATAGAATTCAGCAGTGAAGCCATCTAGTCCTGGGCTTTTCTTTGTTGGGAGGGTGCTTATTTACTGATTCAATTTCCATCTTGGTTATCGGTATGTTTAGGTTTTCTGTGTCTTCATGACTCAGTTTTTTGGTTGTATGTGTTCTTTTTAAGTATCTCAGTTTGTTCTCATACAGCCCTTTGTAGTAATTTCTGTTGATTCTTTTTGTTTCTGTGGTGTCTGTTGTTACATTTCCTTTTTCATCTCTAATTTTATTGATTTGGGTCTTCTTTCTCCTCTTTTTTGGTTAGTTGGGCCAATGTTGTATCAATTTTGTTTTTTTCAATAAATCAGCTCTTCATTTTTGCTGATCTTTTGTATTTTTTTGTTTAAATTTTATTGACTTCTCTAATATTAATTTCTTTTCTCCTAGTTTTGGGTTTGGTTTGCTGTTGTTTTTCTAGATCTTTGAGATGCATTGATAGTTCGTTTATTTGGTGCCTTTCCAATTTCTTGATGTAGGCACTGATTGTTATAAACTTTCCTCTTGACACTGCTGTTGGTGTATCCTATAGGTTTTGATATGTTGCATTGTCATTTTCATTTGTTTCCAGAAATTTTTTTTATTTCTCTTTGGATTTCTTCTTTGACCCACTGTTCATTGAGGAGCATGTTTTTAAGTCTCCATGTGTTTGCATATATTCTAGGGGTTCCTGAGTTGCTGATTTCCAGCTTCATTCCATTGTGTTCTGTGAATATACATGGTATGATTTAGATTTATTTGAATTGCTGAGACTTGCTTTATGGCCTAGCATATGTCAATTATAGAGAAAGTTCCGTTCACCTGTTAGAAGAATATGTATTCTGCAACAGTAGGATGAAAAGTTCTGTAGATATCTGTTAGGTCCATTTGGTCTATACTGTTGATAACTCTGCTGTTTCCTTCTTGATTTTATTTCTGGTTGATCTGTCCATTGCTGAAAGTGGGGTATTGAATTTCCCATTACTATTGTATTTGAGTCTGTGTCTCCCTTTAGATGCCTTAACATTTTTTTTAAAATAGGCAGGTATCCCCTAGTTAGGTGCATTTACATTTATAATAGTTACATCTTCTGTTGAATTGATCCCTTAGTGATTACATAGTGCCCTTTTTTGTCTCTTTTAATAGCTTTTGTGTTAAAGTCTATTTTGTCTGATATTATGATAGTTACACCAGCTCTTTTTTGGTTTCTGTTAGCATGGAATATCTTTTTCCATCCTTTCACTTTCAGTCTGCATGCATCTTTTGCTGAGATGTAAACATTTAACCATCTGGTAGGCAGCAAATAGATGGGTTTTGTTTTCTAATTCAATCAGTCAGTCTGTGTCTTTTTTTTTTTTTTTTTTTGCTAGACAGAGTTAGACAGTGAGACAGAGAGAGACAGAGAGAAAGGTCTTCCTTCCATTGGTTCACCCCCCAGAGGGCCTCTACGGCAGGTGCGCTGCACCAATCCGAAGCCAGGAGCCAGGTGCTTCCTCCTGGTCTCCCATGCGGGCGCAGGGCCCAAGCACCTGGGCTATCCTCCACTGCCTTCCTGGGCCACAGCAGAGAGGTGGACTGGAAGAGGAGCGACCGGGACAGAATCCGGCGCCCTGACTGGGACTAGAACCTGGGGTGCCGGTGCTGCAGGTGGAGGATTAGCCTAGTGAGCCGTGGTGCCAGCCCAGTCTGTGTCTTTTAACTGCAGAGTTGAAGTGATTTACATTCACAGTAACTATTGATAAGTAACGACTTTGCCCTGCCATTTTTCCAGAAGCATTCCTATTATTTACTTTGGGTTTCCTTTGTACTTTTACTTGGAGATTTTCTTCCTTTACCTTCTTTCATAGTGAACCAGAAACACCAGGTTTCTGTGTTTCTGCATGCAGCACATCCTTATGCATCCTCTGCAGGGTTGCATGGGTTGTGACATTGATTGAATTTTTTTATATGGAAGGGCTTTATTTCACCTTCATTCATGAATCAGAGCTTTGCAGGGTCCAGTTTCCTGGGTTGATGTTTTTTTATTTTTATTTTTATTTTTGACAGGCAGAGTGGACAGTGAGAGAGACAGAGAGAAAGGTCTTCCTTTTGCTGTTGGTTCACCCTCCAGTGGTCGCCGCCGCCGGCATGCTGCGGCCGGCACACTGCTCTGATCCGATGGCAGGAGCCAGGTACTTCTCCTGGTCTCCCATGGGGTGCAGGGCCCAAGGACTTGGGCCAACCTCCACTGCACTCCCTGGCCACAGCAGAGAGCTGGCCTGGAAGAGGGGCAACCAGGACAGAATCTGGCGCCCTGACTGGCACTAGAACCTGGTGTGCCGGTGCCGCAAGGCGGAGGATTAGCCTAGTGACCCGCGGCGCCGGCTGGTCTTTTTTTCTCTTAGGACATGGGATGTATCTTGTCATTCTCTCCTAGCCTGCAGGGTTTCTGATGAGAAGTCTGCTGTGAGTCTAATTGGAGATCCCCTGAAAGTAATCTGTCATTTCTGTCATATATATTTTAGAATCTTTATGTTTCACTGTGGTGAGTTTGATTACAATGTGTTGTGGTGAAGATCTTTTTTGGTCATGTCTATTAAGAATTCTATGTGCTTCATGCACTTGGATGTCCCTGTCTTTCTCCAAATTGGAGTACTTTTCTATAATTATTTCACTAAAAAGGCCCTCTAATCCTTTCTCTCTCTCTCTCTCTCTCTTATTTATTTTTTTGACAGGCAGAGTGGATAGTGAGAGAGAGAGAGACAGAGAGAAAGGTCTTCCTTTACCGTTGGTTCACCCTCCAATGGCTCCTGTGGCTGGCGTGCTGCAGCCGGCGCGCTGCGGCCGGTGCACCGCGCAGATACGAAGCCAGGAGTCAGGTGCTTCTCCTGGTCTCCCATGCGGGTGCAGGGCCCAAGGACTTGGGCCATCCTCCATTGCATTCCCGGGCCACAGCAGAGAGCTGGCCTGGAAGAGGAGCAACCGGGACAGAGTGCCCCGACTGGGACTAGAACCTGGTATGCCAGCGCCGCAGGCGGAGGATTAGCTTATTGAGCCACAGCGCCAGCCCTTTCTCTCTTTTAACATTTTTGGGAACTCTTAGAACCCATATGTTGTATTGTTTGATAGTATTTTGTAGATTACCAACAGTGATTTTTAGTTTTTAATTTTTTTTCTGACTGTATAATTTCTTGCAATTTGTTTTGTAAGTTGGATATTCTTCCTTCTGCTTCACTGGTTCTGTGTTAAGGCTTTCTGTTGCATTTTTTATTTTACTGAATTATTCATATCCAAGATTTCATTTTTATTTAAGATCTCAATTTTGTGGTCGAAATTTTCTTTCATGTATGGACTTCATTAGTTGTGCATTTGCTTCTGATTATATCTATGTAATCTTATGGTCAATTTTTTGAATTCCATTTCTGGCATTTCTTACATCTTATAATCACAATCTCATATTGAAATGTTGTGTTCTTTTTGGGGCATCATGTTGTCTTCCTTATTCTTGAATTGTTGGGTTTGTTATTTGGCATTTGTAGAAATACTCATTGGTTTCTTTCTTTCTTTCTTTCTTCTTTTTTTGCTGTGGTGACTTTTATCTTTGTACTGTCCCTCTGTAGATTATTGGAGTTTCTGCTTTCAGTGAATACCTAGAGGTGTGTGTTGGTGTGGCCAGGGAGCTCTGTTCAGTTCAGCAGGATGAAGGGCATGTCTAAGGTGACACATCCAGGTTTGGCATGGTAAATATCTCTCTCTGTCTGTCTCTCTGTCTCTGTCTCTCTGTCTCTCTCATCAGCAGGGAAGTTTATTCTGCTCAGCTGAGCTTCTCTCCTCAAAAGAGACCAGTACCTGAGCCCTATCCCCAGTGGGTGTAGTATTTGTCCATTCTGCCCTAAGGACCACACAAAGGATCTGTGCAGTCCTCAGTGTGAGCTCAGATTCCCCAGCAATGTCCCTCACCAGGTAACCAGGGTGCTCTGAGTGTGTGGAGCTCCCACAGTGGCTGCCCAAAGTCACAGCCACCCCCTGAGTCCTCCCATGTAGTCTCATTTTTTTTCACAGTTCTGGCACACAAGCCTTCACAGTCATGAGCACCCAGCCCCCTGTCAGTTTTCCCCACAAGTCTCAGGAATCTCCACTCAGTTGGTTGCTGGGTACGGACATGAACTGGCACAGCTGTTACGAATGTCCAAAATGGTGCCTGCTCCATCGGCTTGTTACAGGACGCCATTGCAGGGTGATCGAGGGAGAGAGATATGTGCCCCTTCTTTTCTCTTTTTGTCTTTAGTTTGGCAGTTACACTATCCCCCATGGGGCTCCAAGCCAGATTCCCTCTAGGCTCTTCCTGCAGCTTTATTGCCACAACTTGGGCTGCTGCGGTCTCATCTCACCTCACTCTCCAAAGCTGGTGCATAGGCTCTCAGCTGTTGGGGTCCTGAGTTGTCAGTGTCCATGCCCTCCATGTAGGTCCACTGTGTCCCTCTAGTTTGCATAAAATTTTTTCTGCTATTTTATCCCGAACTCTTCCCTGAGACTGCACTCTCTGCTTTTTAAAAACTATCTTCTCCTAGACTAGAGCAGTAAGCTCCCTCCCTGCTCTGCCACCTTAATCCCCTTCCCTATTGTTTACTTTGGATTTCCTTTGTACTTTTACTGGGAGATTTTCTGCCTTCACCTTGTTTTATAATGATGACCATGTTTCTGTTTCTGTGTGTAGCACATCCTTAAGCATCTTTTGTAAGACTGGACAAGTGACAAATTGTTTCAATTTCTGTTTGTTAGGGAAGGTCTTTATTTTACCTTCACGCATAAATGAGAGCTTTGCAGGTATCATATTCTGGGTTGACAGTTTTTTTTTTTTCTTTTAAGACTTGGAGTATATCTGACCATTATCTCCTAGCCTGTAAGGTTTCTGAAGAGAAGTCAGCTGTGAGTCTAATTGGAGATCCTCTGAAAGTTACCAGGCATTTCTCTCCTGCACATTTTAGAATCTTCTTTGCTTTACTGTGTGGAGTTTGACTACAATGTGTCGTGGTGAATATCTTTTCTGGTCATGTCTATTAGGAGTGCTATGTGCTTCCTGTACTTGGACGTCCCTTTCTTTCTCCAAATTGGGAAAGTTTTTTTTTTTTTATAATTATTTCACTATAAAGGCCTTCTAATCCATTCTCTTTCCATGCCTTCAGGAACTCCTAGGATCTGTATGTTGGGTCATTTCATAGTATCCCATAAATCTCCAACATTGTTTAAATTTTCTGATTTCTTCTTTGTTTTTTTTTTTTTTGGTCTGACTGTAAAATTTCCTGAGATTTATCTTCTACTTAGATATTCATTCTTCTGCCTCACCAAGTCTGTTGTTAAGGTTTTCTACTACATTTTTATTTGATGTATTACATTCTTCATTTCTAATATTTCATTTTGATTTCTTTTTAAAATCTCAATTTCATGGGAAAAATTTTCCATCATGACATGTATAGATTTCTTTAGTTCATGGATTTGCTTCTGATTACTTCTAAGTAACCCTACAATCAACTTTTTGAATTCTGTTTCTGGCATTTCTTCAATCTCTTCATCCTTACATCATAGTATTGAAGTGTTGTTTTCCTTTTGGGATGTCATGTTTATTTCCTTACTGTTTCTTGAATTTCTGCATTTATTTTTGGGCATTTATGGAGATACTTGATTTCCCCCCCCATATTACAGCTTTTTTCTTTGACTGTGCCTCTGTGGTTTAGTGGAGTGGAAGTGTCTGCTCTTTCAGTTAATATTCAGAGGCGTGTGCTGGTTGTGACCTGGGAGCCCTTTTCAGGGCTCTAGGGTGAGAGGACTATCCAAGGAGGAACCTAAGTTAGGCTTGGTAAAATGTATATTTTTTTAATCAGAGGGGAGGGTATGATGCACTCTGTTTGCTTAGTCTCATGCTCAGCTTCTCTCCTCCAAGGAGAACAATGCCTGATCTGTAGCTCCAGTGGGTGCCAAGAACCATAGAACAGATCTATGCAGTCCTCATTGTGAGCACGAATCCCGTAGTAGTGACTCTGACCAGGCAGCTAGGGAGCTCTGAGCATGTGGAGCTGCCTACAGTGACTGCTTATAGACCCAGCCACACCCTCCCCCTCCCATGCAGCCACAGTGTTTTCACAGTCTGACCCAGCAGACAAAGCTCCCACAGTCACGAGTGCCCAGCCCCCTGTCAGTTCTCCAAGCCAGACTCGGGGATCTCCCCTCAACTGGTTGCTGGGCTTGGAGATACAACCTGCTGCAGCTGTTCCTTATGTCCAAAATGGTACCTATCCTCTCTAAGCTAGTACAGGATGCTGGTGCTGAGTGGCAGGGAAAGAGAATTTGGCCCCCCTCCTTGCTTTTTCCCTCTATGTTGGCAGGTATAGTCTCCCCAACTGGGATCCAAGCCAAACTCATGCCAGACTTGTCGTGCAGCCTTATTGCCAGTGACTTGGGCTGTGCAGTCTGGTCTCACTCTGCAAAGCTGGTACTGAGGCTGTCAGCTGCTGCGGTGCTGAGTTGCACGAGTCCACGTCCTTCACGTAGATCCTGTAATTTGCATGGAGTTTCCTCTGTAGTTTTCTCCCTAACTCTTTGAGTTTGCACTGTCCTCACTTTTTTCAAGATTTATTTATTTATTTGAAAAGTAGAGTTAGAGTGTCAGAGGCAGAGAGAGAGAGGGGTCTTCCATCCACAAATTCACTCCCCAAATGGCTGCAACAGCCAGAGCTGTGCCTGTCCAAAGCCAGGAATAAAGAGCTTCTTCTGGGTCTCCCATGTGGGTTCAGGGGCCCAAGGACTTGGGCCATCTTCTACTTCTTTCTCAGGCCACAGCAGAGAGCTGGATTGGAAGTGGAACAGCTGGGACTTGAACCAGCACCCATAAGGGATGCTGGAGTTGCAGACTGGGGCTTTAACCTGTGCCACAGTGCTGGCCCCTCTATTTTGTTGTTCTTAATGATTTCTATTTCCTTGGTGATATTTTCATTCATGTAAATAGTTGATCTCCTCCTGTCTTTAATCTACCTGTATTCTCTTGCATGTCATTGAGCTTCCTTACAATTATTATTTTGAATTCTATGTAATTTCATAGATTTCCTTCAGTTCAAGATCTACCTCCGGAGGATTATTTTGTTCTTTTGGAAGTGTCATGCTACCTTGCTTATTCATGTCTTCTGTGTTTCCATGTTGACATTTGTGCATCTGGTGCACTTGTCCCGCCTTTATGGAGTAGGTCTTATTGTAGAAGAGTTTATGGTTTAGATTGTTAGTTGATCTGTTGCTTCAGCTTTGGTTCCAGATGAGATCAGGAGTATAGTCTCTGAGTGCTTTCTTTTGTCTTAATCAGTGTCAGTTAAGTCCATAAGTGTCACAGTAAACTAGTCTGCTGTAGTTCATGGGGATAGAAGTGTGGCTTTGAGATGAGTATGGGTTTCCTAGGGTGTGTATCTTTGGCCCACAGGGAGTTTGTGCTCACCAGAGCCTTGTTTTGGTGCTGAGGGAGACAGAGGTGGCTGTCTGCTTGTCCCACCGGCAAGCATGGGTGATGCTGGGACTTATGGCACAAATTTCTGTGGCTCCAGGACTGTGTGATGTGAATGGGCCCTTCTACAGGTCCTGCTAGGAGAGTCCAACTGGTTCTAACACCAACAGCCCTTGTCCTGGGACTAGGGCATGTAGATTAAACCCTGCTCCCATCCCACAGGATGACTACAAATGTGTGCAGGGGATGAGTTCAGACATGGGGAATGCAATTAGTCTCTTCCCGAGATCCACCAGGGAGATTGCAGTGGGATTGAGAAATTTAGAGCTAATTGTTATAGTCCTAGTGTTGCAGGGTACAGTGGGGTCATTAACCAGATCTCCCAGGGTAGGGGTGTAATTTTTATGGGTTGCTGCTGGTGCTAGATCCTAGAAGCTAAAGGCAATCCCCCTGGCTCATGCAGAGTGTGTGAGTTTATCTTTGGGGCTAATGCCCCCAAATTCCCACAGTTGCACGAATTCAGACAAGTTGCCCTGACTCTGATGGATTATGGTAGAAGCAGAACAGAGACCCACTGGGTAACTTTTTGCTGTAGCTTCCAGTACTTGGTGGGGGAGGGAAGCAGTGTGGCTTCCTTTCTCCAAGCCCAGTAGTTGCTCTAACCCCAGTAAACACCCCAGGTTGAAGCCAACATCAGTGGGTGACTGTGGAATTATCTTTTAACTAAAACTGCGAGTGGCGGTGTGTGTGGCAATTTCTTGCTACCTTGACTTGGTAAGATGGCTCACAGCTGGCAGCTGGCTTTGCTTCCTGGCTGACTTAGCAGCATGCCTGGCTGCAGTGGTGTTTCTGTCTCCTCTCCTCTTGTCCCATGGAGTCTTAGTTGTTGTTTCCACTTCTCTGCCAAAAATTTCCATTAGACCATTGGGAACTTCCTTCATTGGTCCTTCCTTTATTCTTTTTATTTTTTCCCATTCCTTATTCTTTTCATACTACAAGGCAACTGAAGTTGGTGTGTTTGTACTCTATTCAGCCGTCTTGGATCTCTTTGCTTATTTATTTTTAAAATATTATTTGAGAGGCAGAGACAGAAGAGAGGAGAGGGAGAGGCAGACAGAGGGGGCCAGCACTGTGGTGTAGCAGGTAAAGCTGCTGCCTGCGGTGATGACATCCCATATAAGCACCAGTTCCAGTCCCAGCTGCTCTGCTTCTGATCCAACTCCCTGCTAATGGGTTTGGGAAAGCAGTGTAAGATGGCCCAAGTTCTTGGGCTCCTGCACCCATGTGGGAGAATCTGAAGAAACTCCTGGCTTTTGATTTACCTAGCTCTGGCCCTTGTGGTCATATGGGGAGTGGACCAGTGGATGGAAGATTGATCTCTCTCTCTTGGTCTATAACTCTGCCTTTCAAATAAATAAATCTTTTTTTTTAAAAGAGCAGGTGGGCTCATTACTGTGTACTGGTTCATTACCCAAATACCTGCAGCATTATGGTTGAAGCTGGGATCTGGGAACTCAATCCACATCTCTACCTGAGTGGCAGGAACCCAACTGCTTGAGGTTTTAGAAAGCAGCAGAGGGCCGGCGCCGCGGCTCACTAGGCTAATCCTCCGCCTTGTGGCGCTGGCACACCGGGTTCTAGTCCCAGTCGGGGCGCCGGATCCTGTCCCGGTTACCCCTCTTCCAGGCCACCTTTCTTTCTGTCTCTCTCTCTCTTTCACTGTCCACTCTGCCTGTCAAAAAATAAAAAAAAAAAAAGAAAGAAAGCAGCAGAGGATGGTTTATGTACTTGGGTCCCTGCCACCCCTGTTGGGGGAACAAGATGGAGTTCCATGCTCCTGGCTTCAGCCTGGCCTAGTCCCAGTAACTGCATAAATATGGGGAGTGAACCAGCAAATGGAAGATTTCTCTCTCCCCCTCCCACTACTCTACCTTTCAAATAAATTAATAAATCTTTAAAAATGTATCAAAAGACCCAGAACAGTTTTCTCTGCATTTCAGGAGGGAGGTCTCTAAAACGCCAGTCTTGCACCTGAGTAGCAGATGACCTGAATGATAAGCCTTGCATAACACCATTTCTGTCCCCCAGGCTAATCAGGGCCCAGTACTCTCATCTGATCAGATTAGCAAGGACTCCCCTGCTTTGAACAGTTGGTGGGGTGGGCACCCTTCTCCCACAGTAAGGAATCTTCTCATTGTTGTGCATTCTTCCCCATTCTGTCATTTCTGATATTCTTTGCATAGACTTCAGAAGTTGCCGTTTGATATGAAAACTGTAATTTTAGAATTCCCAAATCTCTTGACCCCAAAATGCTGAGACAGCCATTGTGGTGCAGTGGGGTAGGGCACTGCTTGGAGTGCCCTCATCCCATATAATGAGTTTTGAATGCTGACTCTCTCACATCTGGTTCAGCTTTCTACTAATGCTTCTGGAAAAGCAATAGATGACTGCCCAAGTACTTAGGTGTCTGCCCCCCATGTGGGAGACCCAGCTGGAGTTCTTGGCTCCTGGCTTCAGCTGGCTCAGCTCTGGTAGTTCTAGGCATTTGGGAAGTAAACCAACGGATGGAAGATAGCTTGCTTGCTTGTGCACGCTCTCTCTCCCTCTTTCTCTCGCTCTGCCTTCCAAATAAATGAATAAATCTTCAAGAAATCTCTGCTATATGTCTGATAAAACATGCATTCTGAAACCAATTACATTTTTTTTTGCCCTGAGCTGTGTCTAGAACCCATTGCTGCTGCCCAAAGTGAGATCTAGGGACCTGGGGAACAGGGAAGCTAGAGAGGGTGGGATCTAAAATGGTACCTGCCCCTCAATGCCTCCTCCATTCCACAGTGAGCTCCTGGAAGGCAGGGTCTGTCTTCATCTTGTACCACCAGAGCTTGGCTGGCACAATAGGAGTAACTGAAAAAATGAGCCAAGGAATGAATGAGTAAGTGGGTGACTTGACACTTTCGTGTCTTCCTACTTATAAAACAGTGTGAATTATTATTAGGGGTAACCATGGGCTAAACTGTGACCCACGCTATGTTTTCCTCTTTTACCCTTACATTCCATTTGGGTGTCCTGTTTCTTTCTCCCATGAGAACGTGCTGTCAAGAAAGGTTTGCTGGTGGCTTTGCCTATGCTACAACACTGGTTGTTGGGATAGTTTTCCAAAGGGTATTTGCCTCGTAAGCCTTATCTGTGTTGTGAAATGCAAAAGGTGTTTGTGTTAAGGGAATGTTCAGGTGCAGTTTGTTGGGAGGGATTCTCTGAAGCAGTCGGCCCTTCCTGGGCTCCCAAAGCCACTGAGTACATAATCTGCTTTGCTTACACTAAGGGTTGGCCCTGGTAATCCCTGCTCCACCTGCATCACCAGGCTGTCAGCAGGATAAAGACGGATGATGGATGGAGGGGGACTTTGAAAAGTTAAAAGCTCCTCGCAAATGCAAATTGTTATTGTTGTTAATCCGCAGCTGTCAGACACTCCTGAAATGAATCCCAACTCTGAGGAGACTGGGGGAGATTTGGAAAGAGCTGTGGTTTATGGGGTTCTTGCTTTAAAGCAGGACCCCCCTCCCCCACCCCGTCCTGTGTACACTGTGTGCATAGGATGAAAAGTTGTTCTTAAACTCAGAATGAATACGGGGCTGTCCCCCTACCAAAGTTCCACTCTGAAGCCTCTAAAAACTGGAAACTTTGTTGTGGCAGGTTCACTGCCAAGTGACAGAGAGCCAGTGGCCTTAATTCTTGTCTTTGTTTTCACATCTCTTTCCCCCACCCCCCATTATTTTAGAACAAGTCTTGGCTTGGAGCTGATTTTCAGCTTCTGGAAACTGAGTTGGTTTTGTGTATATTGGCCTAGCTGTGTGAAGGGGGGAGGACTTGCTTCTGCAAGAAGTTGGGGAGGGAGTAGTGCATGCTGGGGGAAATCAGGAAGCCAGGAGGAGACAGGAGGCCGCGGGTCAGGTCTGAGCCTCTCCTCTGGTCCTGCTGCTTTGTCCGCTCACTGCAGCGTCAGTGGAGTCCTGGGATGGGTGGGTGTGGAGGCTGGAGGGAGGATTTGACTCCATCAACTCCTCAGTGTTCTTCCTGCTGGTCACAATGCATTAAATCCGAGCCAGTTGCTGGAAAATAGCTCATAAAGGGGACCAGAGGGGCTGGCGGTGTTTCTGGGGTGACTTGCGTCCTTCAGGGAGGTGGCCATTTCCTTCACTCTTTTGAGGTACAAGGGGGAGGTCACTGCCGCCCTTGTGTCCTTGCTGACTGGTTTCATCCTTCTCTTTGCAGAAGCTTGCATGTGCTTAGGTATGACCTTGAGGCCAGGTATTGACCAGGGTTCCCAAGACTGACCTGGACAGCACAGGAAGACCAGGGAACTGGGGAGTTGAAATCCCACCCTCTGCTTTCACTGGCCACTGGCGCGCGGAGCTCTGCCATTCCTAGGGAGCAGCTCCGCGTGAGGCTCGTTGCTGGCACAGCTTGAGGGATTTGGGAGGCTGGGAGCCCACCCTTATTCCTGTGTGGGGCACAGGAATAGGATTTTCTGTGTTCTGGAACCTTTAAGGCCTCCACTGAGCATTCCCAGAGTGTGGTCATCTTTTCTCCTGTTCTTTCCACTGAATAAAAAGCTCTTCCTCCCTTCCAACTCAATGCACCCCCAGGCTTTGCTCAAATCCCACCTCTTCCTATACTTATAGGACTGTTTTCATGAACACTTGGAACCCTGTTTATACCCATCACATGAGCTGACACCTGCTTACATGAAGCTCCATGCTTATGTGTGTTGACACTTGGGGATTTATTTTTAAAAATTTAAAAATTTATTTTCATTTTATTTGAAAGTCACAAGTATATACTTACATTGATCGTTCAATGCCCAATTGCTCTCAGTAGCTGGCCTGGGCCAGGCTGAAGCCAGGAGCTGGGAACTCCATCTGGGTCTCCCATATGGGTGGCAGGAACTCAAAGACTTAAGCCACCATCTGCTGCCTTCCCAGGGTATGCAACAGGAAGCTGGATGGAAGCAACGGAGCTGGGTCAAATAAGGCATTCTGCTATAGGATGTGTGGTTGCAAATGCTGTCTTAACTGCTGTGCCAAACGCCTGCCCTGGGAATTTATTTTTATCTTGTCAGTTTGTCATGTATGTCTTGAGAAATACACTGTGTGCGTGTCATATACATGGATATGTCAAAAAATGTTTGCACAAAATGTGTATCATGAAAAAATAGGCATGGATTTAAAAATTTTTTCCATGGGGGTGGGCATTTGGCTTAGTTAAATGGTTAAGACACTGCTTGGGATGCCCACATCCCATATGGAGTGCCTGGGTTTGAATCCTGGCTCCACTCATGTTTCTAGCTTCTTGCTGGTGCACACTCTAGCAGGCAACAGGTGATGGTTGAAGTAGTCTGGTCCCTGCCATCCATGTGGGAGCCTTAAAGTGAGTTTATGGCTTCTGGCTTCTCTGTTGTGGACATGTGAGGACTGAAACAACAAATGGGAACTCTTTTTGTCTGCCTGTCTCTGGCTTTCTCACAAATAAAATAAAAATTAAAAAGTAGTGCTCAAAGCAATCAGTTAAAGAATAAAAGAATTTTTTACACCAAAATAAACTTACCTTTCAGTTCTACTTTCCATGAATTTTTAAAAGTGGTCTCATATTCTTCTTGAGATTGTTAGCATTTTTAGGATCAAAAAACCCCTACTTCTTTTATACATGTTCAACTTCAAACTTTGTGCTGAACACTGTAAACATTTAAAAACCTGTGACTTTTCCTTTTGTGAGTACAGTTTACGTGCAGTGGGGAGGACAGACATTAGAAGGAAAGATGGGTTCTCAAGGGCGGACGAGGGTCCACTGACATCTGTTCTGTAGGGAATTGCCTTGACTTCCTCACCCTGCACCTGCATTAGGCATCAGTAATAGACCATCACGCCTTCTCCTTCCGACTGCGCTGTTCAGCACTGACTCTCTAAATTGATCATTGCTGGCTCCTACTTTGAAGCATGCATGGGGTGCACTGCTTTGCGGTTTCCTTCCCCCATTTCTCTCTCTTCTCTGAAATGGCCATAGGAAGAAAGATGTGGTTTGCAGATGAGTTAGAAGGCAGGAGGATGACGTGGCCGTGGGACCAGTCACTTGAAATCTGGCCACATGGAGGCTGTTGGGGGATCATGCTTGGATGGTGGTCATAACAAAAGAAGAAAAGATGACTTAAACAGCACTTTAAGGTTTTCCATAGGTGCTTCAGGGCATGGCATTATAAAGTACACGCTGATCCAGGTGTGACATCACATAGGTAGGTGTGACATCACATAGGTGGACGCTCCATTTTGATGAGTAGGCAGAATCAGAGGTGTGATTGTGTCTCCTCTCCTGATGGATACCTGCTTCTCTAAGATTTTCATGTTAAGAATTGTCCTGGCGCCGCGGCTCAATAGGCTAATCCTCCGCCTGCGGTGCTGGCACACCAGGTTCTAGTCCCGGTCGGGGCACCGGATTCTGTCCCGGTTGCCCCTCTTCCAGGCCAGCTCTCTGCTGTGGCCAGGGAGTGCAGTGGAGGATGGCCCAAGTGCTTGGGCCCTGCACCCTCATGGGAGACCAGGAGAAACACCTGGCTCCTGGCTTCGGATCAGTGGATGTGCCGGCCACAGCGCGCCGGCCGCGGTGGCCATTGGAGGGTGAACCAACGGCAAAAGGAAGACCTTTCTCTCTGTCTCTCTCTCTCTCTGTCTCTCACTGTCCACTCTGCCTGTCAAAAAAAAAAATTTGTCCTAAGAAATAAATGTCATGATACTACCAGGGTTCACTTCCCTGAGGGTTAATAGATGCTGTTGTTGTCCCCACGTACTTTTTCCAAATCTGTGTGCTCAGCACATGGCTTCCCTTCACTTCACTTCCAGGCTGACAACAATGGCCTTCTTCAGAGGGTGCCCTGGGGCCACTACTACTGTGTGGGTTACAGTGCACTTGTCTCCCCGAACCACAGTTTTACCTTCTATAGAAATCTGAGGTCCAATAAAGTCCAAAAATATTTAAAATTCCAGAAACAACTTCCAAATTTTAAATAGCACACTATTCTGAGTAGCATGATGAAATCTGGGACCATCCCACTCTATGCATCCCAGGACATGGATCATCCCTTTATTTAGCATAGCCACATGTATACACTGCCTATCTGGCAGTTACTTAGCAGCCATCTTGGTTATCGGATCCCCTCTTATGAGACTGCACTGCTTGTGTGTGAGCAGCTCTTATGTGGTAGCCTAGTGCTAGACTGCCTCACTTCATCTCATGTCCATCGTCATGGAAGAGGAAGGGTGAGAACAGTCCCATCCGAGACCTAGAGAGAAAGGGAGAGAGGCCACACTCCCATAAATTTTTTTTTAATTTTTTTTTAACAGGCAGAGTGGACAGAGAGAGAGAGAAAGGTCTTCCTTTGCCGTTGGTTCACCCTCCAATGGCCACTGCGGCTGGTGCGCTGTGGCCGGCGCACTGCGTTGATCCGATGGCAGGAGCCAGGTGCTTCTCCTGGTCTCCCATGGGGTGCAGGGCCCAAGCACTTGGGCCATCCTCCACTGCACTCCCGGGCCACAGCAGAGAGCTGGCCTGGAAGAGGGGCAACCGGGACAGAATCCAGCACCCCGACCGGGACTAGAACCTGGTGTGCCAGCGCCGCAGGTGGAGGATTAGCCTATTTAGCCGTGGCGCAGGCCAACTTTTGTTTTGATTGTTCTATTTTATTACTCATCACTGTTGTTAATTTCTTACTGTGTCTAATTCATAAATTAAACCTTACAATAGATATATATGTATGGGAAAATATAGTATACATAGAATTTGGTGCTGTCTGTGGTTTTAAGCATCTGTTAGGGGTCTTGGAAAGTATTTTCCAAGGATGTTGGGGAGCTAATAGCAAATGACCATGGAAGGAAGGCCAGCCCCTTTACATGGAGGTGGGCCAATTTATGCTCTGGAACTCCCCTTGGAATTAGGCGAGGCCGAAACATAGCCCGGCATCCACTTGTGCTTGATGTTTGCCCTGCTCCTGCTCCGCTTCTCCCACTCCCTGCCAGTTTCTCCTGAGAGCACTTCATTGGTGTGTTGCTGGCAAGTGAGCTGCAGTCTCAAGGTCTGATTCTGGGCAACTTGTCTTAAGCGAGGGTGGCACTGTGGGGCTGCTGGTGGTGATGGTTTGAGGATGTAGATCGTGGACAACCCCAATCATGGTTAAAGTAAAGCTGTGCAAAGCTTTGGACCATGGACGTGAAGCACTCCTGTTGACCTAATTGGTTTGCTGGCCAGTGGCTGAGGCCGCCAGCAATCTAGGAAAGTGCATTCTAGATGGGGCTGGAGACGTGGAGGGAAGCAATGAGTTTATGTGGCGCAGGCTGAACTGCTTGTGGATAAAGAGGTCGGTCATCATTGGCATCACACATGAATTGGTCATAACGGCCTCTGGACAGAGACTCAATGTGTGGTCTAATTTCTGATCTGCCCTCTCTCTGATGGCACTGGACAGGGTTGAGCCTTGGAAAAGGCCTTGTGGAAAATCCAAATTTACCACTTTTCACTGTGGTTGCCGTGTACATGTCCTCCTTCTGTGTGAGTGAAAAGAAAATAAAAACACACATCCTTCCCCTCCCCTCCCCGAAATTCAGATTTGAAGAACAGATCTGCTGTGGCTAAAGAGCTTCTTCGCTCTCACTTTGCTCTCTCTACCACCTTTCTTGGATTTTTTTTTCACACTATCATATGAGTCAGAATGGGTGTATCACTTTTAATTATTGTTGATTACCGTTCATGTTGGAACAGCCACCTTGTAACGCCATCTCCTATCAGGAAATAAATGCCGACTTGGTGACCTGCATGAGATAGCTGGTGACCCATCCCACTGGGGAGACGGCTGGCAGCCGCCTGGCGCTTGTTGAATTAAGAAGTGTGACTACAGTAATTAGCAGCAAATATCCAGCATGGGGTAGAGTAGATGCAGGGCTGAGCACAGTCGTCACATGGGTTGACCTTGGTGCAGAAGAAATGAGGGATTTGGGAGATTGGGGCCCAGAGGATTGGAGCAGGGGTCAAGAGAAAGAAGGTCAGTAGTAGAAACCAATTTGACATCTCTGAGCTTGTAATAGGATTTACCCTGGGCTCACAGACCTTGGAGGCATCACCTATGCAAAAGCTTGTTCTCTGGCCTGCAGCCTTGCAGTTTGTTTTTGGGAATGGAAGAGTTAAGTTCCGACTGCTTTGCTTCTAGTATGTGTTTAATGGAACACAAACGAAAAAGGAAGACGCGTAGTGTTAAAATAGAACTGCCGCACAGATTGAAATGATCCGTGATTACTAGCAGTTGTACAATTTATGGAAAAAATGTGCACACAGGTCTTTCAGGAAGTGTAAATAAAGCAGATGGATTTGTTGAGGGGGGAAGTATACTTTACACACCCAACTCCTATATCAACAAATGTTGCCCTCAAGGTAAAATTAAGAAAAAAAATGTTCTAAGCTTGTATTAGTCGCACCCATTTATTTTTGGCATAAATTGCGCACTATTTGAAAGTTGGCAAGAACAAGAACGTGAAGGCCAACATTTGGTCTTGCTTCGGGAGTTTCTATGAATATGAATGCCTGAAGTTTACATAGGCTTATGCCATCTCCATAGCAACGCATGTTTGTTGTGAAAATCTAGCCTTTTAAAGTCAAAAATCCGTATGTTAACCTCAAATTTAACATGCTATCTAATTCTGGCGTTTTAAAACGCTTTTAGGACTCTTGCACTTAGAATACTGGATTGGATTAGGTTGGAGGGTGAGTTGATGGGTGTAGATTGGACATCACACACTCAGGGTGTCTATCAGGGATTCCTCTCATTTGTAGAATTTAACCTTAACATGACTCCAGGAGGAGCTAGATAAGAGGAAGTTCACGTCCTGGGGCAGCCTGAGGTCGGGGCAGGAGGAGGGTGGTCTGAGGGTTCGAAGGAGTGAAAGAGAAAATGACTTGGCAGGTTGTTTGCATGTTGGGGAGACCTTGGGAGGGTCGCCGGGCTGGCTCTGGTCCTTCCCAGTGCAGAGGGCGGCTGGGAAGCTGTGTGGGCACAGGCACACAGAGGGCAGAGCAGCCCTCAGCCTTTGTCAGCGCCTGTCAGGCTGTCAGCTAGTGGGGCCTCTTGCTCTTAATGGGATTCTTGCTGGATTTCCAGTCAGAGGGCAGTCCTGGGTGGGAACCTGAGGGCTTCTAGTGGTTCTTCCAGGGTCACTTGCTCCTATGTCTGCAGTCTTTGGTTTCTGTGTTCCTCTGCAGCTTTTATGGGACACCCTTTTCTATTCCTCAGTGCGTCCTAGGATCCTCATCTACTGCCCTACCCAACCTGACGAAAGATAGGAAAGGCTCAGCCTGTTCATACTGATGTGTAAGGGAAGAGTCTTCTGAGCAAGAGCCTGGAGCGAGGACTGGGTTCCACGTTACAGTCCTGGGCCTGCCTCCGAAGAGTGGCCGGTGAATACTTTGTGGAAACTCTTAAAATTTTCTTTTTTGGAGTAAAGAAAAATATAATAACGCCTGCTCCAAAGAGAGAATGAGTGTGACAGAACTTAGTAAGCTTCTTGACTCCTGTTCAAATGTGAGTTTATTATCAGCATCACATTAATAAGGGATGGCGAGTAGTTTTCTGCTTGTATCTCAGCTTCACTCAGTGGATAGTGGCTGCTTGTAGTGTTGTGCTGAGAAGGATTCTGAGATTATCTCTCAAGGAAAGTGTCCTGAGATCATTTAGCAATGTCTGTTATGGGCACAAGGAGACTGGAAGGGTGTAAAGTATTGACATTCCTAGATCTTTTTTTTTTTCTAAAGGAATAGAGCATATGAAATAAGGAAGTACATCTTTAAGATTTTGAATATTAGTGTGTGGAGACTGCATTTTTTTAAGAAAGTAAATCTCTGGATGCCCAGAATCAAGCATGTGTATAGTTCCGACCGTCCGTGGAAAAATATTATCCTGTTATTTTTCAGGGCTGTTTTTTTTGGTTAGGGAGGAGCTAAGAATTGGGACCAGTGTCTCTTCCCTTTCTGTGGTCTCATTTGTTATGTTGTCTCTTCAATATGTTTTGATGTTGGATAAGACTCAGTATAGCACTTGGCTCCTTACTGTTCTTTCCTGGTTTCTATATGTATAGATCTCTGTAGATACAAGTGTTTTAGCAATATGTACAGAGTCATCTGTATGATGGTAAGTTGAGGGAAGGAATTAGTCCCATATTTTATCTTCCCTCCATTTCTAATATAGAGCAGGACATAAAATATTTGCTAAACAAATTCTGAATTGATACTACATTATTTTTCTGGTTACATAGAATACTAATTTTGGAAAATTTGCAAAAATATTAAAAAATGAAATGTTATCACATTAATACTAGAGGTAATTATCATTATCATTTTGACTTTATTTCTGTCAGCATTTTTTTTTATTTGAAAGTCAGAGTTACACAGAGAGAGGAGAGGCAGAGAGAGAGAGAGAGAAGTCCTCCATCTGATGGTTCACTCCCCCATTGGCCACAATAGCCAGAGCTGCGTTAATCCAAAACCAGGGGCCAGGAGCTTCTTCTGGGTCTCCCACGTGGGTGCAAGGGCCCAAAGACTTGGGCCATCTTCCACTGCTTTCCCAGGCCATAGCAGAGAGCTGGATGGGAAGTGGAGCAGCTGGGTTTCGAACCGGTGCCCATATGGGATGCTGGCGCTTCAGGCCAGGACATTAACCCGGTGAGCCACAGTGCTGGCCCCCTTGCCAGCATTTTTATGTGTGTATTTAGATTTAAACTTAATTTCATTAAAATTTTTAAAAATTTGAGAGGTAGAGTTACAGACAGAGGTAGAGACAGAGAGAAATGTCTTCCTTCCTTTGGTTCACTCCCCAGATGGCTGCAATGGCCGGAGCTGTGCCAATCCAAAGCCAGGTGCTTCCTCCCAGTCTCCCTTGTGGGTACAGGGGCCCAAGGACTTGGGCCATCTTCCACTGCTTTCCCAGGCCATTGCAGAGAGCTGGATAGGAAGAGGGGCAGCCAGGACTAGAACTGGTGCTCATATGGGATGCCGGTGCTGCAGGTGGAGGATTAACCTACTGTGCCATGGAGCTGGCCCCTCATTAAATTTTTTAATTTGGGGCAGAGAGAAAGAGAGTGAGTGAGCGAGGTAGCTTTCCTGTTTGGTAGTGCATTGTTCAGATATACCCACAAAAGCTCTGAGCTAGGCTAGAGCCTTAAGCCAGGACCTGGGAACTCTATCCAGATCACCCATGTGGGTACAGGAACCCAATCATTTGAGACATCACTGCTGCCTTCCAGGGCATACAGTAACAGAAAGCTGGATGGAGCCTGGAGCTGGAATCGGGTATCAAACCCGTTACTCTGATGTGGATTCCCAACCTGTGTCTTAACCACTAGGCCAATTACTTTTCCCATTTTATAAATATTAAAATAATTTACAGCATGATCTGTCTATATAATCTGTGTTTTCCTTTTAATACTACATTATAATTACCTCTCTGGATCTTTAAAAGAGTATTGATAAATATTAAAATGCTTAAATTTTAAAACTTCAACTTTTTATTTGTTTTTGATTTAAACGAATTATAAAAATACCTTTCAGATATCTGGAAAGATATGGAATGAAAAGTAAATTTTTCCTCTTCCTTAATCTGCTCATTTCACGTGAATGCTTTTAAACAATGTCTTATATGTCCTTCTACACAGTTTTGCATACAAAGGCACATAAAGTATAGGTTTATTATTGCTACAGGTTTTCTTTTTCTTTTTTTTAAAGATTTATTTCTTTATTTGAAAGTGAGAGCTATGCAGAGGGAGGGAGAGACAGATCTTCCATTCGCTAGTTTACTCTACAAATGGCTGAAACAGGGCTGGGCCAGGCTGAAGCCAGGAGCCAGAAGCTTCTTCTAGATCTCTCACATGGGTGCAGGAGCCCAAGGATTTGAGCCATCCTGCACTGCTTTTCCCATGTCATTAGCAGGGCACTGGATCAGAAGTGGAGCAGCTAGGACACAAACCAGCGCCCATATGGGATGTTGGCATTTCTGGCCGTGGCTTTACTTGCTATGCCACAATATCAACCTTGATACAGTTTTTCAGCATGATTTTCACCCATATTATATTTTTGTCATCTTTTATATATCACTACATACAAATCTACCTCATTCTTATAAATTGCTACAAAATTCTAGGGAAATCTAACCCTTAATCAAATTCATTGATAGCTACTTTTTCCTATTATAAACAGTACTTCATTTAACATCTTTGCAATGTATTTCTTTCTTTTTTTTATTATTTTTTGACAGGCAGAGTGGACAGTGAGAGAGAGAGACAGAGAGAAAGGTCTTCCTTTGCCGTTGGTTCACCCTCCAATGGCCGCCGCGGCCGGCGCGCTGCGGCCGGCGCACCGCGCTGATCCGATGGCAGGAGCCAGGAGCCAGGTGCTTCTCCTGGTCTCCCATGGGGTGCAGGGCCCAAGCACCTTGGCCATCCTCCACTGCACTCCCTGGCCACAGCAGAGGGCTGGCCTGGAAGAGGGGCAACCGGGACAGAATCCGGCGCCCCAACCGGGACTAGAACCCGGTGTGCCGGCGCGCAATGTATTTCTGCCTACAAGATGTAGGCATTATGCTTGGATTATGTGGGATTAATGCTTAGAGGTGAAAATTCTAGATTTAGGGGAAGGTTCACATTTAAAGCATTGAAAGCATGGGA
Source organism: Oryctolagus cuniculus (assembly GCF_051225735.1). Lineage (NCBI taxonomy): Eukaryota > Metazoa > Chordata > Mammalia > Lagomorpha > Leporidae > Oryctolagus > Oryctolagus cuniculus. The sequence continues at coordinate 142,312,769 of NC_142868.1, read as the reverse complement.
ACAAATTGCCTTCCAAAAATGTTATTTATCTGTTTACATTCTCATCAGTCATTTCTTGTACTCATAGCAATAATGGGAACAAGGGGCTGGTGCTGTGGCGCAGTGGGTTTAGCTGCCACTTGCAATGACAGCATCCCACATCAGAGGGTCAGTTAGAGTCCCAGCTATTCCACATCCAGTCCAGCTTTCTGCTAATGCTCCTGAGGAAGTGGTGGTAGATGGTCCAAGTTACTTGAGCCCCTGAAACCCATATGGGAGACCCAGTTGGAGTTCCTGCCTCCTGGCTTTGGCCTGGCACAGCCTGGCTATTGTGGCCCTTTGAGGAGTGAACCAATGGATGGAAGATGGCTCTCTCTCTCTCTCTCTACCCTTCTTCCCCAACCCAAACCCCTCTTCATTCTGCCTTTCAAATAAGTAAATAAATAAATCTTTTTAAAAAAATCCAAAAAACAAACACAAAGAAACAAAATAGGAAACTTCTGATTGTTTTATTTTACATATTATTTGTTATTTGTGAGACTGTGGGTTTATATTTTTCCCCCAAAGAAACCATTTATTTAATGAATACAAATTTCGTAAGTACAACTTTAGGAATATGGTGATTCTTCCCATCATACCAGCCCTCATCATGCCAGCCCTCCCACCCCAACTCCATCCCACCTGCTCCTCTCTCTCTCTTTCCCAGTCACATTCTGCATTAAGAAGAACAAGAACAAAAGCAAAAAGCTGTTCCTGGACAGTCAAGACAAGGGCTCCTTAAGTCATTGCTTCTGAAAGTGTCAATTTAACTTCTACAGATTTCCTTTTATGTGCTTTGTTAGTTATCACACATCAGGGAGAACATATGGTATTTGTCCCCTTGGGATTGGCTTATTTCACTAGTGATGATGTTTTCCAGATTCATCCATTTTGTCACAAGTGACCAGTTTTCATTTTTTTCACTGTGTAGTATTCCATAGTGTACATAGCCCATAATTTCTTTATTCAGTCTTCAGTTGACAGGCATTTAGGTTGATTCCATCTCTTAGCTATTATGAATTGAACTGCACTAAACATGGGGGTACAGATAACTCTTTTATTTGCTAATTACATTTCCTTTGAGTAAATTCTCAGATGGCTGGGTCACATGATAGGCCTATATTCAGATTTCTGATGTATCTCCAAACTGTCTTCCATAGTGGTTTTACCCGTTTGCATTCCCACCAACAGTGGATTAGGGTACCTTTTCCCCCACATCCTCACCAGTATTTTGTTGTTTGTTGATTTCTATATGAAAGCCATTCTAACTGGGGTGAGGTGAAACCTCATTATGGTTTTGATTTGCATTTCCCTGATTGCTAGTGATCCTGAATATTTTTTCATGTGTCTGTTGGCCATTTGGATTTCTTCTTTTGAAAAATGTCTGTTTAAGTCCTTGGCTCATTTCTTAACTGGTTGGTTGTTTTGTTGGTGTGAAGTTTCTTGATCTCTTTATATATTCTGGTTATTGATCTTTATCAGTTGCATTGTTTGCAAATAATTTCTCCCATTCTGTCAGTTGCCTCTTCACTTTCCTGAGCGTTTCTTTTGTAGTACAGAAATGTCTCAGTTTGATATGATCCCATTTGTTGATTTTAGCTTTGATTGCCTATGCCTCTCGGGTCTTTTCCAAGAACTCTTTGCCTGTAACAATGTCTTGCAGGGTTTCCCCAAAGTTCTCTGGTAATTTGATGGTATCAGGTCATAGATTTAGGGCTTTAATCCATTTTGAGTGGATTTTTGCATAAGGTATAAGGTAGGGGTCCTGCTTCATACTTCTGCATGTGGAAATCCAGTTTTCCTAGCACCATTTCTTGAAGATACTATCCTTGCTCCAGGGATTGGTTGTAGCTCCATTGTCAAATATAAGTTGGTTGTAGATGCTTGGTGTGATTTCTGGCATTTCTATTCTGTTCCATTGGTCTATGCATCTGTTTTTGTACCAGTATCATACTGTTTTGATTATAACTGCCTTGTAGTATGTCTTGAAATCTGGTATTATAATGCCTCTAGCTTTTTTTTTTATAAGGTTGCTTTGGCTATTCAAGGTCTTCATTGTTTCCATATGAATTTCAGCATCATTTTTTTCTGTATCTGAGAAGAATGTCTTTAGTATTTTGATTGCTATTGCATTGAATCTGTAAATTGGTTTTGGAAGAATGGACATTTTGATATTGATTCTTCTAATCCATGAACATAGAAGATTTTTCCTGTTTTTGTATCATCTTCTATTTCTTTAATGCACTGTAATTCTCATCATAGAGATCTTTGGCATCCTTGGTTTAATTTATTCCAAAGTATTTGATTTTTTTTGTAGCTATTGTGAATGGAATTGATCTTAGAAGTTCTTTTTCAGCCATGGCATTGTCTGTGTATACAAAGGCTGTTGATTTTTGTGTATTGATTTTATATCTTTCTACTTTACCAAACTATTTTATGAATTCCAGTAGTCTCTTGGTGGAGTCTTTTGGGTCCCTTATATATAGAGTCATGTCATCTGCAAATAGGGATAGTGTGACTTTCTCATTCCCAAATTGAATCCCTTTGGTTTCTTTTTCTTGTCTAATGGCTCTGGCTAAACATATAAACTTCCAGAAATATAGAGAATAGCAATTATGAGAATGGGCATCTTTGGTTCTGGATCGTAGGGGAATGCGTCCAATTTTTCCCCACTCAATAGGATGCTGGCCATGGGTTTGACATAAATTGCCTTCATTGTGTTGAGGAATTTTCCTTCAATACCCAGTTAGCTTAGAGTTTTTATCATGAAAGGGTGTTGCATTTTATCAAATGCTTTCTCTACATCTGTTTAGATAATCATATGGCTTTTGTTCTTCAGTTTGTTAATGTGATGTATCACATGAATGATTTGCAAATGTTGAACCATCCCTGCATACCAGGGACAAATTCCACTTGGTCGGGGTGAATGATCTTTCTAATGTGTTGTTGGATTCGATTGGCCAGAATTTTGTTGAGTATTTTTGCATCTGTGTTCCTCAGGGAAATTGGTCTGTAGTTCTCTTTCTTTGTTGCATCTTTTTCAGGTGTAGGAATTCAGGTGTTGCTGGCTTCATAGAAAGAATTTGGGAGGAATTCCTCCCTTTGAATTGTTTTGAATAACTTGAGAAGAAGTAGAGTTAGTTCTTTTTAAAATGTCTGGTAGAATTCAGTAGTGTTGCCATCTGGTCCTGTCTTTATTACTGATTTAATTTTCATTTTAGTAATGGATCTGTTTAGGTTTTCTATGTCTTTGTGGCTCAATTTAGGTAGGTGTATGTGTCCAGGAATCTATCCATTTCTTCTAGGTTTCCAAGTTTGTTAGCATACAGCTCTTTTTAGTAATTTCTGATGATTCTTATTATTTCTGTGATGTCTGTTGTTACATTTCCTTTTTCACCTCTAGTTTTATTGATTTGGGTCTTCTGTCTCCTTTTTTTGGTTAGTTGGGTCAATTGTGTGCCAATTTTGTTTATTTAGTTTTTTCAATAAACCAACCCCTCATTTTGCTGATCTCTTATATTTGTTTCATTTCTATTTTGTTGATTTCTTTACTGGTTTTAATTCTCTTTTCTCCTACTCATTTTGGGTTTGGTTTGCTGTTGTTTTTCTAGAGCCTTGAGATGCATTGATAGGTCATTTATTTGGTGTCTTTCCAATTTCTTGATGTAGGCACCAATTGCTATAACCTTTCCTCTTAACACTGCTTTTTCTGTATCCTATAAGTTTTGATATGTTGCATGTTGTCTTCATTTCTTTCCATAACTTTTTTGATTTTTCTTTGGATTTATTTTATGACCCACTGTTCATTCAGAAGCATGTTGGTCAGTCTCCATCTGTTTCAATATATTCTAGAGGTTCCTGAGTTGCTGATTTCCAGCTTCATTCCATTGTGGTCCAATAAGAGGAAGGAAATGATTTTGATTTTTTTTGAATTTGCTGAGACTTGCTTTATGACCTAGCATGTGATCAGTCATAGAGAAAATTCCATGAACTGATAAGAATGTGTATCCTGAAACTGTAGGATGAAAAGTTCTCTAGATATCTGTTAGGTTCATTTGGTCTATAGTGTTGATTAACTCTGCTGTTTCCTTGCTGATTTTATGTCTGGTTGATCTGTCCATTGTTGAAAATGAAGTATTAAATCCCCCATTACTACTGTATTGGAGTCTGTGTCTTCCTTTAGATCCCCTTAACGTTTCTTTCAACTAGCCAGGTGCCCTGTAATTAGGTGCATATATATTTATAATAGTCACCTCTTCCTATTGAATTGATCCTTTAATCATTACATAGTATCCTTCTTTATCTCTTAAGAGTTTTTGTGTTAAAGTCTATTTTGTCTGGTACTAGGATGGCTACACCAGCTCTTTTTAGTTTCTGTTAACATGGAATATCTTTTTCATCTTTTCACTTTAAGTCTGCATGCATCTTTTTTGGTGAGATGTGTTTCTTGTAAGCAGAAAACAGATGTGTTTTGTTTTTTATTCCATTCAGCCACTTTGTGTCTTTTAACTGGAGAGTTGATGCAATTTACATTCAAGGTAACTATTGATATGCAATGACTTTGCTCTGCCATTTTCCCATAAATATTCCTATGTTTTACTTTGTATTTCCTTTGTACTTATATTCGGAGCTTTCCTTCCTTTACCTTCTTCCATAGTGATGACCATGTTTTTGCATTTATGTGCAGCACATCCTTAAGCATATTCTGCAGGGCTGGATGAGTGGTGACAAATTCTTTTAGTTTCTTTTTTTTTTTTTTATTTTTTTTATTTTTTTTGACAGGCAGAGTGGACAGTGAGAGAGAGAGACAGAGAGAGAAAGGTCTTCCTTTGCCGTTGGTTCACTCTCCAATGGCCGCCGCTGCAGCCGGCGCACCGCGCTGATCCTATGGCAGGAGCCAGGAGCCAGGTGCTTTTCCTGGTCTCCCATGGGGTGCAGGGCCCAAGCACCTGGGCCATCCTCCACTGCACTCCCTGGCCATAGCAGAGAGCTGGCCTGGAAGAGGGGCAACCGGGACAGAATCCAGCGCCCCGACCGGGACTAGAACCCGGTGTGCCGGCGCCACAAGGTGGAGGATTAGCCTATTGAGCCACGGCGCCGGCTCTTTTAGTTTCTGTTATGGAAGGTCTTTATTTCACCTTCATTCATAAATGAGAGCTTTGCAGGGTATAGTATTCTGGGCTGACATTTTTTTTTCTCCTAAGCCTTGGACTATATCTTGTCATTCTTTCCTTGTCTGTAGGGTTTCTGATGAGAAGTCTGCTGTGAGTCTAATTGAGATCCTCTGAAAATAATATGGCATTTCTCTCATTTCAGAATCTTTGTTTTACTGTGGTGAGTTTGATTACAATGTGTCGTACTGAAGATCTTTTCTTGTTAGGCCTATTAGGAGTTCTATGTGCTTGGTGTATTGGGATGCCCCTTTCTTTCTCTAAATTGGGGAATTTTTCTGTTACTTCACTAAAAAGGCCTTTTAATACTTTTTTTTTGACAGGCAGAGTGTACAGAGAGAGAGAGAGACAGAGAGAAAGGTCTTCCTTTGCCGTTGGTTCACCCTCCAATGGCCACCGCGGCCAGCGCACTGCGGCCGGAGCAACATGCTGATCTGATGGCAGGAGCCAGGTGCTTCTCCTGGTCTCCCATGGGGTGCGGGGCCCAAGTACTTGGGCCATCCTCTACTACACTCCCTGGCCACAGCAGAGAGCTGGCCTGGAAGAAAGGCAACCGGGACAGAATCCGGTGCCCCGACTGGGACTAGAACCCGGTGTGCCGGCGCCACAAGGTGGAGGATTAGCCTAGTGAGCCATGGCGCCGGCCGGCCTTTTAATCCTTTTTCTCTTTCCATACCTTCAGGAACTTTTAGAACTCATATGTTGGGTCATTTGATAGCATCCTATAGATCCCCAACAGTGTTTTTAGTTTTCTAATTTCTTCTTGTGTTTGATCTGACTGTATAATTTCTGTGATTTGTCTTCTAAGTTGGATTTCTTTCTTCTGCTTCACTGATTGTGTTGTTAAGGCTTTCCACTGTATTTTTTATTCTATTGAATTCTTCATTTCCAAGATTTCATTTTTATTTCTCTTGAAGCTCTCAATTTCATGGGAGGAATATTCTTTCATGCCATGTATGGATTTTATTAGTTCATGCATTTGCCTCTGATTACTTCTAAGTAATCCTATGATCAATTTTTTGAATTCCATTTCTGGCATTTCTTCAGTCTCATCATCTTCACAACCTAGTATTGAGGTGTTGTGTTCTTTTGGGGGTTTCATGTAGTCTTCCTTTTTCTTTTTTCTTGGATTGGTGCATTTGATATTTAGCATTTGTGGGAATACGCGTTCATTTATTTGATTTTTCACTCTAGTGGCTTTTATCTTTGGACTATGTCTGATTGGATTAGTGGAGTGTCTGCTTTTAGGATATATATCTAGAGATGTGTGGTGGGAGCGGCCAGGGAGCTCTGTTCAATGCTCGAGTGAAGGGTGTGTCTGAGGTGATACACCCAGGTTTGGCGTGATAAATCTTTTTTTTTAATTATTATTAGAGGGGAAGGTTCTTCTTGTCTGTTGACATAGACTCAGCTGAGCTGCTCACCTTGAAGAAGACCAGTCCTGGGTCCTAGCCCCAGTGGGTATATTTTTGTCTGCTCTGCTACAGTGACCACACAAAGGATCTATGGAGTCCTCAGTATAAGCTCAGATTTCCCAGCAATGCCCCTCGCCAGGTAACCAGAAAGTCCTGATGGTGTGAAACCTCCCACAGTGACTGCTCAGTGTCCCAGCCACACCTGAATCCTCCCATGCAGCCTCAGTGTATTCGTAGCCCCAGCACACCAGCCTCCCACAGTCTCAAGCACCCGCCTCCAGTCTGTTCTCCCCACCAGACTCCGGAGTTTTTGCTTGGCTCATTGCTGGGTGCAGACCTGAGCTGGCACAGCTGTTATGTATGTCCAAAAAATGGTGCCTGCTCTCTGTCAGCCTTTGCAGAATGATTGGGGAGAGAGAAGATGTGCCCCCTCCTTTGTTTTTTTTTTCTCCTCTAGTTTGGCGGGTACACTATCCCCCATGGGGCTCCAAGCTGGATTCCCTCTAGGCTATTCTACAGCTTTTTCGCCAGTGGCTTGGGCTACTGCAGTCTGGTCTTATCTTGCTCTCCAATGCTGGTGCAGAGGCTCACGGCGCTGTTCTGAAGCCAGGAGCCAGGTCTTTCCTGCTGGTCTCCCATGTGGGTGCAGGGCCCAAGCACTTGGGCCATCCTCCACTGCCTTCCTGGGCCACAGCAGAGAGCTGGACTGGAAGAGGAGCAACTGGGACAGAATCTGGTGCCCCGACCAGGACCAGAACCCCGGGGGGGGGGGAGGGCAGTGCCACAAGGCGGAGGATTAGCCTATTGAGCCGTGGCCCCGGCCCCTACTCTGCTATCTTAATTCAATTAAAGACTGTGCATTTATTAGTCACTTGTATTTATTTTCCTTTTTCAAAAAGATTTATTTAAAAGGCAGAGATGGGGGGTGGTACAGAGAAGGACAGGTCTTTCATCCACTGGTTCACTCCCAAGATGGCTGCAGTGGCCGGAGCTGTTCTGATCAGAAGCGAGGAGCTTCTTCTGGATCTCCCATATGGGCACAGGGGCCCAAGGACTTGGGCCATCTTCTACTGCTTTCCCAGGCCATAGGAGAGAGCTGGATCGGACGTGCAGCAGCCGGGACCCAAACTGGTGCCCATATGGATGCTAACACTGCAGGTGGCAGCTTTACCTGCTATGCCACAGTGCCTGCCCCATTTATATTTCTTATTCTATAAACTGCTATTTGTGCATTTTGTACTCTTTTCTATAATGTTGGTTTCTTACTGGTATATTGTGTCTTTAGATACTGAAGAAACTAGCCATGTATCATATGTGCTGGATTTAGATCAACAAATTTTTTTTCATTTGTTAATTTCATTTTTGATTGATGTTTCACAATTTTTTGATCTGTTTCTGACCTTGTTATGTTTTTGCAGCAATTAAAAGTGTTTATATAATCAAATTTATTACAGTTGTCTTATTGCATATTGAGTCTAATTTATTCCAATATTATTTAGACGATTCACTCTTCTATTGAAAGCATTTATAAAAATGATTACATTCATGTTATGTTTAGTCTTTTTTAAAGCTTTATTTATTTTGAAAGAGTTACAGAGATTTTCCATCTGCTGGTTCACTCCTCAAACAGCCATAACAGCCTGGGCTGGGCCAGGCCAGAGCCAGGAGCTGGGAGTTTATTCGGGTTCTCCATAATGTGGGTTCAGGGGCCCAAGGACTTGGGCCATCTTCTGCTGATTTCCCAGGTACAATAGCAGGGAGCTGGATTGGATGTGGCGCATCTAGGACTCAAACTGGTGCTCATATGGGCTGCAGGCTTTGCAGGCAGTGGCTTAAACCATTATGTCACAACACTGGCCCTTCTACTGAAAGTTTTTGCAAAATTGTTAAATTTTCATTTTCAAATCATGTTACTTTCATATTAAAATCAAAAGATGTAAATGTAAACTTTTATCCAAGTATCTAGCTAGTTGTCTTTCACCATTTACTTTTTATCATTATTTTTAAAAGATTTTTGAAAGACAAGGTGACAGAGAGGGAAGGAGGGTGAGAAAGTGAGAGAGTAGATATTTCCTCTCTTAGTTCATTTCCCAAATGCCTGTAACAGCCAGAGCAAGACCAGGACTTGAAGTCAGGAGCCAGGACTCCATTCAGGTTTCTCACATGGGTGGCAGGAACCCAAATACTTGGACCATTGTCTGCAGCCCCCTAGGTACGTTAGCCGGAAGCTGGATTGGGAGTATGGAGTGGTCAGAACTTAAGCTAGGCACTCTGATGTGGGTGCCTAGGTGGTAGTTTAACCTATGCACCACAAACCCTGCCACCCCCATTTATTAAATAAGCTGTATTTTCTCTTCTTGTTTGAAGTGGTCATTAAATTCTTAGATACACTTTGACTTCCTAAGCTCTCTAAGCTCTCCAGTGTGTTCTTTTGGACTGTCTGTCTAGTCCTATGTGTTTTTTTTTTTTTTTTTTTTTTTTTTTTTTTTTTTTTTACAGGCAGAGTGGATAGTGAAAGAGGGAGACAGAGAGAAAGGTCTTCCTTTTGCCATTGGTTCACCCTCCAATGGCCGCCACGGCCGGTGCACCGCGCTGATCCGATGGCAGGAGCCAGGTTCTTCTCCTGGTCTCCCATGGGGTGCAGGGCCCAAGCACTTGGGCCATCCTCCACTGCACTCCCGGGCCACAGCAGAGAGCTGGCCTGGAAGAAGGGCAACCGGGACAGAATCCGGCGCCCCAACCAGGACTAGAACCTGGTGTGCCAGCGCCGCTAGGTGGAGGATTAGCCTAGTGAGCCGCGGCGCCAGCCTAGTCCTATGTTTATATCCTTCTTGTTTTAGTTACTACAGTTTTTTGAGATTTATTTATTTATTTGAAAGGCAGATTTACAGAGAGGCAGAGGCAGAGAGAGACAGAGGTCTTCCATTCCCTGGTTCACTCCTCAAATGGCCACAGCAGCTGGACCCGGGACAGTCTGAAGCCAGGAGTTTCTTTTGGGTCTCTCATGCAGGTGCAGGGGCCTGAGGACTTGGGCAAATCTTCTACTGCTTTCCCAGGCCAAAGCAGAGAACTGAATGCCAGCACTTCAGGCTGCAACTTTACCTGCTATGTCATAGCACTGGCCCCAGTTGCTACAATTTTTTTTTTTTTTTTTTTGACAGGCAGAGTGGACAGTGAGAGAGAGACAGAGAGAGAAAGGTCTTCCTTTGCCGTTGGTTCACCCTCCAATGGCCGCCGCTGCAGCCGGCGCACCGCGCTGATCCTGGCAGGAGCCAGGAGCCAGGTGCTTTTTCCTGGTCTCCCATGGGGTGCAGGGCCCAAGCACTTGGGCCATCCTCCACTGCACTCCCTGGCCATAGCAGAGAGCTGGCCTGGAAGAGGGGCAACCGGGACAGAATCCGGCGCCCCAACCGGGACTAGAACCCGGTGTGCCGGCGCCGCAAGGTGGAGGATTAGCCTATTGAGCCACGGCGCCGGCTCCCAGTTGCTACAATTTTAATGTATTTTTATAAGGGGGGGTTTAGGCTACACTTGCCACTCTTAAAGAAAATTTCTTGGCTATTTTTACATGGATTAAATTTCCAGGTGACAATAGAATCATTTTCTGAAATTTCTACCTTTCCAACAAAATAGTCAAAGAAAACCCTTTTGAAATGTTGACTGTTCACATTGAATTTATAGACTAAGATGGTGAGAATTGACATCTTCATACTGTGTAGACTTTGAAGAAATACGGTTTGTTTTCTTTTATTCAACTCTTGTGTTTTTCAGTAAACATGACTTTTAAAGGCATTATAATACTTTGTGGATTTACTACAGTTCACGTGACTTTTTCCTTATTGCTGAATTATCAGATTATTTTTCATCGCTTTCTGGGTTAAGCAATGTTGTGGTGAGAGTGAGTGTGTTTTGCTTGTCCACCACATTGTGCTGATTTCTGTAGAATGCATTTCCAGAAGCAAATCGGAGGTTATAGGCATTTTAAAGGCTCTTGGTAGATCTTGGCAGGCTGCTCTTAACAGAGGCTGCAACAGTTAGCCTCCCTACCCCCTAGCAGTGTTAGAGTACCTGTCTGGCCAAATGCTCCCTGGCATTTTGAGTATTAACATTAACAGTGTCCTTGCTAAGTTGCTGTGAGTAAGTCAAGTGGTGGGTGGGACCCAAGAGTGCATGGCCGGCTGGCTGTGCGTAGGTTTTTTGCCTTCCTTTCTTCTTCACTGCATGCTTTTCTCCCTTGTATACTCAAGGAACACTTTTCATCCTTCATTAATATCAGCTGTGAGCTGACTTTGGAGACTCTTAGTTTAGCAAATTCTTTCAAAATTCTTTTGAAAATGTCTTTTGTTCACTGAGATGTAGGAATGCAGGATACACTTTGACAGGTATCTGTCCATTGTGCTGTTGATTGGATGTCCAGGAGTAGATACGAAGAGAACTATCCTGGTGAAACACACATGCACACGCACATGGCTGGCACCCAGCACAGTGCAGCAGCCACTGGAGGTAACTTGGGTCAAGGTTGAGAGAAGGTGTCCAAATTCCATGCCTCAAATAGATCTCTGGAACAGAAAGATTCTTCCAGCTGACTGTGTCATTCGGCTTTCCCACAGTAGGAATCCAAAGTGCTCATTCGTAGCAAGCAAATGCCAGCTTTATTAGGGAAGTCTGAGGCAGATGCCCACTCGCCCTCCTCTTGCTGCTTCTTTGCTCTGGAGCTGTTGTTTACTGCTGTGTGCTTTGGCAGGTGTCAAGTGTAGGGGTTACACTTAAGAAGCCTGCCTTTGTCCAGTAACCCACTTTGCTGCTGCCACCTTGCCCTAGAACCCTCTCATCAGGATTTTTTTGGGTGGTAGGTCATGTTTTTTACAGGGCAGTTTCTTTCAGGATGAGTCTGTTAGGCTTCTAGGATGTTTGCCTTGGGGCAGTGTAATTGTAGGGTGGCACAGGGGTACTCTGGGTGTCAGATTATTGTGCTTAGCCGTGTTAATGGACATTTATATGCCTTACGTCCTTACAACAATGGGACAATAGCTCCTAAGGCTGTAGTTACTATTTTGGGTATGGTTCACTTATAAAACTGGATCTTTTTATTGTGAAGCTGTTTTCAGTTAGAGAAGTGTATAAACGCCTTTGAAAGACAGAATTTCAATTTTGTGGTTGCTGTCTTATATGGTAAAATCATTACATGTGTGTATATTATACACATATATAACAAATATACCTGTTTGAAAGCCTAGAAGCAGTTAAAGTCGTGCTCCTGAAACAGGACTTCGTAAGAATGGAGAAGACAAACCTTAGTGAGTTTGATCAAACATACAAACTTTCCTGGCAATGATAATTTTTATCATCTTTGGGAGATGCTGTTGGTGGGGTCATGTTTGTTTCTCGGAGGTTTCAGGGCCCCAAGGAAGTTGAGATGCTGAGCTCCAGTGACAGGCAACAATGCCAAGGACATGGGTTGTGTGGCGACGAGGGCAAGCTGGAACACACTGGTATGTGTTGACAAAGTTGTGTGAACACAGTGCCAGCATGTTTTAGGCTTGACACTAACAGCTCCTTGCTGGCATGATGGGAGATTGCCCAGGCCTCTGGGAGCCTGACTGCCCAGTCTGGGGGATTTGAGCAAGCCAAGTGAATGGATTGTGGGTTGCTGCCTGTGTTAGTTTGTGATGTGCAAATGTGGCTGGAAGCGGGTCCCACTGAAAACTGCATGATACAAGCACAGGGATCGTTTCCCTGTCGGGATATGGGAAATGCAGTGGGACATCTCGAATTTTCACTAACACCGCTCCCCGCCCCTTCCACTGACTCACTGTTTCCTGATCTTCTCCCCTTTATTTGCGATGAAAGGGCCATTCCTACATTAAAGAGAATGCATCCGGCCCACTCCCTGCCCCCTTGATTCTGAGGAGGATGACTGGAAACATTTAGAAGCAGCTACTCGGGGATAGAAGCTTTTTCCGGCTACCTGGGGATTGAACAACCCGACTGTGGGATGAATTTCTCCTTTACTGACTGCAGTCCCACACTAACCCCGATGCCTGCGTTCTGCTCCCCGCTGTTGTGCTTGGCTGCTCGTCTTCTGTGTCTGGTGCTGAATCTGTGTGCCTGAAGGAGCAGCCATCAACAGCAGTGACTTCTGCGGCACCACTCAGGCTGCCTGTGATCTCCCCTTCCCCTTGTAAACCCTCTCAGATTTGATTTCACATCTGCTCCCAACACTGCTCTTGTATGTGACCCCAGGCTCTGTCATTTTCCTCCTTACAGGTCTGCATCAGTCTTACATCCTCTTTGAAGCTTTTCCTCACCACTCTGGATATTGGCAGCCATTAATCCTACCAGCTGTTTGGAGTTTGTACCCTCCTCCCCCACCCCCACCCCAACTTGGATCTCTGTAGGGCAAGACACAGTGTATATATGGTGGCTAAGGGTTGGCCCCTGGTGTCAGATAGCTGGTTTGAGTCCTGGCTCTGCCCCTTGCTCATGTGTCCTCCTGGCTGTGACAGTTCACCCCTCTGAGTTTCTCTTGGAAAACCAGAGCCTACTCCATTAGGTAGTCATGAGGATTAAGCATGACTCAAATCCTGGAAAGCTCTTGTGATAGTGGTGGTGCATGCCAAGCACTCAAGGGGTGACTGCTGCTGCTGCTGTTTGTTCCATTGATGAATGTGTCATGCCCCCAGCTTCAGCATCTGGTCCCTGAGGGCATCCCTGTACCCACCAGAGCACCTAGGCCTGTGTCTACGGGCAGTCGTCTGTACCAGGGGAGGACGAGGATGACACAGGCCTCTTCTCCTCCCTGTGCCAATCTTTTGTTCTCTAGAATGAGATGTTGGGCAGCACAGAGACCTTGCTGAGGTTCCTGGCAAACAAACCACAACAGGTTCTTTGAGAAGCCAATAAGCTTTCTGTCAACTTGTAGTTTTCGTCTGTGTGGGAGCAGGAGGTGGGGAGCAGGTGAGTGTGGTGGGAAAGAGAGGGTTTGCAGAACTGGGAAGAATAACTGGAAGGCGCTTCTCCTGTGTGTCTGGTAGCTGGATCTTTCTGGAGGTCACGTGTTTTGGGAAGAAGAGGACAGTGGTGGTATTTGAGGACAGGGTTTTGGGTCCCTATCACTGGCCATCTCTCTGAGACTGGGAGCCTCACAGTTTCGGGCTGTGGCCTCTGCATCTGTGAAGCTGGGATAATGTGCTTCTCAGGGCTGTTGGGGAATCCCAGGAGTAGTCCCTGTGTTAGTTGTCATAATTAGGTATGCCCTATATGAAGAGCATTGAGTGCACAATTGTATCTCAATTTTCTCCTTTTTCCTTCTGCTCAGTTCTACCCTTCTGATTTGTTTGCCCTCTCCTTTTCCCTCTTTGCTTGTTGGGACAGATCATTAGTCTGAGAGGAGACAGCAGAGGGGCGTGGAGCACCAGTTTTGGTGGACACATGAGTGTGGTGGCAGTTAGCATGGAGCAGGATGAGGAAGAGGAGAGAGGAAGTACAGGCAACTCCTAAGGTGTTTGTGAAGGGAGAAGGATGGATAGTAGCTAATGGGAGTCTGGGATGGATAGTAGGAATGGGAGTCTGGGAATCAGGGAGCAAAAGGAGGGAGAAAATGAGGTGGAAGGATCCAAAGGAGATACCAACGTAGAGAGATCAAGGGCACAGAGAAGTTGATGGGTAACAGACGATCCTGGAGCAGACAGGCGAGATGGGGGCCAGTTGCTGAAGGCAGGATTGGCCCTGGGCAGGGGGAAACGGAGAGCTCCCTGGCAGTGGTAGTGAAGGAAGAGTGGAGGCAGTGGATGCATGAGGATCTGTCATTTGGTGGTAGGAGGTTGGGAGATTCCTTTCTTAGGGGTTCTATTGACTCTGGAGCAGAACACCTTGTTGTCTTCTGAGAGGCTTAAAGGGAGATGTATTTGATGGATCAGATCAGATAAAGAATGTAAGGCAGTCTGCAAAAAAACAAACAAACAAACAAAAAAAAAAACAAAAAAAAAACAAAGCAAGAAATGAAATCACATCCACACAACACTTTATAATTTAAAAATCAGCCCCTCATATGTGTATAGTTTAATCCTTGTTCCTACCTTGTGTGTTGGGTAATATTCTCTGTTTAATATGAGAAGGTACAAATAGGGCCCAAGCCATCCTGGGAGCCGTACCCTCTCAGAGGGCCCTAGATAGCCACTCAGTGAGCTCTGCTAGAACAAGCTTAGGGGGTTGTGCCTTTTTAGGTTTGTGCCTGTAGGAAATTTGGAGAATTTTTTGCCATGTGATTTTTGGTAGGATTGGAGCTAGCCTTTTAGTAGAGGTTAATACCTGCCCTTCCATGCTCCCATGGTATCCAGGATGTGGGTGAACACTGGTGTTCCAGTCCTCAAATGATCCTGCTTGGGGATCTGAGATAAGAGCTGGCAAGGCTCAGAAATGGGAAAGTGGTAGTGGCGGTGGTACTCATGGCGGAGACCTAACAGGGTCTGTGCCAGTGATGAAGTCACTTGCAATGGTGACACAGGTGGAAGGGAACTCTCCGAACTTTATGTGCATGGAGCTTGGGGCTGTGGTTTCCAGGCCCGGCTTTGTTTTGTGTCTATTTGTTTTCTGAACTTTCTTCACCTTTCTGGAGAGTTGTGAGCCTCTCAGTATCTTCTTGGTTAAGTCTTTTCCTGCTCAGTTCACCAGGGCCATTTCCATTGTTTGTTTATTTTCATCCCTGTCCCAGAGACAGAGATTTTCCTTTTGCTGGTTCACTTCCCAAACAGCCAAGGCTGAACTAGGCTGAAGTCAGGAGACCACCTGTGCACGTGAGCAGGAAGCTGGTTTGGGAACAGAAGAGCTAGGACTTGAACCAGGCTTTCTGATGTAGGATGTAGGCATCCCAAATGATGTCTTAACTGCCATGACAAATGTCTGTTCCATTTTTGCAAGTTATGACCAGCAAACTGAGTGGTATACCATCTTAAACTGGAATCATGGTTGTGTCCCTGCAAATAGGGTATTTAAGCTCTCAGAATTGTTATGTAAGAGACTCCAGGGTGAGGAGTGGGTGTTGGCGTTCATTCATTCTTGCTTAAGAAAATGTGCCTCAATCTCAGTACAAAAATTCTTTGTGGGTTCTTGCAAAATAGGAGAGCACTTTATTTGTAGGGTGGGCATTTTCATGGGACTGAAGGAGTTTGGGTAGAGGGACCCATGTGTCTGGAACTTTGGAGAAAATGAGGGTGCAACATTGAGCTGTTTGCTAGAGATTGTTTTCAGTTTTTAAGATATAGCTTAAATATCAAAAATCAGAGTGAGATTTATTTGCTGCTGACAGTAGGGCTGCCAAAAAAGCTCATTCTAACCAATGGAGGGCTACCTGAAGAGTGATTGATTGGTGATGTCTGCTGCAAATCAGAGTGGTAGCTTGTGTTAGTCCCTTATTTAGATTCAGATCTTGGAGACAGAAGCTCCTGAAGGGCACATCAAGGTCAACTTCACCTTCATACAGTTAAATTCATGGGTTCCCCTTTGGCAGATGAAGTGGCCAAGACATATATTGCCGCTTTGGGGACAGCAGTTCAAGCCAAGATAGAGTGCAGGCCTTAAATTTTCATTCATTTTCTAACATATAATACCTTAGTGGTTTGAGGGGATCTGCCAAACTGTTCTCTGCCACCTCTGTCTATATAAAAAGTATTCCTTTTTTTTGGAGAAATTCATAAATCAACAATTACTGTTATTTTAACAGTGTTAGAAAGTAAGCAGAGACATAGAAAACTTGAATACAATAAAAGGCACATGCTTTTAGAAACATGTAGAACTGTATGCACAGCAATAGATAATACACGTTCTTTGAGTACACAAGAAACATTTGTAAAAGCTTACTATTTGCCAGTTGCACATGAAGTTTCAATAAAGTCCAAGGAATAATTATGCAAACTATATTCTCTGACTATAGTGCTATACAACTAAAAGTTAACCAAGAAAAATCTTAAGTCTGGAAACCAAATACTACCAAGAAACTCTCAAAAGGGAAGTTTACTTGTTGAACTGCTTTAAGTATAAAGGAAATTAGCAAGATGAAATAGAAAATAATTACTATTGGATGATAATTAGAATTTTCCCTATCCAACAAGAGGAGCACAACTAAAAGTCATCAGAGGGGATCTATTGCTTTAGATCTGTTTTGTAAAACAAAAATATTTAATATCAAATGAGTTAATGAATTCTACCCAAGAAGTTAAAAAAGAACAACAGAACATATAAAAGTAAGTGCAAAGGAAATAATAAACAGACAGGAATCAATGGAGAACAAACCAACAAATATAAATAACAGAGAAGACTGGCAACCATTCAGTGTCAACCCGATTGTCAAGTGTCTTTTTCCTCCAAAATTGTGCTTAGAAACCCACTGCCACCAACCCTTTTGGAGCCCCCCTCCAAGTTACTATGACTGGAGGTCTCTGACTAATAAATTTTGCTTTTAAAAACTTAAAAAAAATTAAGGTCCCCATTATCACTCAGTATTGTTAGCACAATGTTGAACTTCCTAGTCAACACTCAACATAAAAGAATAAGAGGTATGAATTGGAGGGAGAAGAAATGACACTGTCATTATTTACAGATAATATGATCATCTACATAGCAAGAAATGATAGGTCCAACTAACTCAGAGTTGAACATGGTTACCAGGGACAAGATCAGTTTACAGATATCAGCAGAGTTTTTAACACTAGTCAAAAAATATTTGACAATATAATTAAAAAAGGACAATATTTCATGGCAGCAATAAAAATTGTATTTGGGGATAAACAAAAATAGATAAGACCTCTAGAGAAGAAATATTAAAATTATTATTCCTTTTTTTAAAAAAAGATTTATTTATTTATTTGGAAGTCAGAGTTACACAGAGAGAAGGAGAGGCAGAGAGAGAGAGAGGTCTTCCATCTGCTGGTTCACTCCCCAGTTGGCTACAATGGTTGGAGCTCTGTTGATTTGGAACCAGGAGCTTCTTCTGGTCCTCCTATGTGGGTACAGGGGCCCAGGGACTGGGGCCATCTTGTTTTGCTTTCCCAGGCCATGGCAGAGAGCTGGATTGGAAGTGGAGCAGCTGGGACTCCAACTGCCGCCAATATGGGATGCTGGCACTGCAGGTGGCAGCTTTATCTGGTATGCCACAGCACCGGCCTCCTTATTCTAGAAGTTTAATTGAGAGGCAGAGAGGTGGAGAGAGTGAGCTGCCATCTTTTGGTTCACTCCTGAGTTGCCTGTGATGGGCTGGATCAGGACTGGAGCCAGGAGCTGGGAACTCAGTTTAGGTCTCCTACCTGAGTGGCAGGGACACAATCAAGTGAGCTGTCGCTGCTGCCTCTGAGTCTGCATTAACAGGAAGCTGGAACTGGGCATTGGCCCAGGTACTCCAATATGGGGTACAGATTTCCCAACTGCTAGGCCGAATACCTGCCGCTTAAAATTCTTTAAAGTTATAAATGGAAGCCTGAATAATTGGTTCGGGTAGTTCCTATGTGCTTAATTTGATTGACAATATAAAATCATGTTAATTCTCCCCAAATTAGCCTATAAATGAAGATAATCCCAACAAAATTCTGGTAGATGTTTTTTTTTTAGATGCTTGGTAGATGTATTTTAAAAGTGATTTGGAAGGTGAAGTTTCACAAATAACTAAGAAGCTTGAAAAAGAACAGAGGGAGAACTTGTCCTATCACATTCAAATAAGATTACTAAGGTTAATATTTGAAGACACCTTATTGTAGCAAAATGTACAAATAGTAATGTGGAGAGCTTGGTCGATAGGCCCGCGTGTAAAGAATTTAACAGGAGGCTGGCACTGTGGTGCAGTGGCTTAAGCTGCCACTTGTGATGCCTACATCTCGTACCGAAGTGCTGTTCTATCCTGGCTACTCTGCTCCTGACCCGGCTCCCTGCTAATGTGCCTTGGAAAGCGACAGATGACAGTCTACTCAAGCAGGAGACTAGGATGGGGTCCCTGAGTTTGGCTTTAGCTTGGCCCAGACCTGGCTGTTTCAGGCATCTGGGAAGTAAACCAGCAGATGGAAGATCTCTGTTTCTTTATCTCTTCTTCCCTCTCTAATGTTCTGCCTTTCAAACAAGCAAGCAAGCAAATAGTATAGAATAGAATTTAACAGGGATGGGTGTTTGGAGCAGTAGTTTAACCACCTACATCCCATGTCTGCGTGTGACTGATTTGTGTCCTGGCACCCTCATTGCCCACCCAGCTTCCTCCTCATGCACCCTAGCGGGTGATAGTTCCAGTACCTGGGCCTCTGCCACCCACATGGGAGACCTGGATTCAATTCCTGCTGCTCAGCTTTGGCCAGCCATCTGGCTTCAGCCTGGCTAAGCCCTGGTTGTTGTGGGCATTTGGGAGTGCAATGGTGGATAGAAGAGTTCTGTCTCTCTGCATTTCAAATAAACTGAAAATATTTTAAACCAGAATTTAATAAACAATAAAGATGGGCCGGTGCCACGGCTCACTAGGCTAATCCTCCGCCTAGCAGCGCCGGCACACCGGGTTCTAGTCCCGGTCGAGGCGCTGGATTCTGTCCCGGTTGCCCCTCTTCCAGGCCAGCTCTCTGCTGTGGCCAGGGAGTGCAGTGGAGGATGGCCCAAGTCCTTGGGCCCTGAACCCCATGGGAGACCAGGATAAGCATCTGGCTCCTGCCATCCGATCAGCGCGGTGCACGGACCGCAGTGCGCCGGCCGTAGTGCGCCGGCCGTGGCGGCCATTGGAGGGTGAACCAATGGCAAAAGGAAGACCTTTCTGTCTCTCTCACTGTCCACTCTGCCTGTCAAAAAACAAAAACAAAAACAAAAACAAAAAAACCAAAAACCAAAAAACAAAAACAATAAAGATTATCTACTAAGAAATTTGGATCCCATGGCAGATTCTATTCCCAAAGAAGACCACAGCATTGTCTTCCACCCAATTTGTTCTTCTTAAAAAGTGACTTTGACCCGCTTCCCAGCAGGAGGTAGCATGAAGGTTCCCTCACTGTGATTCTGGGCAGGTTTGTGACTACAGAGGAAGTAAGACTAAGTTACTCCTAAAACTTTGTATAAAGCTGACACAGCCTTATCAAGGGAATATATATATAATGATATTATATATATATATATTTATAAAATATCATTTTTATTTTATTTTTTTAAGATTTATTTTACTTATTTGAAAGTCAGAGTTACACAGAGAAGGAGAGGCAGAGAGAGAGCAAGAGAGAGCGAGGTCTTCCATCCACTGGTTCACTCCCCAATTGGCCGCACCAGCCAGAGCTGTGCTGATCTGGAGCCAGGAGCTTCTTCCGGGTCTCCTACGTGGGTACAGGGGCCCAAACACTTGGACCATCTTCTACTGCTTTCCCAGGCCATAGCAGAGAGCTGGATTGGAAGTGGTCTTGAACAGGCACCCATATGGGATGCCAGCACTACAGGCAGTGGCTTTACCTGCTATGCCACAGCACTGGCCCCTGTACATTTTTTACTTAAAGTTACAAATGGAAGCCTGAATAAATGGTTTGGGTAGTTTCTATGTACCCGGTTCAGTTGACAATATAAAATTATACTAATTATTCTCAAATTAACCCATAAATGAAGATAATCCCAACAAAATTCCAGTAGAAACTTATATTAAGTCATACTGTGGTTGATTATTTTTTCTCAGAAGTTAGCCATCATAATATAGTTCAGATGGCCTGTGAAGAGACTTGGGTACAAAGGAACTGAGGTCCCTGGCTCTCAGCCTTGACTGAACTCCCAGCTGATAAAACCGACTGTGAACCATATAAGTGCACTATCTTGAAAGTGGGTTCCTCAGATCCTGCCAGGCCATCCTAGGGGACACTGCCTGATCCTGCAGATTTGTTTTAAGCCACTATATTTTGGGGGGTTTTTATAATCTGTGGCTAATTACATAGTTCTCTGTGTTACACCATATACATATATTGACTGTCAATCTTTTTTTAAAGATTTATTTGAGAGACAGAGTTACACAGAGAGGTAGAAACACAGAGAGAGGTCTTCCATCCGCTGGTTCACTCCCCAGATGGCTGCAATGGCTGGAGCTGCACTGATCCGAAGCCAGGAGCCAGGAGCTTCTTCTGGGCCTCCTACATGGGTGCAGGGGCCCAAGGACTTGTGCCATCTTCTACTGCTATCCCAGGCTACAGCAGAGAGCTGGATCAGAAGTGGAGCAGCTGGGACTAGAGCCAGCACCCATATGGGATGCTGGTGCTTCAGGCCAGGACTTTAACTCGTTGTGCCACAGCGCCAGCCCCTTGACTATTAATCTTAAAACAATACAGTTCAAGTTGTTAAGTTTCAGGACTAAGGGTTGTTCTTATCAATAGCTTCCCAGTAAATACCCCACTTCCATTAATTTAGTGCTTGCTGTGGGAGATGTTTAGTAATGCTACTATTTTTACCCTGTTTGAAAATGTTTCATCTCATGGTGAGTCTTAGGATATTAGGATTGGAAGAGATCCTCTCTTCAGTAGATCTCCTTGCCCTATTGTGTATATTTATATTTGTGTGTGTGTGAGAGAGAGCACGTGCATACACACAAGTGCTCCCGTCTGCTGGTTCACTCCCCAGTGACTGGAGCTGGTCCAGGGGCGACGCTGGCCGCTGGGAATTCAGTCCAGGGCTCCTACATGGGAGACTACCACTAATGCCGCCCCAGGTCCGTGTGAGTGGGAAGCCGGAGTTGGGAACCAGATCCACGAACTCTGATGGGGGTCATGAGTGTCTGAACCGTTAGGTTAAATCCCCAGCCCTGTGCTGCTTGTTGAGGACACGATGGCACCAAGATGCACTTGCTGTCCTCAGGACGTTTCGTCTAGATGGAGACAGCATGCTCGAGAAGCAGGTTGGTGATGACAAAAGGCAGCCTGCAAGTAAGTGTTAAATCGTGTGGGGCGAGGCTGCAGCTCAGCAGAGGAAGAGGTGCTGGGGAAGAACAAGACATCTGCTCAAGATAAAAATAGATAAATGGGATTTTGTTTACTTCGGAAGAATTTGTTTATGGGAAGCCATGACGGCAGGGTTTCCCTGGGCCTCGTCGTGCTGCCTGTGGCCGGGAGCCATGGGTTTCCAGCTGTGCTGCCAGGAGCCTCGGAGGCCGCCTTGGCTGGCCTCTGCGGGAGGCCTGCGGGCGGGCCCTGCTCTGCGATCCCTCCCCAGCTTCTGCCAGATGAGTCTGATACACGGGGTTCTAGGTGGCGGTTTTCTCTGAAGACAATTTTCTGTGCTAAAAATTTTGAAAACTAGGGGCCCACAGGATAAAGCTGCAGTGTCTCTGTGGGCGTAGGGGCTCCTCACTCCTGGTCTGGGTCTCACTGACCTCTTCGGCTTCCCCTGATTGCAGGCATGGTGGTGCTCTGATCACCCCTCGCCCTCTTGCACCTGCCTACTGGGTGGATGCATCACTTGCTGGAGCTCCGCCTGAAGGATCTTTCCCTGTTGGTGCCCTCTCCCACCCCAGGCCGCCTCTGCCTCCTGGAGCCTGTCTTTTCTCCCTTTAGTGGGGCATTTGCCGCACGCTGTGCTGCGATTTTCCTGCCACAGAGCCGTGAGCATCCAACATCCAATCATGTGCTTCTATATCTTTATCTCTTCAGCATCCATCAAGTGCCTGGTGCTTAACAAGGGAGATGTGAAGGAAACGTGTGAGTTGATGCGAGTTGAGATGGGTCTCTCCCTTGGTCCAGTACAGGGCTCGGTGCATGACGGCCCATAGCCAAGTCAGTCTCTGGTCTGTTTTAGCTCACAGGCTAAGAATGGTTTTTACATTTAAAGACTTTTTTTTTTTTTTTTTGACAGGCAGAGTGGACAGTGAGAGAGAGACAGAGAGAAAGGTCTTCCTTTGCCGTTGGTTCACCCTCCAATGGCCGCCGCGGCCGGCGCGCTGCGGCCGGCGCACCGTGCTGATCCGATGGCAGGAGCCAGGAGCCGGGTGCTTTTCCTGGTCTCCCATGGGGTACAGGGCTCAAGCACCTGGGCCATCCTCCACTGCACTCCCTGGCCACAGCAGAGAGCTGGCCTGGAAGAGGGGCAACCGGGACAGAATCCGGCACCCCGACCGGGACTAGAACCCGCTGTGCCGGCGCTGCTAGGCGGAGGATTAGCCTAGTGAGCCACAGCGCCGGCCTTAAGACTTTTTTTTTTAAAAGCTAAGATTATGTGGTAGAGACTGCATGTGGCCTGCAAAGTCTGAAGTATTTATTATCTGATCCTTTTACAGAAAAAAAATTGCTAACTTCTGGGACTCTGTCAGAATTCTGTGAAAAAGCCATGGGATTGTATAGGCTGTGAGGAGCTGATAGGAACTTGTTAATGCTTACTGACACTTAATTAACCTGATAAATCCTGTTATACACCAGGCAGTGTTCTGAGTACCTCACATAAGTTAACTCATTTAATTCTCCAAATGCTGTAAGGCAGGAATTACCGTTAGTCCCATTTTACAGGCACAGAAACTGAGGCACAGAAAATCTGACTTGGATGAAGCTCCACAGTGGCTTTTGTTTTGATGGTCTTGAATATCAGCAGGGTGTAACGGTTAAGAACAATTGGCCCTGGCTCCATTCTGCCTAGTTTGACTCCAGGCCCCATGGCTCAAATGCGTCTTTACCTAAAGGGTTCAGCTTAGTGCCTGGGATGGTGTGGGAAGTAGGTAACTGCTCCTTAGTCTTATTGTCATATTGCAAAGGTCGCCTTGAGAAACACCTTCCTGTTACTGTAATGGAATGGAGAGTATCATTCAGTAGAATTGGAGAACAGCCAGAGTAAGAGGAAAACTGTATTTCCTAGGATGCTATTCATAATAGGGCTGGTCGTGGAGAGAAGGCAGAGTATTAGTAGAAGAGGTGTGGACTGCCTGGGGGGAACAGAATGGTGACATGAGGTGTGTGTATGGGTGTGTACAGAAAGAGGGGGACAATGTAGGGGAGAGAAAGAGAACGTTTGTGTTAAGTCACTAAATTAACTGTAAAACTTTGGGGGCAGAATAAGATGTCTAAGGAAGGTTGACTGGGAAGATTTCTGGGTGAAAAACTTACATAGAACATTTGCACAAAATCCTGAACTGTTTTTCAGATCCTCTTCCATCATATTTGTATTTTCTTTGAATGTAGCTGTATGCTGAGATTGGAACTTGAAGAGGCCAGAGTTGGTGTGTGCTGTGTTGCATGTTGACTGATCACAATGAACACAAGTGGCCCCTCCATCCATGTTCTGCCCAGGAACATGGCAGGAGTGTTTGAAAACCATTCTAGAAACAGATTGGTTGAGATCAGACTCTTAACACTGGATCTGCTTGATGCCCTATATCCAAAATGCCAGGAGCACTTTCTAGGCTGTAGGATTTGCACAGGCATCTGGTGGTGTAGTGGAGCCGACTCATAGCACCTGGAAGAGCTCACTGTGTATGGATATTTCCAGCTCTGTCATTTAGTGACATCACTTTGGTAGCTTGAAGTTGACCATGATAGTGAAATTTACATTGTGGAAACTAAGAAATGCTACCAGGCAGAGATTATTTCACAACTTTGAGCTGGTTGTTAAATATTTACACCTGAGCACATAAGGATCATGATAACAAGAGCAAAAGCAAGAGTAAAAACAAAGAGAGGAAACTTATTTCAAGGGTGAAATTATATTTTTAATAGGATGAACAGCAGTTTTTGGTCTTGAGGGAATTTTTAAATTTATCAGTACTGAATGACTTAATTTTGTCCTGTTTTTATATATTTTAGAAAAAAAAGATATAAAATGATTAGGTTTTTATGTTTCTGAAAAATTAGTTCATTTTTAAAGAAGCATGTTTAATTTTTGAGAGGGAGGGAGGAGAGAGAATGAATATGAGCCTTGCATCTGCTGGTTCACCGCGCAAACGGGAGCCAGGAACTCTGTCTGGGTCTCCCACATGGGTGGTAGGGACCAAACTACTGGAGCCATTATCTGCTGCCTCCTTACATTAGCAGCGAGCTAGAATCAGAAACAGAGCCAGGTCTAGAACCTAGACATTTTTTTTAAAAAGATTTATTTATTTATTTGAAAGTCTTGAGTTACACAGAGAGAAGGAGGGGGAGAGGGGGAGTGGGGAAGAGGGAGAGAGAGAGAGAGAGGTCTTCATCTACTGGTTCACTCCCCTGTTGGCTGCAAGGGCCAGAGCTGTGCCAATCCGAAGCCAGGAGCTTCTTTTGGGTCTTCCATGTGGGTGCAGGGGCCCAAGGAGTTGGGCCATCTTCTACTGCTTTCCCAGGCCATAGCAGAGAGCTGGATTGGAAGTGGAGCAGCTGGGACTCGAACTAGCGCCCATATGGGATGCCGGCACTCAGGCAGTGGCTTTACCACAGTGCCAGCCCTGAACCCCGGCATTTTGATACTGGATGCAGGCATCCTAATTGGAGTCTTAACCACTTGGCCAAGTGCACACTCTGGGTTTTTAATGTTTAAATGGTGTGTGTATGTGTGTGTGTTGAGGGGGCAGAGAGAGAGGGAGGGTGTTTGGATTTAAGAGTTTGAAGCCAGAGGTAGCTGAAGTGTGGTTGGGGTAGTAGTATATAAAGGGATATATTTTGGCCAATTATTTCTCTATGTTCCATTCAGGTTTATTTTTTTTTTTTTTGCTTTTCTTTTGGTCCTTTTTGTTGCACATTGACTTATTGTCTTTCCACCAGGATATTCCAGGCAGGGAAGTGGATTTTCAAAAGTGTATTTATTTAATGCACATCATACTCCAGGAGGGTGAAGGCTTGCTGGGATGTTGGCTGTGCAAGGTTGAGTTTGTGGAGATTTTGGTTTTTCAATGGTAGCTAGTTTTCAATCAAGAGATTATAAAATTGAAATGAATTTGGAAAGGAGTCAATTAAAGTCTCACGTAGATCATATTGTAGAAGTTTGTTATTATTGGTGGTTAGCTCTAATTAACATAAGAATGTGATTTCAGATGACATTGAAGGGGTGTGTAAGTGCCTCTTTCTGTGACTCTTACTGTTTGTGGAAGAATCAACTCTTGTGGAAAATACAGACTTTGCAGCCATTGGAATATAATTATGTGTGTTTTGTTTATTTTTATAGAACAGATGCAAGACAAAGAACATAGTATGAGATATTGGAATGTAATTTCAGAACATATGTTTCTAAAATTATGGAAACGTTCTGGATGATAAATAAATCCTTTCAGCCTCAGAGGGTACAGGCTGCAGGGCTGACGGCGAGCTGGGTGTTGGGTGGGGAGGAACGTAGTGTAAGTAACAGGCTGAATAGTAAGCACATCAAAGCCGTTAAAGCATAAACCCCAGATTTAAAAACGTGAGAGGCGAAAGATTATGTAGCGTGGTCTGGCGGCTTTATAGAGCCAGTTTCAAATGAGGGATAGAACAAAAGAATGTGCGATTGAAGCTCTTGAAGAGATTTATTTCAGGAGAGAGGCAAACATTTAGCTCTGATCCCAATTAACTAGGAAAAAGCATCACGTCATAAATGGCAATATTAAAAATGTAAATCCCACACCCGAGGGTGTATTGAAGACAGGTCCCGATGCTTTGAAGATGGAATGCCTGAAGAGATAACAGGAAGAGAGCTTTCCAGCTGCTCAGCCTACCTGTTTCATTCTTCTGCTCCTTCCTGCTGCCCAGGTTTCCTCCAGGGAGGTTCTTGTTGGGAGTTGGTTGACCACTTGACCTACTATGTGGGACTTAGATCTCGTTTAAAAGAATTTGAGATGGGAACTCCAGAAGGTCCTCTTTATGGATCTGTTTTATCTGGCACTGCTTGGAGATGCTCCTGGCTTTTTACCTGTTATTTTCCATAGCATGGTTCACGTAATGGATATGTGAAGATATCTGCGCAGTGCAGAGAGAGAACAACCCTGTGCTGTGTACAGCACTTTCTCACCTTTCAGCATCTATTCACGTCCATGAACTTAGTTGATCCTCACCATGAGTGTCTGCAAAAGGAAAGACACTCTGAGTCGTTGTCTTTAGACCTTGGGATGAAGTTAGGATGATTCGGCTCAGTCAGTGGGAAAGAGGCCTCCAGACCTTGCACAGTTTTTTTGTGTATGCCCATTTGCTTGCTCTGAAAGAAATCTAGACGGCTCTGCCCTGAACAGTTATCATGTGCTGAATCCTGGTTTTCCCCTGTTGGCACTGAGGCACACCTGGTGTTCTGGGCAAAGGTGTGCACTAATAAGTCAAAGCAGAAGTGTTGTCTTGAATAGAACTGTCTGTTGCTACAAAAATATTCAACTCGCCATCAGTGAACTAGAATAATAAATGTCTTTACCTTTTGTATTTTGGTGCATTGAAACATTATCTTTTATGATCATAGGTGTTGCTTCATTATTTAAAGCATACTTGTTATCGTAGGAAAGACAAGCTCGCATTTGATTTATAAAGGAACGATTGTGCTTTGACTTAAATGAAAGTTCAAAGGAAAATGAATTCTAAATAAGAATAATTGAAGAGATTCAAGGTTCATTTGAGTTTATATTCATCAAGGCAATTGTCTCCAGAAATCCTCTTATTTAAAGCAACAGGACAGATCGTAACTTACAAACTTTGCCGTGATGACATCACTTATTCTATATATCATAATCAGAAACGTTAAGCCTCAGCAGTAATTTATCCAAAATGTATTGTTACAGAGTTATAAATGTCATTAAGTGGTAGACTTATGCCTCAGTGTCATGCAAGTTGAAGCTTGGATTTAAAAGAATTACCCCTAATGCAAGTATTCTATAAAAATATTCTCAGTCCTTTCTCTTCCCCAGAGCTGCCTCGTATTAAAAGTTCAGTTTCACTGTACACCTGTACTCCGCTCTGGGAAGTGCGACCTTTATTTCTCCTTCATGTTTTTAAAGTCACCTTCTTAATTCTGGTAGGACATAACTCAGACAACTGAAAATGTTAGGAGTGGATTTACAGTCCCTCTGGCTGCTCTCTGTCTGGGGTGGGGAGGAGAGTGGGGGTGGATAGAACCGTTCTTGCCATCAAGGGACGCTGAGAGAGACGAGGCGATTAATTGTAATGTGCCAAGTAGTTTTGATTATTCAGGGACTTGGGATGGAGTTTGTGGATAAGTCAGGCCCCCGCTTTCCTGTTTTGGCTGATTGCACTGCTCAGTGACCCCTCTGCTGGTCGGGGACAGCCATGCGCCTGTGGAGAGTCCCCAGAGGGACGGCAGCAGAAAGGCAGCCCCGTTGGAGCACTTGCTCTGTGTGGCACTCAGAAAGGATTTTTTTTTTTTGAAAAAACATGTTTCATTACTCTTCACAACAAATCTGCAAGGAGACTAGGCTCTTCCTATTTTAGAGATTTTGAAAATTCAGTATGATTCATCATTCAAATGTTTATTGACTATATTTTATGTGTTAGTTTTTGGGATGAAAGAGAATGAGAGACATGGTCCTGGCCCTCTCTGAGCTTACAATGCAGAAAGGAAAAAAAAAAAGAGAAATCATTTTACATATAAAGCGACAAATGGTGATGTGTCAAGAGTGGAAGTCATAAAGGACGCATAAACAGGGGTCTCGATCTAGCTGGCGGGCTCAGAGACGGCATCCCCGAGGCTGGAACCTTTGAGCCGAGGATTAGAGAACAGAGTGAAAGTTTGTCCTTCAGCAGCAGAGCAGGGATTCAAACTCAGGTCTGCCCCGTGCAGGCTCATCGAGGCCTGATTCATTGCACTCTTCTGCACCATCACAACTTCGCACTGAAGTCGGCCCCACTCCTCCCCTAGACTCCGTGCCCGCGGAAGTTGGCGACGGGGGACTGGAGGCTGCAAAGGCCCCTGGGCAAGTAAACTGGCAGCAGCAGCAGTCCGTGCTTTCGGTGCCGCCTTGTCATTTTTCTCGGTGTTCCGCCTGGATCAGATGGGGGCAGAACGTCCCTCTGGCACTGCTTCGGATGAGTGCAGAGGCCAATTCTTAACGCTGCGATGAGCTTGGTTAGTGGCAAGCCCAAGCCAAAGTTCAGAATCATTGCCTGCGCCTCTGTAAAGTTCCCCAGATCCTGCCTCTTTGTCTGCTCCCTTTGCTCAACCCTCCTCTGCTGCTCTAGAGCCATCTTGGAGCTTGGCTACTTGCCTGAAAACCTCTCTGACCTGCCAGTGAGCTGACGCGGGGAGCCGTGTTAGCAGCTGTGGGAGTGTGCTGGAGTCCGACCAGAACATTCCTCGCTCGTGCTTGCACCCGCTCCGTGTCTGAGAAGGAGAAGCCCCATTGGACACGGGGGCCACCCCAGAGATGCATGCAGCCTTCCAGCTGGGCACAGGGACAGGAGGGACTGAGAACGGAGATGAGAAGTTGGGAAAGTGGACCGTCTGCTTTATCGAGTCCCATGTTCATTTTCCCCCATCTGCCTGATGGTAGACGGGGAAGTGGTTCGTTAAAAATACGGAGACCTGGGATGATTCTTCAGAAAACAAACAGCAAACACAAACAAGAAAACCAGCGGGAAAAAAAAGTCTTTGTCCTTGAGTCGAAATTTCCACCGTGGGTGATTTACTGTTTGAAGTTAAGCGGCACTGCCTTCCCGCTTCAGTGCTGCTGTTAAAATGCCCAGAGAAGGACGCTCTAAGTCGTAGCCCCCTGGATGTGAATGAATTTATCAATTTCTTTCTCTGTACTTGATGAAAGAGCAGTGGCAGGCGGTAGCTGGAGGTATCCTGGGGAGCAGGTAGCTGAAGGGGGGAATGGATGTGGGAGTAGCTACTTTTCTGTAGTCTAACTCCCCAGCTTCCTTACTGAAAAGAGCAACCATGTATTATGGTCACTAGGGGGCAGAAGTAGGCCAGCAAATAGCCCTTGGTACTTGTTATCAATTCTGAAAACCGAAGTTGGCAAATATGCATTATTAGTGTTCTCTTTTTCTTAGAAATCTGGAGTCTCTTTGAGATGGTGTGAGCAGGAGGGCTAGGCCACGGGAGTATAACAAGGGAAATACTCAGGAAATAAGAGCAGATACCCTCCGGATTGTACCAACAGGTTTTGATACTATTCTACTGCTTTTATTAAGAAAATTTATAGAAAATTCCTCTGTGCAAAAATTCAAATGAGAATATTAGAAACCAAACTGACCTGTCAAATGCATAGTGGTACCCTTGAATTCACAACAGGAGGGAGGCTTACATGCAGATTGGGTTTTCTGGTTATAGAGCACAAGCTAGTTTGAGGGTTGGTGGAAAAAAAAAAATTCCCATCCCAGTCAAACCAGTGCTGAGCTATTACAAGGGGTTCTGCTGTTACAGAGGAAGTACCAGGGCACCCTGGAGGCTCCAGGCGTTTAGCTCGGTCTGGGCAGTCAAACTTTGCTGTGGTCTTGACGCCATTTTGTAAAATCATAATTGTTTAGGGAAAGAGATCCTGAATGTCTCAGAGTGTTCACAGTTAAAGAGTAGCTGGTCCTTTGAGGAAAATTATGCTGACACCTGTGTATGTGCGTGCATATAATTCCTCATAGAATCCTAGATTATGATCTGCAGACTGCCATCCTTTCTGAGAATGTATAAGAATTTCACTATGGGGCCGGTGCCATGGCTCACTTGATTAATCCTCGGCCTGCGGCGCTGGCATCCAATATGGGCACCGGCTTCTAGTCCTGGTTGCTCCTCTTCCAGTCCAGCTCTCTGCTGTGGCCAGGGAAGGCAGTGGAGGATGGCCCAAGTGCTTGGGCCCTGCACCCGCATGGGAGACCAGGAAGAAGCACCTGGCTCCTGGCTTTGGATCGGCGCAGTGCCAGCTGTGGGGGCCATTTGGGGAGTGAACCAACAGAAGGAAGACCTTTCTCTCTGTCTCACTCACTGTCTAACTCTGCCCCTCAAATAAAAAAAAAAAGGAATTTCACTGGAAGCACAGGCACATGCATTATAACCAGGTTTAACAGAAAGCTTGTGATAGTACAGAGATGCTCAGTTATCTGTGTACGGTGCACTCCACACACGCTTATCTTTTTTTTAACTGTGGAATATTTTATTTCAAATTTTTTAATGTGAAAAAATGAAGGCCGGTGCCGTGGCTCAATAGGCTAATCCTCCACCTGCGGCACCGGCATACCGGGTTCTAGTCCCGTTTGGGGCACCGGATTCTGTCCGGTTGCTCCTCTTCTGGTCCAGCTCTCTGCTGTGGCCCAGGAGTGCAGTGGAGGATGGTCCAAGTCCTTGGGCCCTGCACCCGAATGGGAGACCAGGAGAAGCACCTGGATCCTGGCTTCGGATCAGCGTGGTGTGCCGGCCGCAGCGCACTGGCCGCAGCGGCCATTGGGGGGTGAACCAACAGAAAAGGAAGACCTTTCTCTCTCTCTCTCTGTCTCTCTCTCTCTCTCACTGTCCACTCTGCCTGTCCAAAAAAAAAAAAAAAAAAAAAAAAAAAAAAAGAAGAGTAACAAAGTGTAAATAGGTAGGTAAGTAAAAATTAATATTTATCATACTGAACAGTGGTAATAATTTTTAAAATAAATTTATTTGTATGAAGAGAACAGATCTCATGTATTTCAGATAGTTTTACAAACATAATAGTATATCTCATTCTGCTCCTTCCTTTATTACTTTTCTTTTAATTTTTGAAATAACACATACCTATTTTTTTTAAAACAATTCTGTATTATGGGCTGAATTGTGTTCTTTCCAAAATTCATGTGTTAAACATCTAACCTCCGTGATGAGCATATGGCCCGTGTCAAAGGTGCCATTGGAATGCCTGCATTCCTACTGGAGTACCTGGGTTTGAATCTCAGTTCTAGTTTCCTGCTAATGTGTATTCTGAGAAGCCCCATGTGATGGCTCGAGTCGTTGGGTCCCTGCCTCCCATGTGTGAGGCACAGATTGAATTCTGGACATCTGGTTTTGCCCTAACTCAGCCCCGGTTGTTGCAGACTTTTTTTTTTTTTTTTAAATGACTTATTTATTTGAAAGAGCTACAGAGAGAGGCAGAGATAGAAGAGAGAGAGGACTTCCATTCATTGGTTCACTCCCCAAATGGCCACAACAGCTGGAGTTGAGCTGATCCAAAGCCAGGAGCTTCTTCTGAGTCTCCCACGTGGGTGCAGGAGCCTGAGGACTTGGGCCATCTTCTGCTTTGCCAGGCCATAGCAGAGAGCTGGATTGAAATGGAGCAGCTGGGACTTGAACCAGCGCCCTTATGCAATGCATGGTGTTTCAGGCCAGGGCTTTAACCCATGGCACCACAGTGCCTGCCCCTGTTGCAGACATTTGAGGGTGAAATAAGGGGGATGGGAGATCTTCCTTTCTCTCTGCCTATTTAATAAATAAATAGGAATTTAAAATGAAATCCTGACTTAGAGTTCCGTTGTGACTGTGTTTGGAGAACGGATCTTCAAAGAGAAAATAAAGACCTTAGGGTGAGCACTGATGCTGCCATGATCTGATGTAATTGGCGTCCTGTGTGAGGACATAACAACACAGACGTCCACAGAGGGAAGACTGGTGAAGGCACATGGAGCAGGCCCCTGCATGCCCAGGCAGGAGGTCTCGGACAAACCAGTCCTTGTGGACACCTAGGATGCAACGGCCTCTTGAGCTACTTGATAGGAAACTGTTATCACGGTAAACATGAATTTGTTTTTTGAAAAATTTTTAAACAAATTATTTGACAGGTATTGTTATAGACAGAGAGATACAGAGAGAAAGGTCTTCCTTCCATTGGTTCACTCCTCAAATGGCCACAACGGATGGAGCTGTGCCGATCCGAAGCCAGGAGCCAGGTGCTTCCTTCTGGTCTTCCATGTGGGTGCAGGGGCCCAAGTACTTGGGCCATCCTCCACTGCACTCCCGGGCCACAGCAGAGAGCTGGACAGGAAGAGGAGCAACTGGGACTAGAACCCGGCACCCATATGGGATGCTGGTGCTGCAGATGGAGGATTAACCAAGTGAGCCTCAGCGCTGGCCCCTAAACATGAATTTGTTTTCAAAATTAGAAAAATTGCTATTGTCTTCAAAAGTCAATGTATTGCTGGCGCCACGGCTCACTAGGCTAATCCTCCGCCTTGTGGCGCTGGCATACCAGGTTCTAGTCCCGTTTGGGGCGCTGGATTCTGTCCCAGTTGCCCCTATTCCAGGCCAGCTCTCTGCTGTGGCCAGGGAGTGCAGTGGAGGACAGCCCAAGTGCTTGGGCCCTGCACCCCATGGGAGACCAGGATAAGTACCTGGCTCCTGCCATCGGATCAGCGCGGTGCACTGGCCACAGTGCGCCGGCCGCGGCGGCCATTGGAGGGTGAACCAACGGCAAAGGAAGACCTTTCTCTCTGTCTCTCTCTCTCACTGTCCACTCTGCCTGTCCAAAAAAAAAAAAAAAAAAAAAGTCAATGTATTAAAATGATGTTTCTGCATATTTGAAATGGAGCTCATGATTTTGTGTTCAAGAGTTTCTGTATCAGTCATTTTTAAGTATTGTCCTTTAAAATGAAATCTTTAAAGGGAGAAAATATTAAACTCATATTATTGAACTGATTATCCTTCTGCAAGATGCTAATAAACTTAGTATTTGTGCCTGGATTCAGTATAACTACTTGGTTAATTTAATTTTCTCATCCCTGGGAACTAGGAAGGCAGCTTTAGATGCTGCTGTTGCTGATTATTTATTTTTTAAAATTTCCCCCCAAATTGTCACAGGACATTTAACTCCAGGTCTTGCAAGGTAAGTGATGTTTGTCTTATTTTGTCCAGCAAAACAGCATTACATAGTTTGAAGGTTCACCTCTAGGATTGGCTTTGGAAGAGAATAATCACTCCTGCCTCCTCACCTTTGGCAACACTCTGAGAAGTGTCAAACATGTTATATCAAAAACCCAGAGGGGAGAAATGTGGCTAAGTGGTTAACAACACATAGAACTTGGCTTTGAGCTAGTTTTTCAAAATGGAAGTTGCAACTGAGAACAGTTCATCTTGTTTTGTTTATCTACTTTCTGTCTCCAGGTTTGCTCATTGAATGAGCAATAGGGCTAGAAGTCAGGAGGCAGGGGTTGCCTAGCCTGCTCTTGGCAACCTTCTGGAATCTCAGTGTCTTCCTAACAAGTGCAGGCCCCTCTCGCAGCTTCCTTACAGTGCTAACATTCTTCACAGTAACCAAGTTCTTGATGCCACAGGGCAAGCACAAAACTGGAAATAGCCCTCAACAAAATTGAGACATTGAACATCCCTGCCCTGCCCTCGTGGGCTTGTGTCTCTTCCACGCCTCATTTTTGCATCCAGGAGACCAGTCACATCACCTGTAGGTACCATAGACCACAGGCCTGTTCTCTGCTGTTGTCTTCTTTTGCACCTCTCCCTTTGTCAAAATTGATTCTCCAGGGTGTTGGATAGGAGTCATTTCCAACATGCTGTAAACTCCCAGTAGGTTTTTTTGCATTGTGGCTGGCCAGTCAAAATCATATAGACTTCCTTCTCCTAAGAGCAATTCCAAACATCTGGGAACAGGTGGAGAAGCATCTCTGGGGTACAAGAACTTCTTCCTATGCATGCCTTCCTGGAGACAGTGGCCTCTTTGTGAGAGGAGAAGGTCAGGTGTGAATGAAAGAGCAAAGTTAAATGGTTGCTTTGAGTCCATAGTGAACAGACATTCACTTGTGTCCAGGGTTAGGAGCCTTCATCCTCGTAGGAAGGGGTGTGTTTTTGGATGTGCATTGCTCACTCTAGGTGACTCATTGTTATATACTGACAGCCTGAGTCCTGTGGGCATTGGGACAGGACAGGGCATAGCCAGCATGAGAAAAGTATTTGCTTTGCTGCCTCTGTCTGATGTAGTTTGGGCAACAGAGCATGGTACACGTGAGGAGATTAAGAATTTTGTGTGTGTGTGTGTGTGTGTGTGTGAATGAGTGAATGAGTTCTAGGAACTCATAGGTGAGACTAGACTTTGGGTCTTTCATTTTTCCCTTCCTGTTCCACTCTAGTTTGATGTGAATGTGATGCCTTAGTGCATCTGTGCTGAGCTGCTGTCTTCCATATTTTACCTGATGTACTATGTGGTATGTTATCCTATGGAGTACTTGTCATGTCTACATACATACTACATACATCAAATCCATTAGATGACATATATAGAAAATCATGCTATTTAAAAGAATAAGAAAAAAAATAGGGCTGGTGCCGCAGCTCACTAGGCTAATCCTCCGCCTTGCGGCGCCAGCACACCGGGTTCTAGTCCCGGTCGGGGCGCCGGATTCTGTCCCGGTTGCCCCTCTTCCAGGCCAGCTCTCTGCTGTGGCCAGGGAGTGCAGTGGAGGATGGCCCAAGTGCTTGGGCCCTGCACCCCATGGGAGACCAAGAGAAGCACCTGACTCCTGCCATTGGATCAGCGCGGTGCGCCAGACGTGGCGGCCATTGGAGGGTGAACCAATGGCAAAGGAAGACCTTCCTTTCTGTCTCTCTCTCTCTCACTGTCCACTCTGCCTGTCAAAATAAATAAATAAATAAATAAATAAAAGAATAAGAAAAAAAATAGGTATAAACAGAAGTTCTATTAGCTCTTCCTAGAGCCCAAGGATTGCAAGTGCACATTTCTAGGGTGGGGGTGTTGGGCCCACTTTGGAGAACATTTGCTTAGTGCAGTGGTTTTATGTCTGACATTGGCCAGCATCTATGTTACATCCCCTAGATGAAGTGAAACCAGAATTCAATTCAATGCGTATTCGCTGAGGGCCTGTCTCTTGGTAGACAGTCTGCTAAATGCTAAGGGTGAGAGTGACCTTATGCGCTAGATTGTTCCGGGCAGAGCTGATTTAAAACACTCTCTTGTACTTTCCCACAAATACACTTATCCTGGCTGGTTGCATGCCCAGATTTTTAGTACATAAAGTATTGTGACAAGAGCTGTGGAAGAGATAAGAGACACCAAAGTGTGTTCTTGTTCCTGTTTTTTTTTTTTTTTTTTTTCTGGAGGGGGTGTGTTGTGTGGTTAGGAGAGACCCCAGTGAAAAGCCCTAGACCACCAGAGAGGGACTCCCAGGAGCCTCAGCTATCTTGGTAGGCCATATATGCTCTGAACCTAAGAGGAATTGCTTGGGTTTCCTCTTTTCATTCCTATCTAATTCATATATATGCTATGTGTTTGCTTCTGAAAGATGAGACACTTTATGAAAAGCAAAAGGAATTATAAAAAGGCATTAAAAAACACAGAGCCCCTTGGGATTAAGTGCAAATAGAATGAGGCAGACAGTACATTACATAGATCAATGGGGCTGGAGCAGTCTGGGGAAGCTTTGCCAAGGAGGTTGTCTACTGCTGGGCGTGGGAGCAGCAGGGGGTATGGGCAGGTGGAGAGGAGCCTGGCAACACTCCAGGTGAGCTGCACAGTGAGAGCTAAGCATGCCACCTGGGAGGTGTGGGCATCAGCAAGAGGGCGGCATATGAGCATTCCTGGTGGGTCGTAGTGGCATCCCATAGAGAGATGGGGTGAAACTGATTGGCACATGTTTTGAAAAGCAGATAAAAGAACCTCACAGTTATACCAAGGGTGCTGAGGAACTGTTGATCAAAACAGTTTGAAGTTGGGGGAAATGATTCACTCTTTTTGGTAGTGTCTGCTCTGTACATCCTGATTCTGTCATTTCTGTGATGTGCAGTAACCTTGCTGTTGGCCCCTCTCCCATTCTCTCTAAGATTTGTTTTTTTCTTTGAAGCACACAGACTGGGAAGGAGAAGGAGGGAGGGGGAGAGATAGAGATATTTTCCATTCGGTTCTTCATGCCCCAAGTGGTTTATTATTAGCCAGAACTGGGCCATGCTGAAGCCAGGAGCCAGGAGCCAGGAGCTCCATCCATATCTCCCATGTGGGTGGCAGGGGCCCAAATGCTTGGGTTATTATCTGCTGTATTTCCAGCCATATTTGCAGGAAACTAAATCAGAAACAGAGCAGCCAGGACTCAACCAGTACTGGTCCATGTCTTATACTTGTGGCTGTTAGACTTGCTATCTGAACAATA
Source organism: Oryctolagus cuniculus (assembly GCF_051225735.1). Classification (NCBI taxonomy): domain Eukaryota; kingdom Metazoa; phylum Chordata; class Mammalia; order Lagomorpha; family Leporidae; genus Oryctolagus; species Oryctolagus cuniculus. Next base: position 142,276,214 of record NC_142868.1, on the reverse strand, counting down.
CCACTTCCCAGCTCAAAAGCAGTGGTCCCATCCTTTCAATGGTCTCCACTGTCTTTCTATAAAATCCAAAGTCCTTTGCTCTTGCCTTCCTCCCCAGCCTTGCCTCCCTCTTCCTGCCCTCGCCAAACTCCAGCTTCCCTGAACTTCCTACACCCTCACATTTGCACCTGGGTCATACCGATGTTGCCTCATCCCCTTCCCCTCACCCTGGCTGACTTCTACTCTTTTTCAGGATTCAGCTTAGGTATCAGAGTCCTCTAAGGCCTTTCCTCCCGAAGTGTGGTCAGTGTAACAGTAGCATTCCAGCCTCTCCTGGGAGCTTGTTGGAAGTGCAGAATCTCAGCCTCCCCTATTCTCCCAGCCCTACTGAGCCAGAAAGCTGCAGGTAACAAAAAAAGAACTCTGAGATTTGCATGGACAGTGAAATTCTGGAAGCTGCTCTAGGCTCCCTGTGTGCCACCCACAAGGTCAGAAAATCAGACCCCCATAATGCATTCTCTGGAAACCCTCATGGACCATTGTTCTCTTCTGTTCATGGTCCTGTCTTCCCTTGCTAGGTGTTTGTCTCAGGGCTGGGACCACCTTTGTTGACTTGATGACTACTCTAGTGCAGGCTTACAGGAGGTGTTTAATAAATGCTTGTTGATGGGGTTGGTGCATTGGTGTACATAGCAGGTAAAGCCGTTGCCTGCAGTGCCGGCATCCCATATGGGCGCTGGTTCAAGTCCTGGCTGCTCCACTTCCGATCCAGCTCTCTGCTATGACCTGGGAAAGCAATAGAAGATGGCCCAAGTCCTTGGGCCCCTGCACCCATGTGAAAGATGTGGAAAGATGTGGAAAAAGCTCCTGGCTTTGGATAGGCAAAGCTCTGGCTGCTGTGGCCATTTGGGGAGCGCACCAGTAGATGGAAGACCTCCTTCTCTCTCTGCCTCTCCTTATCTGTGTATGTAACTCCTTTTTTTTTTTTTTTAATGATTTATTTATTTACTTGAAAGTCAGAGTTACACAGAGAGAGAACGGGTTTGGTTTATCATCCTGTTTTCAAGCATCTGTTTGTTTATTTTGACAGGTAGAGTTACAGACAGTGGGAGAGAGAGACAGAAAGATCTTCCTTCCGTTGCTTCACTCCCCAAATGGCTGCTACGGCCGGCGCTGTGCTGATCTGAAGCCTGGAGCCAGGTGTTTCTTCCTGGTCTCCCATGCGGGTGCAGGGCCCAAGCACTTGGGCCATCCTCCACTGCCTTCCCTGGCCACAGCAGAGAGCTGGACTGGAAGAGGAGCAGCCGGGACTAGAACCCACCGTCCATATGGGATGCTGGTGTCGCAAGTGGAGGATTAACCAAGTGAACCATGGCGCTGACCCCCAAGCATCTGCTTTTAAAGCATGTGGAAGGCTAGTCAGTCTCTGCCAGGGCCCAGAGCTGGTGCTGGTGACGCTTAACTGAAACCCAAGGTACTATCCCGTTACTAATGATGCTTTAAGGAGGCTACCCCCTTGGGGGACATGCTAACTGCATCTGAAAAGCAGCCTTTCTTTCTTTTCAAGCGTTGTTTATTTGAAAATCAGAGTTACAGAGAGAGGAGGAGAAACAGTGATCTTCCATCCTCTGGGTCACTCCACAAGTCACCACATGGCCAGGGCTGGGCCAGGTTGAAACCAGGAGCTTCATTTGGATCTCTTATGTGGGTGGTAGGGTCCCAAACACCTGGGCCATCTTCTGCTGCTTTTCTCAGGCCATTAGCAGGGGGCTGGATCAGAAGTGGAGCAGCTGAGACATGAACTGGTGCCCACATGGAATGCTGGATTTGCAGGCTATAGCCTAATCCGATAATTGAGCACCGTTTTACTACTTCTTCTTTTTTAAAGATTTATTTATTTGAAATGCAGAGTTACAGAAAGGCAGAGAGAGAGACCGACCGTCCAACCGACCGACCTTCTTTTTTAAAGGTTTATTTTATTTGAAAGAGTTACATAGAGTGGTAGAGCCAGAGAGAGCGAGAGCCAGAGCGCCTCATGCCCAGAATTAATTGAAAGGGAGATTCCATTCCATATGGGCTCCCAGGGGACCCAGTTAAAGAACCTGGAGCACCATCCCAAGTAGGTGTGGTGGGAAGAGAGTTTGAAGGTTGAGGCTTCCCCCAGACTTCTTGGGAGATTTCCTACTTTCTGCTGCAGAACAGATTTTTGACTCCTTTCCTTCCTTGAAATTTGTCTTCAGCATATTTGTGCTCAGAAGAGTACTGTTTGTGAAAGGCATTGTGAGAAAAGGGCTTGCATTGCAAAGGGCTGGACTCTTCAATGTACTTGACCATCTTTATCCCACTTGAGCCTTCTGAAAGGAGGCAGAACAGCTTTTTTTTTTTTTTTAAGATTTATGTTTTAAATTTATTTGGAAGGCAGAGTTAGAAAGACAGAGTTCTTCTATCCACTGGTTCACTCCACATTGGCTGCAACGGTTGGGGTTGGGCTGGGCCAAAGCCAGGAGCTTCTTCTGGGTCTGCTTCATGGGTGCAGGGGCCCAAGCACTTGGGCCATCTTCTGCTGCTTTCCCAGGCACATTAGCAGGGGGCTGGATTCTAAGCAGAGCAATCAGGACTCAAACTGGTGTCCAGTGGGATGCTGGCATTGCAGGCTTAACCTGCTACACCATCTGGCTGGCGCAGAACAGCCTTGTTGCCTTCGTTTTGGACATGTCGGACTGAAGGTGCAGGGGGAAGAGGCTCACCTGAGCTTGTCCAGCTGGCAGGGAGTGGAGCTGAGAGCTCTTTGCAGCCTGCTTCCTGATTTTATTGGGTAGATTCCTGCACGTGTGTCCCACATGGCAGGATTTCACACCTCTTAGTTCTCACACCTCTGAGTTCGGTACTCTAGTTCTCCATCTGCCAGGCTGGGGAGTCAAGGTGAACTTCCCTGTGGCATCTGGCCCAGCTTCTGTGGGAGTCCTCTCAGATGTGACTCCGGGGATTCTCCCATGGATTTCTCCCAGCAGTTGTGGTTGCTCCCCGTTCACGCTTTGTCTCTCCCCTGTGGCGTCCATTCTGTGGGACAGAAAGCATTTGGCCTGTGAGTTTGAGGGCGTCCTTTTTAATTTTTTGAATAGGATTTAACACGGAGTAATCTTTCCCTCCTTTTGCAGTTTCATCGAGAATTTTGTTCCTTTGGAATAAAAGGACGTGTATTATACATCAGGGCACATTTGACAGATGTAAGTGATTATACTAATAGTGGGATTATTTCTCTACATGTCTAATGTATTCAGGCTTATTTCAAATGAATTGAGTTTAAAACTCATCCCTAAAAATGAAATCAGGTCTTTAAGTTTTCTGTCTATCTCCTTTTTTTAATCTGGATTTAAAAATTTTTTAATATGAGGCTATATGTTACCTGTAGTTTCTTTTTAGAATACTTTGATACAGATAGCCTGGCTAGCTTAAGCCAGGAGCTGGGGACTCCATCCTGGTCTCTGACATGGGTGGCAGGGACCCAAGTGCTCGGGCCGTCTCCTGCTGCTTTCCCAGGCACGTTAGCCCAGAGTTGGATCAGAAGCAATACAGCTGGAACTTGAACCAGGGCTCTGATATGGGATGCTAGTGTTGCTCCAGTGTGTGTGTGTGTGTGTGTGTGTGTGTGTGTGTGTGTTTATTTTGACCTTTATTCTAGGGAGAGTCTATTACTCTAAAAGGGAACATATACTTCTGGGCTAGGAGCTTAATGTTTTGAAAGCTTCTAGTGGGATCTCATCCTCTACAGGTGGACTTCGACTATCTTTATGGCTAACCAACAACGGAGGCTTTGTTGTTTTTCATGGGTGAAAAAAATGATGTGCAAAATACACATATGAGACATTGGATTCTAGTCGTAGTCTGTACCTTTCAGATTGGTGCATGAAGCTTCACTCTAAAATGAGCCTGTGCTCCGCCATTTATCAGAGAATTTTTGTCTCATGAATCTAATGATAAAGTCAGCTGAAACCTGATACTAGTTTATTGTAAAGGTTCCCTTTGATCCTGAAACTTCAAAAAGGAGCCGAACAGTGGAATTCTTCTGGAACTTAGACTAGGTGTTGTGACTATTTTGGGATCTGCTTGTTGAATGAATGATTGTATATGTGTCAGAATTTGATTATTATTGATAAGTAATGACTTGATATTGCCGTTTTCCCATAAGTATCTTTGTTGTTTGCTTTAAATTTCCTTTGTACTTTTAGTAGATTTTTCTGCCTTCACATTCTTTCATAATGATGACTGTTTCTGGGTGTAGCACATCCTTAAGTATCATTTGTAAGGCTGGATAAATGGTGACAGATTCTTTCAATTTCTATTTTGGGAGGTCTTTATTTTACCTTCATTTATAAACAAGAGCTTTGCTGGATACAGTATTCTGGGTTGACAGTTTCTTTTATTTATTTGAAAGACATAGAGAGAGGTCTTCCATCCGCTGGTTCACTCCCCAGATGGCCACAAGGACTGGAGCTGTGCTGATCTGAAGCCAGGAGCTTCTCCCTAGTCTCCCACATGGGTGCAGGGGCCCAAGGACTTTGGCTTTCCCAGGCCAAAGCAAAGAGCTGGATTGGAAGAGGAGCTGCCGGGATATGAACTGGATATGGGATGCCAGCTCTTCAGGCCAGGGCTTTAACCCGCTGTGCTGCAGTGCTGGCCCCAGTCTGTAAGGTTTCTAATGAGAAATCAGTTGTCTAATTGGAGATCCTTTGAGGATAATCTGGCATTTCTCTTGTGTACATTTTAAAATATTTTCTTTATGTTTTAACATTGAAAGTTTGACTATATGTGTCATGGTGAAGATCTTTTCTGATTGTTTCTATAAGTTCTATATTCTTCCTATACTTGGACATCCCTTTCTTTCTCCAAATCAAGGAACTTTTCTGTTATTATTTCACTGAGTAGACCTTCTAATCCATTGCCTTTTCCATGCCTCAGGAACTCCTAAGACCCATATGTTAGATATTTGATAGATCCCTTAAATCTCCAACACTATTTTCAGTTTTTCTAATTTTTTCCTCTTTTTTTGTCCCAAAATATTTCCAAAGATTTGTCTTCTAAGTTGATATTCTTTCTTCTGCTGCACCGAGTCTGTTGTTAAGGCTTTCCACTGTATTTTTCATTTCACTTATTGAATTCTTCATTTCTTATATTTCAATTTGGTTTCTCTTCAATCTCTCTATCTCATGGCAAAATTTTTCATCCATGTCATGAGTGGATCTCTTTAAATCTTGCATTTGCTTTTCTGTTTTTGAGTAACATTACCATTCCTTTGAATTCCCTTTTAGGAATTTCATCAATCTCTTTGTCTTCACATTCTAATATTGAAGTAGTATTGTGTTCCTTTTGGAGAATCATGCACATTGTCTTCCTTGTTCACATTTCTTGTATTTTTGCATTTATTTTTAGGCATTTATGCAAACACTTGTTGGTTTTCTCCTCTTATGGCTTTTATCTTTGAAATATGACTTTGTGGTTTAGCGAAGTGCCTGCTCCTTCAGTGGATATCCAGAAATGTGTGCTAGGTGGGGCTGGGGAGCTCTGGTCAGTGCCTGAGAGTGCAGCAAGAGTTCAGGGTGACTCCCAAGTTGGGCATGGTGGATTCCTCTATTATCAGCAGTGGGGAGGATGTGATCACATCAGCTGGTGTGGTTACAGTCTCACGTCCTCTCTGCCAAGGTGATCATTGTCTGGACTGAGCCCCCAGTGGCTACCCCTCTCACCCACGTGGGAACATGAACCACATAAAGGATCTCTGTGGTCTTCTCTACAGTAACCCACCCCAGGCAGTCAGGGAACTGTGAGCCTGTGAAGCCAGACACAGTGATTTCCCTAGAGACCCAGCTACATCTTATCCTATCACAGTCTATCACAGTCCTATCACAGTCGCAGGATGCAGGGGATCCACTCAGCCTCGTGAGCCTGCCCCATCCATGAAGAGAAGAGTCAAGACATTCCCAGGGCTAGGTGCCTGTTGGAGCTCTGCTTTGGCAGTTTGCATGTAGGGTCTCATGATAGAGTGAAGGGAGGGGAGTGTCTCACAGGCCTAAGTGGGCACCCTGCCCCTTGCCAACCCTCTAGGCCACACTCAATGTCAGTGGGGCTGTGGATTTATCCCTTTGATAAAATCCCCTAGACAAGCACGTGTGCTCCACAGCAACCTCTACTTGCCTTATTAAGATGGTGCTTCCTCCCTGCTAGTCACTGGGCACCCTTACTGGGGGGTGGGAAGAAAGCAATGTGCTCTCCCTTCATGGGGTTCGGTGGGCACCCTGCCCCTTTCATGAGCGCTCCACCTGGACTCAAAGTCAGTGTGGTCTGTAAGTTCTCTCTCAGGCAGTATCCCCAGTGATGCAGGCTGCTGCAGGCTCCTCTCACAAAGCTCTGAGAAGACAGCGTCTCCTCCAGCCCCCAGCTGTGGAGTTCCCAGTGGTGCCCTCGTTCACTGCTGCCCGTTTGTACTGTCCACACTGCTCCAGGGCATCTCTCTTCTTTCTGTAGAATTTCTGCTGCAAACTTCTGTCCAGCTGCTTTTCTTCTGTTATTTTCCCGTGGTCAAAATCAGCACATCTTTTTCCTATTCAACCATCTTGGATCCCTCCAAGTTACTTCACTTTTGACACTGTTTTCTTTCTTTTTATATAATTTTTAAAAAAAATTTTCTGAAAGGCAGACTGACAGAAGATCTGTCTCTTCCCAAATGGCCACAAATGCTCTGGCTTGGCCAGGGTGAAGCCAAGAACCAGGAGCTTCTTCTGGTCTCCCACATGGGTGGCAGGGAACCAAATACTTGGGCCATGCTCTGCTGCCTTCACAGGTGCATTAGCAGGGAGCCAGAACAGAAGTGGAGCAGCCGGGACTCAAACTGGCGGCCATATAGGATGCTGGCACTGCAGACAGTGGCTTAACCTGGTATGCCACAGCCCAAGCCTTGACCCTGTTTTCTAAGAAATAGTATGTTATGTACAAGAAACACCTTATATAGGGCCTGCTCTGTGGTGTAATAGGTTAAGCCTCCACCTGCAGCACCAGCATCCCATATGGGTGCTGGTTCAAGTCTTGGCTGCTTCCCTTCTGATCCGGCTCCCTGCTCATAACCTGGGAAAACAGGGGAGGATGGCCCAAGTGCTTGGGCCCCTGCACCTATTTGGGTGCCAGGGAAGCTCTGGAAGAAGCTCCTGAGGAAGATCAGCCCAGCTCTGGCTGTTGCAGCCATTTGGAGAGAGAACGAGCAGATGGAAGACCTCTCTCTGTTTCTCCCTCTCTTTGTAACTCTGCCTCTCAAATAGTTAAATAAACCTTTAAAAAATAGATAACATATTTTTTTGAAAATGCCTCATTTAATTTTTAAGTCCAGTAAGTGCATTTTGGGACATACCCCATTTTGAGGTAGCTATGAATTTTAGTATGAGGTAATATATAATTGGGTCATTCTGGAGTCCCTACATCCTATCAAACCTAGGTTTATATCTTCCCTTGAATTTAGTAGAAATCAATTTGAATGTGGCTTGGACTGTCATAGTTACTCCACATCACTCATTCCCGTAACTAATACTTATTGACATCTAATGTGCTAGGCACTAGTGGTTATGAGAGCTTTTTATACTCCCTTTAAGATGTGTCAGCATTGCCACTGTCCAAAATGTTTTTTTAAAAGATTTATTTATTTATTTGAAAGTCAGAGTTAGAGAGAGAAGGAGAGGCAGAGAGAGAGAGAGAGAGAGAGAAAGAGAGAGAGGTCTTCCATCCGCTGGTTCACTCCCCAATTGACCGCAATGGCCGGAGCTGTGTCGATCCGAAGCCAGGAGCCAGGAGCTTCTTCCAGGTCTCCCATGTGGGTGCAGGTGCCCAAGCATTTGGGCCATCCTCTACTGCCCTCCCAGGTGCATCAGCAGGGAGCCGGATGGGAAGTGGAGCACCCGAGACTCGAATCAGTGCCCATGTGGGATGCTAGCCCGGCAGGAAGCGACTTTACCTGCTGTGCCACAGTGCCATCCCCCAAAAAATGTTTTAAAAGATAAGGTCTTGGGGGCTGGCGCTGTGGCGCAGCAGGTTAAAGCCCTAGCCTGAAGTGTCGGCATCCCATATGGGCGCCGGTTCTAGTCCTGGCTGCTCCTCTTCTGATCCAGCTCTCTGCTATGGCCTGGGAAAGCAGTAGAAGATGGCCCAAGGACTTGGGCCCCCTGCCCCCACATGAGAGACCTGGAGGAAGCTCCTGGCTCCTGGCTTTGGATTAGCTCAGCTCTGGCCATTGTGGCCATCTGGGGAATGAACCAGTGGATGGAAGACCTCTTGCTATAACTCTGTCTTTCAAAAAAAATAAATAAATCTTAAAAAAAGATAAGGTCTTGAAGTTGTCAAGGTGAAAAATAGTGTAAGAGTTTTTTTTTTTTTTATTTAGGGAAAGATTTATTGATATGCAGAGTCTGATTTGATTGCTTCTCAGCCCCTCAAAGGAAATGTTAGTTAGTGGCAAAGTGCTTAACCATGAGAAATTCTTCAATCACCTTGTGTTATGGAAGTCATGCTTGGCGACTTCCTTGGCAGCATGACTGTGAACCTGAGTCCTGCCAGCCTGTTGACTGGTGATTATTGCCCCAGAAGCCGATGACTATATTGAGGCACCTTTCTCCACTCCCAACTGCTAGGCAAACTAACCCAGCCTCAATACCTGGTTCCAGTGATGGTGTGTCCTATGGGTTGTAGGCAACCTTTTTCCACTGTAGCCAGCACTGCATGGCCACCTCCTTTATCTATCTTTTTTTCCCCTTTATCTTTTTTTTTTTTTTTTGGACAGGCAGTTAGAGAGAGAGACAGAGAGAAAGATCTTCCTTCTGTTGGTTCACCCCCACCAAATGGCCACTACGACCGGCGCGCTGCGCCAATCCGAAGCCAGGAGCCAGGTGCTTCCTCCTGGTCTCCCATGCGGGTGCAGGACCCAAGGACTTGGGCCATCCTCCACTGCTTTCCCGGGCCACAGCAGAGAGCTGGACTGGAAGAGGAGCAACCGGGACAGAACCAGCACCCCAACTGGGACTAGAACCCAGGGTGCCGGTGCCGCAGGCAGAGGATTAGCCTAGTGATCTGCGGTGCCGGCTCACCTCCCTTATCTTTCACCAACACTGAATGTTATTGTTTTTACTTTTCATTATATCAAATATTTTCTACATCTTAGCAAATTTCCATAAAATTGTTCCTTAATGAATGGAAACAAAATATTCTATTATGCAGCCAGTTAATCTCTTACTGGCTATTTAGAGCATTTCAATAGTGGGTCATTTCATTCTTCATGAACCTGTTTTATTACTGTTTTTCCCCCGATTCCTCTCTAGTGAAGCAGCAGAAGTATTGACCCCCACCAGCAGTGTGGGAGAATGCAGTTTCTCTGCATGTCAACAGGAGCTGCAATTACAGCTTAAAAAATTGTTTGCCAGTGTCGTCTGTAGAAAATGAGATTTAATTTTTCATTTCCGGATCATTGGAGAAGTAACATCATTTTCACATGTTTATTGGTCATTTGTACTTCCTCTTTGTGAACTGCCTATTCATGAACTTTGCTGTTTTTGCTATTGGTGTGATTATCCTTTTTATTGATACCCAAGATCTTTTTACATATGAAGGACACATTTAATTTTAAATAAGATTCTAGTTAGAAGGAAAAGTGGTTGACATGCAAAGAAAGTACAAACATAATGCTGTCTTGGCTGTTCTCTCGTTGTCTTTTTCTCTAATTGTTTATGGAAGAAAAGCAGCGCTAGTCTGATCATGCCATTCTTCCTTTAGTAGCTCCCAATTTATTTAGAAGCAGCTCCCAAATGTGGAGGATGAGGCCTCTTATAATGATGATGCTTGTCTCTCAGACTCACCTTCCCTGCTCTCCTATCTCCAAGTCTATGAGCTATTCACACTGATTTATTTAAAGATTTATTTATTTATTTGAAAAGCAGAGTTACACAGAGTGAGGAGAGGGAGGGAGAGGGAGAGAGAAAGACAGAGGGAGAGAGAGAGGGAGGTAGGTCTTCCATCCGCTGGTTCATTCCTCAATTGGCTGCAATGGCCGGAGCTGTGCTGATCCAAAGCCAGGAGCCAAGAGCTTCTTCTGGGTCTCCCACATGGGTGCAGGGGCCCAAGGATTTAGGCCATCTTTTGCCACAGCACCGACCCCCACACTGATGGAATTTTCAGGAAGAGCTAGTTTTCTGTTTTGGGCCTTCTTGGTGGCCTGTGTCCTCTGCTTAGAGCTCTCTTCTACGTGGTGTGTGTGTGTGTGTGTGTGTGAGAGAGAGAGAGAGAGAGAGAGAGAGAGAGAGAGAAACTCCTCCTGGTCATTCAGGTCTGATTGGACACCAGTTCGTTTACCAGTGTTTCTGAACCAGGGCTGATTTTTTTACCTTGTGAGATATTTAGCAGTGCTTGGAGGTATTTTTGGTCATCACACTGGGGGAAGAGTTAAGCTTTAGACATTGAATAGGTAGAGGCCATGATTGGCGCTGATTATCCCTCGCCCCACAAGACAGCCCTCAGTACAAAGAATTATCTGGCCCCTATGTCAATAGTGCTGAAGGCTGAGAAACCTTGCTCTGGATCTAAACAGTGTTAACCAGCTGTCTGACCCACTCACTGAAAGTGCTGGGATTGGTCGGGCTTTGCTCTGGGGATGGCCCTGTGCTTAGTGCTTCCACAGCTCTGCCACACCATATTGTAACTGTCTTCTGAGCTGGGGGCTTCTTGAGAGAAGGAATGTGTTTTATAATCCCAAGTCTGAAACCAGGGCTGGGGATGTGGTTGTCAGAAGCATAGTGTATGCACTGGGATAGAGTGTGGAAGTTTGGACCCCAAACTTACTAGCTGTGTGACCTCAGGCATATAACTGTGCCTCAGTATTTTTTTGTCTGTAAAATGAGGGTATTAATAATACTTAACCACAGAGTTACTAGGAGAAATACATGAGCTAATATTTATAAGCTGCTTAGAGAACCGTGCCCCATATGCGTTAAACAAAGGAACAAGAATGAAATGGCCCTCAGTGAATACCTTTTAAAAAAATGGATTTACTGGCTGGCACCGAGGCTCACTAGGCTAATCCTCCACCTGCGGATCTGGCACCCTGGGTTCTAGTCCCGGTTGGGGTGCTGGATTCTGTCCCAGTTGCTCCTCTTCCAGTCCAACTCTCTGCTGTGGCCCGGGAAAGCAGTGGAGGATGGCCCAAGTCCTTGGGCCCTGCACCCGCATGGGAAACCAGGAGAAGCACCTGGCTCCTGGCTTCGGATCAGCACGGTGTGCCAGCTGCAGCGGCCACTGGGGGGGTGAATCAACGGAAAAGGAAGACCTCTCTCTCTGTCTACTCTGCCTGTCCAAAAAAAAAAAAAAAAAAAAAAAAAAAAAAAAAGGATTTACTTTTTTGAAAGACAGAGTTACAGAGAGTTGGGGAAGATCCATCTTCTATCCACTTGTTCACTTCTCAAATGGCCACAACGGCCAGGGCCAGGAACCCCAACTCGGTCTTCCACATGGGTGGCAGGGGTCTAAGCATTTGGACCATCTTTGGCTGCTTTCCCAGGCACATTAGCAGGGAGCTGGTTGGAAGTGGAGCAGTGGGGACTCCAAGCAGTGCTCATAGGGTTTGCCGGCATCATGGTTGTCAGCTTATCCTGCTGTGCTCCAAGGCCAACCCCAATGAATCTTATTGATGAATGACTGATACAAGTCTCATTATTGGTTTGGTCATTTCTCCTCCTCTTCCTCTTAGTCAGCATGTACTGATTTTTCCCAACTGTTTGAAAAGTTTTTTTGAATTGTTAATTTTTATTTTTCAGATTGATTTATTTTTATTTTAAAGTCAGAGTTACACAGAGAGAGGAGAGGCAAAGAGGTCTTCCATCTGATGGTTCACTCCTCAATTGGCCGCAATGGTGGGAAGGATGCTGTTGCAAAGCCAGGAGCTTCTTCCAGGTCTCCCATGCGGGTGCAGGGGTCCAAGGACTTGGACCATCTTCCACTGCTTTCCCAGGCCTTAGCAGAGAGCTGGATCGGAAGTGGAGCAGCCACATCTCGAACCGGTGCCCATATGGGATGCCAGCACTTCAGGCCAGGGCGTTAACCCACTGCGTCACAGTGCTGGCCCCGTGTTGTTAATTTTTCTAGGTTCATAGTCTACTGTAATGATCTCTGTAATCATGAGTTGTTAATTTTTATTACAAAAGTTCCATTTTCTGTAGTGGGTAAAGAGGCAAATGAGAGTGAACCAAACGTAGAATCACGGACAGCCAGCCTACTTTGGAAACAACATAGTTCCTAATTTTATGTGTGAAATATGCTATGGAGACGCTTTTCCACACGCATCTATTGACAAGAGTGAGTTTTACACAAGGTACGTGGAACCCAGTGTGCAGCAGCCTTGCGCACCATAGCAAATCAGTGTCTGCTGCTCCGTATTTGAAGTTAATTTGACATTGAAGTAAACAAATCAAAGTGTGTTTATAGAATAATTAGGCCCCATTCTCCATGCTGTGGCTAACAAGTTTTGTCACAATTACTGATCAGTGGTTTTCTTTGTTTTGTTTTTGAAATTCCATAGCAACACACAAAAATAAAGCTGCTGTTGTTGCGCTCCTACTGATGTAATTCCAGTATCTGAGGAGGAAGTGACTGCATTCCAGGCAGAATGTTCTCATGGAGCTTCTGTTACTTGGAACTTGGTTGGTTCTTCGTAAGTTGGAGTGAAAAGGCAAATGCTTTGTCAGCGTGGTCCCATCTTTCCAGTCTTTCATGCAGGTTTTGGAATGCACACTTCTGCTCCTGCTTGTGGCCTGCGTGTTGTTCATGCATCTGCCCTGTGTTTTGTGGCTTTGTCTTCCCGCCACTGGAGGAGTGGTTCTAAATCATGAGAGATGGATGCTTTCATCCAGGCCAGCAACAGGAGAGGTGACATGAGAAAGCAGACTGGAGGAGTGCTACACTTAGTCATGAGGAAACCCTAGTAACCCCGCTTAAGGAATACTTGTATCACACATAAAAAATGGGATTTTCATGGAGTACCAGTTACCTGCCTGGAAGGATGTCCAGGAGAGGGGTCTCCAAGGGGGCTTAAGGACATGTCAGAGGTTTGAGGTGGAGACGCCCCTCTAGGCACACTTCCCCCAAGTCATTCCCATCCACCAGAGAGGTCTAAGGGCTGACCTCATGCTCTCTGCTCCTCCCCACCTCGCCTGTTACTTTGTTAGGACATACAGCCTCTTGGCTGGGACCTTCTACAAAAGAACCAGTGTTCCCCCCGACTCCTGCAGACAGAGCTGGGGCTCACAGTCCGCAGGGCTTAGCGTTAATGTCAGTTTCATCTGGTTCCCTCTGCTAAACCTCCAGACTCCGTGCCTGGGCATTCAGCACACTGTTTCTCTGCGGGACCCTTGTCCCCTTGCACCGCTCCTTTGAGGACCTCGGGTGACAGTGGGCGCTGTGTGGCTGTCAGATTCGGGGGCCTGCTGCAAGTGTTCTTTTAATTTATCTTCATCTAAATTCCTCATAGAGCAGCTTTTGAAACACGAGATTGTCGTATCAAGAGGTACTTATTGTAAAGTAGAGCAAGCTCCACCTTTGATGAAGACAGAAGAGGCCAAGTTTGATGGGTTGGACATGGCTAGACAAAGAGAGTAATTAATGACTTAATTGCCTCTTCACCCTTTCCTTTTTAAGAAAAAGAAAATTTTCATCTTTTCTTTCAAACCTCACCAGACTGAACACTGGAATTCCCAATGCAATTTTGCAGTTTCATTTAAAAAAAAAAAAAGACAAATGAAAAATAAATGAGAACCCAATTTTTCTTTTCCATTTTCTGGTAACATCTTCCTCACATTCTAGAGTCATTGTCTATTGATTTTACCTTTAGTGTCTTTGGAAGTTGCGGCCATCTGTTTGTGGGAGTTCAGTACCTTGGATGGATTTCCTTGTGTTAGTTTAAATGCTGATAAGATATGTGGCAAATTAGTGAAGTAAAAATAGCTTTGTCAATAAACAGAAGCAAAGCTACTTTCAACATTTGTTCAGTACTCATTGCTTTTCAGGGCCTAGACAAAATTAGTGGGTAGGATTAAAGAATATATTCGTCTTTTATCCCATGTTTGAGTATTTGATCACAGAGGCATGGTTTAATCCAAACATCAATAGCACCTCGTCAATTCCATCAGAGACAGCTGTCAAAGTGGACTTTGGGTTTGTTAGAGCTTTGTGTTTTATCCTTTTTTAAGGTCATGGAGTATTTTCTTTGATTTTTGATGCTGAAATCTTTCTTAATCTTCTAAACTTGGGAAACATCTGTTAAGATTTAATGGGATGGCTTTTGTCTTAAAATTAGAGCCTGTCTTGCAAATCTCTCCACCTCCTTTTCCTTCCCAGCCCCCAATTAGGAGAGCAGGGAGTTGGGCCAGAGGAACTGGAGGCACAAGGCCTCTCTCAGATGGAAATCTCACGCGCTCTGGTCAGTGTGTGAGTGTTAGGATGAGTATCAGGCCAGGCGTAGACGCTTTTGAAACGCTGAATGCCTGTGAAGCCAGTGTTCAATTTTATTTAGTTTCCGAGTGACATTAGCAATTTCCCTGCAACACATCACTTAGTTGGGATCTGAGTGGCAGATTTATGGGCCCTAGTGAATAATGAGACAAAAATGATATAAGGAAGAGAAGCAGCTGGAAATAGGAATTTTAACCTTTTCCTGTAAGCCTCCCTGTTACTAGAGTTCATGGTGTCAACAAAATTTAGTGGCTAAAATAACTGGAAGTACAGTAACAAGCATCTAAAAATATATGCCTCCAAATATGTACAGACAGCTGTCATGTCTGTTGACAGAATATATTAGTCATTATCCTCATCAGTCGACACAAAATCATTGCAGTTTTCGTAATGTAGATATCTCGTACCACATAATTGCTAGTGATTTTGGAGGTCCTCTGACAAAGTCACTGCCATTGTAATCATGGTGCTTTGGTTTTAGCCTGCTGCTTATGCTCTTAACCTGGATGCTAATGCCTTAGCCAGAATAAAAAATATAATTTTATATATAAAATGCTTCCACTTTTTGGTTGAGACACGTTGCTTTTTATCCTTGGTATGAAAATATGAGTAGGATGGGGCTGGCATTGTGGTGCAACAGATTGGGCCAGGTTCAAGTCCTGGCTGCCCTACTTCTCATCTAGCTCCTTGCAAATGCACCTGGGAAGGCAGCAGATGATGACTCAAGTGCTTGGCCCTTGACACCCACATGGGAAACTGGATAGAGTTCTTGGCTTCTGGGTTTGGCCTGGGTCAGCTTCAGCTGTTGCATCCATTTGGGGAGTGAACCACTGGATGTAAGATCTCTTTCTCTGTCCACAACCCCTCATCCCCAGTCTGCCTTTCAAATAAATCAGTGGGAACAAAAGGACATTTAAGAGGCTTTCACAAATGGCTTAAGAAAAAATGGAATCTTAGTTGGAAACTTGTTCTGGACAAAAATGTAGGGCAGGGCCTTTCACACCGAAGGCACCAATAATCTGAACCTTTTGTCCTTGGAATATCAGAACATCCTGTCTAATGCCTAAGCATTGGATTGATACCATTGTCCAAGGATTGTTTGCCACTACAGAGAGGCAGAAGGAGCTCCCAGTGCAGAACATGTGGGAAGTAGGGGCAGAATTGGGTCTTTAGGGGATCAAAGAGGTCTCTTAAGGCCTTGCTCAGCAGCCGTGTACTACGGGGTACTTATTTAGCTATTCCAGGCCTCAGATTCTTAGTGGAAAACGAGAATGATTGTTAACTGCTTCACAGGTTGTTGACATTCCATCAAAACACCCAGAATGTGCCTGCTGAATAGCGTATTAAGCTCTCAGCTCTTTCTTTTCTTGCCTAGTTCCCTTGCCTTCTGTCCTCTGCTGAACCCTTACCACCTTCCTCCCCCTATTCAACATGTGCATGCATTGCTGTCCTTTTGTCTGTCTGAAGGATTCTGTAGAAAGGCTACCAGATGTACTTGTGACTTGGAGGATAGAATGACAGTCTCATCCTTTATTCCCTGGTCCTTGACCATTCTCCAATCTGGCAAGGGGGGAATTCTCATTGTTACAAACAGGAGCACTGTTAAAGATTTATTTATTTATTTGAAAGGCAGAGTGGCAGAGGGAGAGAGAGAGGTCTTCCATCTGCAAATGGCTGCGATGGCCGGAGTTGGGCCGATCTGAAGCCAGGAGCTTCTTCTGGTTCTCCCACGCTGGTGCAGGGGCCCAAGGACTTGGGCCATCTCCTGCTGCTTTCCCAGGCCATAGCAGAGAGCAGAACTGGGAGTGAGCATCTGGGACTTGACCCAGGTCCATATGAGAAGCTGGCACTGCAGATGGTGGCTTTACCCGCTATGCCACAGTGCTGGCTCCAACAGGAGCAATATATTAAGTTAATTAATCTATCAGGTATTGTATGACATACTTATACCAGGGTATTTCAAAAAGTTTGGAGGAGCTGACATGGCACAATGGTTTAAGCCACCAATGGCAATGCCAGCATATTAAGAATGCCAGTTTGAGTTCCAGGTGCTCCACTACCAATTCGGCTCCCTGCTAATGCAGCTGGGAAGGCAGTAGAAGATGACCAAGTATTTGGGCCTCTGCCACCCAGGTGGGAGACCAGCATGGAGTTCCTGGCTCCTGACTTTGTCTTGACTCAGACTTGGCTGCTGTGGTTATTTGAGGAATGAATCAGCAGACGGAAGATCTCTCTCCGCGCCTCTGTCTCTCCCTTCCTCTCTTTCTTGGACACTCTGCCTTTCAAATGAATAAACAAATCTTTAAAAAAAAGTTCATGGAAAAATGAAATTAAAAGATTGTTTTGGTGCAGTCACTTTTTGAAAGCTACATACAGTTTTCTCATAATAAGAACTTTCTATTAAATTTTGGAGACTCCTCTCTAGAGGCACATTTAATCCTCACAGTGGTTCTATAAAATAGCTATCACTCTTAACTCCATTTCCCAGGAGGAGAAACCAAAGCTGAGGGAGGTCGGGTCACTTGTCTAGGGTGGCACAGCTGAGGTAGGGGCCAGGCCTCCACCGCGTAGTCTGTCTCCAGAAGCAGCAGGCCCTGCATGCTCACAGGGCCGGCAAGCCAGGGCTGGCAGAGGTCCTGAGGCTGTGAGCAGTGTCTGATTCGTTGGGCACTGTCTCCCAGAACCTCAGGCTCCCCGTTAGGGGGCGGACTTCTGTGTGGCTGAGGGTTGTGAGGCCCCCTTCTGGGAGACACGGCGGCGCTGCTCTTAATATGAGAGGGGGTTCTGTCAAGGGCTGTTGTTTTACCCCCTCTGCCTCTTCCTCCCACTTCTGACAAGGTTTTCAATTAGCAGCTTGTAGAGGCCCAGCCTGTGGTCCCCCTTTCATGCAGTATGCATAACTGAATTCCCCAGGAGGGATTAAAGGGCAGGGAAGGGAGGCGGAGGGGTGAAATAAAGGCGCCTTGAACTGCAGGGCCAAAATGTGCTGTGGGTATGGGCTGAAAGCAAGGCCGGTCTCCTTTAAACTCCTGTGGGGCCAGGGGTCATTGGGAAGTAGCTCTCGCCAGATGAAAGGGGAGACTGCTGCTGCAGGATGTGGGGCCTGGGCGGGCCGTTGGGCCTCTGCGCCAGGTTTCTGGTTTCTGGTGGAACGTGTACAGAAACTGGAGTAGGTCACTGCTCAAGTCTGTTAGTGCATAGGAAGAAGTCATTTCCTCTCCGTTTCTGAAGGAGAAGGAACCTCCCAGATTCCCGGTGGCTCTTTCCAGTGGCAGGGCTTGGTCATCACCAGGCCTGGACTGTGTAATGGCTGGGCTGCCTTGAACTGCGGCCATCCTTGCCTTGCAGGGCAGGCAGATGCTCATGTTTCTGCAAATGTCCTGTTTGCTGATTGGTCTCCAAGCTGTGTCTACATTTCACCTTGAAGCCAGGGTACCTTTCGTTCCAGCTATCAAAAACAGGGGAGTTGTGTTAAGGAAGAAAAACTCAAGCTGCTGGGCGAGAGTTTGGCTCAGTGGCTAAGATGTTGGTTGGGATTCCCTCATCCCATACCGGAGAGACTGGATTCAAGTTCTGCCTCTGCTTCTGATCCAGCTTCCTGCTAATGGGCACCCTGGGAAGCAGCAGGTGATGACTCAAATGCGTGAGTCCCTGTCACCTACGTGGGAGACCAAATTGAGTTCTGGGCTCCTGACTTTGGCTTGGCCAAGCCATGGCTACTGTGGGCATTCGTGGAGTTAATCAGGGGGTGGAGGATGTCTTTTTGTCTGTCTGTTTCTCTGTTTTTCAAATGAAATGGGAAAAAAAGTCAAAATGCTCATTTTCCTCAACACAAGTACCATGCATTTGCCTTTTCGCTCCAAAATTAAGCTCATGACCCAACTGAAAATAATGGCTCCCTGAATGGAATGACAGAAATGTACAGAGATACAGACTGAAGGAGTGTCTTGTTTGAACTGAGATGAGGCCAAGGGCCATCTGACAAAATGAGGGCACAAGACTGTGTTGTCTTTTTTTTGTTGCTGGAACAAGACGCCCAAGGCTGAGTAATTTATCAAGTGTAGTTTCTGGTATCTAGAGCATCTAAGCAGCACGGTGCCAGCATCCTGGGAGGGTACCCTGGCTGTATCACAGCGTGATGGGGAGAAGAAAAGGGAACTGACCATGTGCACGGGGACAGCTTCGCTTTATACAGCCTGCTTGGAGAGAACTCATTCATCCCCTGAGATCAGCTCTAATCCGTTCTGAGGTGCTGCCCTATCTCTGAAAGCTTTTTTTTTTTGGCTCAACATTTATACACTGAGTACCAACCTCCCAGTGTACAAGCTTTTCAGGGGACAAGCCACATTTTAGCCATAGCAGGACTGAATTCTGTCTTCCAAATTAGGGGCGATGAGGATTTTTTCTGTTTACAATGATTTTAAGAAGATGTTATGAGTTTAGATCGCTGGTCTGGGGCTTAGGTTTTTTTCTTGTGATGCACAGATACAGTTTGCTTTTGAAGTGGACTACAGGCCTGGAGTATGGCGATGGTGGTCAAGAGAAAGACCAGGATTTTGTTACATCAGAGTGAAGATGTTCTGGAAGTCTAAGGCAGGAAAATCCTCCCTTCTTCATGGATTGGGGCAGGCTCTGAGGAGCAGCTATATACATGTCACGGGGAGCTGGTTTCCTGACCCGTTTCAGGAGGAAAAAAGAAGGAAGGAAAGGGAAAGGTACTGGAATGAATTGTGGTGGTCTTGGGTTTGAAGTTGTCCTACGGCTTATTCTCTTTATCAGAGCACAGAGCTACAGCTTCTCTCTTCTTGTATTCCTTTTTTCTTCCCTTGCCTGCCTTCCCTCCCCACCTCACCTTTGTGCAACAAATGCATCCCGTTTTCCAGCCAGCTGCTTGTGCAGGGCTGTTTGGAGTCATTGGTTCCCCACAGGACAGATTACAGTCACCCCATGAGGAGTGGCTGGTCCTGTGGTAGGGAGCTAGGACAACAGACTCTGAAAGGTGCTGGATGTGGGGCTGCCTGCTGCCAGTACTTTCGAGGTGAGCAAGACCTTGGTGCACAGAGGTGCCCCAGGCAGCATTTGCCTGTGTTGGTGATAGCCCAGGAGGCACACAGAGCGGGGAGTGAGGGAAAACCTGCTTTCCAACGAGGAGCGACTCTGAATCTTGATAATGTTCTCCTAGACCAGGTTTCAGATTGTAAACTACCCTGTCCGGGAGGCCTTTCCTGTGTTGCCTGAGTGGGCTCACCTCTCCTCCTGTATCTGGCGTCTGTGCCAGTGCCAACTGATGGAGCAGAACGATTTGATAGGGCATCCATCAGGAGCTTTGGGTGCCCCCAACTAGTAAATACACTTGCTGTTGGGAACCCTGTACATAAAAGGCAACGTATCACATTTTCCTCCGAATTCTTGAGGAAATTGCTCTCATATACAACACCAACCTTTGGCTGTGTGACAGAGACGGAGTGTCGTTTGCATGCCATTACCAGGCTGTAAAGTCTGGTCAGAGCTGCCATTTCGGAGTTTCCAATCTTTTGGGATCCTTGGAGGGTCACTCTACGGGTCAGGTTTGTTTAGTCTGGTCTGTTTGGTGTAAAGTGGCCTTGACTGTGGAGCCTACCTAAATAATGCCCTATCTGTTTGATACTTCAACAGTCCCTCGAAATTGTATATATGTTTCACTTTCTAATATTTGAGGCTGAATTGGATTTCATTGTTAATAGATGGCAAATTGTTTCTAAAAACAACCTCATCTTGCTTTGAAAGTCAGCCAGAGTTCTCAGGGCTTCTGTGTTTTAAGGGGCAATCAACATTTTCCCTGGAAAACTCGTAGCATGCTTCTGTGTTTTTGTACACACATTAACGAGTCTTTGCATCTCTTTTGAGGGACTCATCTGAACATGTGCTATTCTTTAAACTTTTTATTGAAGTATAATAGACATAGAGAAACCAGCAAACATCACAAGTAGAGAGTGAATTTTAACAAACTCAACACACCGTAGCAACAAGGTCCCAGAACCAGAAACACAGCACCCCAAGAGACCTCAGTGCCCTACCGCTGGAACATACACAGTTTGATTTTTCTTTTATTTATAATTTATTCAAGGTTTTCTATATTGTAGCTTGCTCCTTTCTCCCCCAACTTGCTCTGAGTTAATGCATGCAGATCGAGAGGGAGAAAAGAGCTTCTCTGATCGTCTGCTAATAATGAACTTGCCTTTCTAGAACCCTCGAATCCAGCACTGTGAGGTCCTATGGAGCTGTTGGATCCACCAGTTCATTGTCTTATTCAAAGGGCGCTCATTTGTATATGGATCCCTCTAGAAGCTCAAATCATGCTCCTTTACATATTTGAAAACTTTGTTTCACCAGATTAGGCTAAATGACAGGGGGCCATCTTATCTAACTCATACCTTAGTTTTGTGAAACACCATTGAACCCACTTTATTAGTGTTACCTAATGGAGGCCTTGGGGGTAGAGAGGAGAGTGGTGGGTGAAAGATGCCCATTGCAAAGATTTTTGTTCAGAGGCTTTTAGGAGATACAGGGTCTCCTCCTAGGCTCTCCTATAGTTAAGTAACCGGTAAACTTTCCTCCTGCTTTGAAAAAACAGTGTAATTCCTTTATTCTCAAGCTCCTTTGCTCCCAGAGCAGCTGCATTACAGCGACATAAATAAAGAGTGACATAAAATTATACAGCCCTGTGTAAAGTAGTTTAAGGAAAATGTCTTTTATGGCAGCTTTTATGGTTTCACCAATTAGTTATTAGATTTTCTCCATTTTTAATTTGGCGTCCTTCATTGCATTCTGGAAGGTGCCTTCCCCCCTTTCAACTCTCAGTCGTAAGGGGGCTGGGGGCGTGGAGTCCCTGTTTAGCGGGCTTTCTTGTCTCGTGTAGGGATTTCGTTAGAGCCTGCTGCTAGATGTGGGCAAAATTGAGTCCTTCAGGAGAGAGGCCAGCGTTGAACCGTCTTTAAGTGAGCAGCATCACCCTTCCTATTAACACTCAGTGTCTGCGGCGGCCGTGGGCCTGTCTCCTGCTGAGGTTAGCAGCAGGCAGGCCACAGGATCACATCACAGAGGCTGGGCCTTAAGCTGATAAATCCCGAGTTTTTAGTAACTTTGCAAACATTCCCAGGGAGTGAGAATAACAGAGATTGACTCTTGCCAAAATTTAATCATGCAGAAAAAGTGAAATTTAGATCAGCATATAGATTATTTTTAATGTGATCTCTCAACAACAGAGGGCAAGGAAGCCAGAAGTTGAGCACTTCAGTGCAGCCGAGTCTAGACCACTGCAATTTGATTCATTTAGGGGAATTGTATTAGGTTTTAGGCTCTGGCTGCGGCTGGGCTGTTCTGTTTGGGAGTGCATGATGTCATTGTGTCAAGCGTGTCACAGCCAAGGCATTTTGGTATTTATGTTGGCTTCAGATCTAGCCCAGAGTACATGGCAGGCTCAATTTATTGCTACTTTAACTTTGTTTAGTCATGGAGAGGCTTTATTTATGTTGGTAAATTTCAAACAGTGGCCAACAGTGACCGCACAATGAAAAGGCCTGCAAGATTCATCATCGATAAATCACCTTGTTGCTGAGTTTCTTTAATTAAGGAAAAACTCCGTCTGTAGATCCCTGTGGTTGCTGGAAGGAAAGCAGGGTGGAGAGTACTTGATTAATTCATCTATCAGCCTGGCTGTGCAAAGTGAGTCTCCTGTTTCTGATTGTAGCTGGGCAAAGACCTAAATAAAAAATTTATCTTGTCAAAAACCTATGGGCTAACTGAAAGCAAATAAAGAAGTTTTATGGCATCCATATAAAGTTAAATAAATAGCAAGAAAGTGCAGTGCGTCCTGCAGACATTTTTCAGTACAGTACGTGGCCGTTCTTTGGGGAGAGCTCATTAACTTAAAAAAAATTACCTTTAATGGGCCACTCATTATTGTAATCATCAACTGCTTCACTTGCCTAACGTTCCAGTGTTTAATACCTGATTAAAACTGAAGACTGGGATTCGTGGCTTGGTGCTGTTGGAACTACCCAGGATTGGAGACACAGTGCTTCTGCAGGATGAAATAGGGACATTGTAAACAGCATTGCAGGTGTCAGGGGATCTGTTTTTATCACTTCCTTTGGAAAGTGGTCAACCTTCCTGAGGATGGCATAGTGTTGGGGGCAACAGGGTAACTCTTCAGGACCAGCTGAGCCAGGACCTTATCTTTGATTGAACTTACCTTTCATGCTGGGAATGTCTAGAAGTATATATTGGGATTGGAAGGCTCTTTTCACCAAATGCAATTTAAGCATACTTCTCTCTGAGCTCAGGCTCATGGTAGAGTATATTTTATTTCTGGTTAAAAATGTCCTTGAATCTGACAAAAGACAGTAGCTGGTGATGGAGAAGCTCAATTTTGATAGCAGGATGAGCTTGAGATTATTTGCTTTTCCTTTTTAGGTTATGAAAAGGATGCTGTCTTGATATCAAGCTTTAGGATCCATTCACAGGAAAGGGTAATTTCTCAAGTGTCAAGTCTTGGCACCCGATGCATTTGGCAATCAGCCCCTGTCTGTTTGATGGAGTTGAACAATAAATGAGGGCTTGGGGGAATTGGGAACATTTTGAGAAGTGTCTCCTGTGGGATCCCGGTGCTGTAGCTCTTATTCTGGGACATGACATCGTTGTGTTGACAGCCTAAAGCCGCTCTTGGATGTTAGCTGCTGATGGTTTTGCAAGTTCTTGGCTGTTTGTCTGCATCATGTCATTGTGCCCGGTCTTCATGAATGGAACAGGACTCCTTCTGACCGAGGGTGACCATCACAATGATGATGTGCATGTGGTGAGGCTCTCCTCCCAGGGTCTTGTTGTCGAGGTGGGCACGAGGGGGTGATGGAGCGATGCATGCTGCCCCAGCAACTGCATCAGCTTTATTCAGCCGGCTGAGTGTCAGGCTGTTGCAGGTGCCAGAGCCTATTCCGCGGCTCTACTCTGAAACACTGGCTGTTCTAGCCCTCCGGCAGACCTTTCCTTAGATCACTGAGACAAAAATTTGCTTAAATGTGGAATAATTTCAAGGTGGAGGTTGCAATATGGACTGTGAGTTTTGGTCAAAGATAAAGAAGTTTGCAGGCACTTCATGATGGTTATATCTTATGCACTTTTTACCTTTTTGTTTTTAAAAAAGATTTACATATATATTTTTTTTTCGGGAAAGGGTTTATTGGTGGGGAAACCTGACAGACTGGAGGGAAGGGGCAAAGAAGGAAAAGAGGGGGGGGGAGAGAGAGGAGAGAGAAAGAGATTGAGAGAGCCATGTGTTCAGGACAGGTCCTGTTAAACCTTTGCTAAGCAGTGAGCGGGGAAGTAGCAACAGCGAATCCCATTAGGGTGGGGTGGAGCTAACACTAGTGGTTGGGCCATGAGGTCACCTGGCTTTCAGCCATGACAGCAGGGCTATTTATTTTAAAGGCAGAGCTACAAAGAGATGGAGAGGGAAGGAGGAGGTAGAGAGATATATTCCATCTGCTGGTTCACTCCCCAAATGGCTACAATAGCTGGGACTCGGCCAGGCTGGAACCAAGAACCAGTTACTCCACCTGGGTCTCCCAAGAAGGTGGCGGGGACTCAACCACTTGTACCTTCCCAGGTGCATTAGAAGGAAGCTGGATCAAAAATAGAGCAGCTGGAACTTTAATCAGCTCCTGCACTTTTACATTATTCGTCAGTTTCAAGATGAGATCTGACAAAATTCATGGAAAATGGAATTAAAATATAAATGTTTTTCTGGTGCCACATTTAAAAGAAGATTTATTTATTTATTGAAAGAGAGAGAGAGAGAGAGAGAGAGAGAGATCAGTCTTCCATTCACTGGTTCATTCCCCAAATGGCCACAGTGGCTGGGACTGGGCCAGGCCAGAGTCAGGAGCTTCTTCTGGATCTCTCATGTGGGTGCAGGGAGGGGTCCAAGCCTTTGGACCATCCTCCGCTGCTATCCCAGGCACATTAGCAGGGACCTGGATTGGGAGTGGAGCAAACAAGTCTTAAACCGGTACCCATATGGGATGCTGGTGTTGCAGGCGGCAGCTTTACCGACTGTACCACAACGCTGGCCCTGGTGCCCAAATTTTTGAAATCCATGTAAAGTTTTTTTTTTTGTTGTTGTTGTTTTTGTTTTTGTAGGATGCATTTCCATGAACTCTTTAAAGACCTCTCATATAGGTTAAGGTTATCTAACAGTCACCTTAGTTTGTCCTGTGCATGAGGAGGGACACTTCAGCGTATCCCAGCCTGGAGCTTAGAAGCTAATAACAGGGCAATAAATGTCTATTTGGCAAATGCAGACTCCAGAGAATCTTAAGTCATGGTCCTTACCCCGAAGAGGCTTCTAATCTTCTTGAAGGAGGTCGGATTTATATAATTGTCAGGTTGAAAATGAGCACTCTTATTGGGAACAGTTGTGAATTGTTTTTCTTTCCCTCCAGACCTCGTCTGTGGGGAATAGTTCCTCTTTCCCTGTGTGGGATTTAGAGCATGTTCCATCACTGTTCCAGTCATTCCACAATCTTCTGTTTGCAAAACTGCTCTTAATTCATTATTACCATAGTGATTTTCAACCTAGGTTGCCCACCAAAGTTGCCTGGGCAGCTTTTAAAAAATATTGATGCCCAGGTTGCACCTCCTCCCCCAGTCTAATGAAATGAAAAGCTTTGGGGGAGGAAGACTGAGCATCAGTAATTTAAAAAGTTCCCTGGGTAATCCCAATGGGCAGGCAGGTTGAGAACCATGGAAATGAAGTGTGCAGTCCCAGATAAATAATGAAAAGCTCACATTTTATTTAAAATGAGAGCTTCCCCTTTTCTCTTCTTCTGGTCTGCACGTCCGAGCTGGGGAAGAAGGCATGGGAAGCTTCTACCTCTCACCTCACCTTACAAGGATTTTCTTTCCAGCCAACTTGCTCAGCAAAGTTGCTGACTGTAGTGGGTTAAGGTTGGTGGTGAGTGGGACAGGATAGTCTGGGCACTGGCTTCTTCTGGCTGTGCAGATGGTTACAGCCGATTCCTTTAGGGGCAGGAGTGAGTGTGCATATGTATTCTTTGGATACTTTCTGCCCCCTCTGGGAATCTCTTCTCTGTGGTTCCCTTGGGTTTCTAGTAATCTGACTGACACACAGATTCTGCTGGTGAGTGGCTCTCTGGGAGGGAATCTCGGGGAACGCCCCTTTGGGATGAGGGCAGGTTGGCTGTCTCGCAGTCACATGGGCCATCCTCTTCCTTCTCTCCTTCAGACCTTCCCCCTTTCCTTGCCTCCCCGCCCCTCTGAAGTCTGTCCCTCCTGTATTTCCAGCCTTCAGGGGGCCTGGAGAAGCCCCAGGTGACTTTCCTGAAGCTCTGTCCATGAGACTAGAGGTGAAGGCAAGCGAAAAACACTAGTTGTCCCCCAGTATTTGTTGTGTTTTATTTTCTGCAATGTTTGCTTTGCAGTGATGGTTGCAAACACAGCTTGTCATTTATCCATTTCCCTTACAGCCAGACATAACCATGTGGATAACGTCTGACCACGGACACAGTAGAAATAGCCTGAGACCTTCCCAGGAAATGTGGCTAGCAGAAGAGGGCGTGCCCTTCTCCTCGGCTCCCTTCCCCACCAGAAAGAATGCGTGGTTGGGTTGACAGAGCCATCTTAGTCCCAGTGGAAGAAGCAGATCACATAGAGGAATTGAACAGTAAATTGGAAGTAGCTTTGGCCCCTGATGAGTCACCACACACTGACTTTGCTGATCACTCCATGACATTTTGTTTGCAGAAATGTTTTTTTATTTTTTTTGGAAAAAAGTTTTATTTATCTTACATTATTTGAAAGGCAGAGAGAGAGAGAGAGAGAGAGAGAGATTTGATTGATTGATTCAGACACAGAGATCTTCCATCTCCCTGGTTCAGTACCCAGATGTTCACAACAGCTGAAACAGCACCAGCTGAAGCCAGAAGCTAGGGTACTCAATTCAGGTTTCCCATGTGGCTGGCAGGAACCCAAGTTCTAGAGGCAACACTTGCTGCCTCCCAGGGTGCTCATTAGCAGGAAGTTGGAATTGGAAGCAGAAGTGAACTCGGACCCAGGTACTCTGATTTGGGGATTTGGGATGTGGACATCCCATGTGGTGTCTTAACTGCTCTGCCAAATGCCTGCCCATGCAAAAAATGTTCTAAATCCAACATTACTGCGTTGTCTTTGGGGACAAGGCTCAGACATCCATAATTTTATGTGAACCTTTCACAAGAGAGAGAAGTTTCTATGTTTTTAAACAGTTATTATGGGTTATTTGACTCTTACAGCTGAGCCTTTCTAATACAGAATTTAGCTCTGAACCAGAGTGGTAAGGCATTAGTTTAGGCAGAGGGTGGTCTGTGAAGACATAGAACTGCGTGCTGGAAAGATGGTGTCCCCTGTTATGTGTGGTAAGACATTTGGTCAGATTGCATCTTGGTAGGCAGGCCATGTGTTTGTGGAGACAGTAGAGAAAAGGTCAGAGTGTTGGTAGTATTGGCTGCTGCTTGCTGTTTTTGGCAAGTTTTACTAGAGAGAGTTGAGTTCAGGTAAGAGTGAAGTGGTCTGTAAGTAGTGATTCAGGAAACATAGCTTTGCTGAGGGAGGTGCTCTGTGCTGCAGCCTGCCTTCTAATTTGACTCAGAGGCTGGCAGTTTGGGGTATTTGTAGTGTTGTATAAGCTAACTATGTCTATACCCCAAATTGAAGCAGTCCAAAGAAGTGACTGCAAACTGGCTGCCTTGTTGAGAGGTAACACCCTGGCCCTGAACCTTTTTTGGGCAACTTCCTTTGGAGTGCTTTGCATATGATGGGAATCCCCTTAACTGTCCTCAAAAATCAGAACTCATCCAAGATTTTTTCAGCTGCTGCTATGTTGGGAGAGAGAGAGGAGAGAGAGAGAGAGAGAGAGAGAGAGAGAGAGAGATGGCCAGAAGTCACTAAATATAAGACCCAAGACTTGCTTGAGAATTCTGTCTAGATGAGATCGTTGGTCATGTTTTTTTTTTTTTTTTCACACACAGAAACAAATACAAAATCTACTAAAATTCTGAAGAAATTGTATGGGGGGGGGGAATGCCTGTGAGCATCCATCTCTGCATTAATCCCTGAGCTCGTATTAGCAGGAAGAGGGTGTGAAAGGGGCTGGTGTGTACTCTCCAAGGCCCACTGTAGATGTGGCCAGGAAGACGATACACAAGAAAGAAGCCTTCAGAGGGAAAGCAAGGGCTGATGGGCAAAGGAGTTCTTCTCAGAAAGGAGAACGAGAGGCTAGCAGAAAGTCTAAGCAAGGAACTGACTTCGCTGTCAAGGCAAGGAGTCTCACTATTGCTGCTTAGTGAGATATGGCAGTGGTTATGGACCAGTAACTTTTGGGCATTTCCCATTCCCCCTATTTCCAAATAGAAACTTTAAAAATTGCTGTTTCTTGTTTCTTCTCTACCGTTGCTATTGTTTTATTTGAAAGAGACACAGATTAATCTAATATATATATAGAGATACATCTCCCATTCACTGTTTCATTCCTCAAAGGCTTGTAATAGCTGAGACTATACCAGGCCAATGTTGGGAGCCAGGAACTCAATGCAGGTCTCCTGTGTAGTTGGCAGGGACCCAACTACTTGGCCATTAACTGCTGCATATCCACAGTATATGCAGCAGCAGGACACTGGAATCAGTTGTGGAGCTGGAACTCAAACCCAGGCCCTCTGGTGTGGGATTCGAGAATCCCAAGCAGTGTTTTAACCATTAGAACAAATACCCACCCCTACTATTGTTGTTTTTAGGAGTGTGATGGGAAGACTTAGAAATACTATCTCTTACTAATAGTATCATCCTGCCCAATGGGGAGGATGAGAACTCAGTCTTCCTGGATTTGAGCTGATTGCAGTTGCTGCCCAGGGCATTGCTTTCCTTTACGGCGTGCATGGGTTCTATGTATTTCATGGAAGGTGTACGTGGTTTCTGCACAGTCATGTGGCCTTAGATTTTTGCAGGGGTGTGTGGCTTCCCAGAATCAAGATACAACTTCCAGTCTCCCTTTTATTTTTTTTTTTAAGATTTATTTATTTGAAAGTCTGAGTTACATAGAGAAAGAAGGAGAGGCAGAGAGAGAAAGAAAGAGAGGTCTTCCATCTGCTGATTTACTCCCCAAGTGGCTGCAATGGCTGGAGCTGGGCCGATCTGAAGCCAAGAGCCAGAATCTTCTTCTGGGTCTCCCATGCAGGTGCAGGGGCCCAAAGACTTGGGCCATCTTCTGCTGCTTACCCAGGCCATAGCAGAGAACTGGATTGGAAGAGGAGCAGTTGGGACTCGAACCAGCACCCATATAGGATGCTAGCACTGCAGGCAGCGGCCCTACCCACTATGCCACAACGTCGGCCCCTCCAGTCTTCCTTTTAACTAAGGTTAGCTGCGTCACTAAATTCTGGCCAATGGATTATAGAGAGAGTATGTGTACCTTCTAGGAAGTGTCGGCGTTGTCTTTTTTTTTTTTTTTTTTTTAAGATTGATTGATTTGCTTGAGAGGCAAAGTTAAAGATGGAGAGGTCTTCCTTCTGCTGGTTCGCTCCCCAAATGGCTGCAACACTGGCAGCTGGGCCTACCCAAAGCCAGGAGCTTCTTCTGGGGCTCCCATGAGGGTGCAGGGTCCCAAGCACTTGGCCCATCTTCTACTGCTTTCTCAGGCCATCAGCAGGGAGCTGGATCAGAAGTGGAGCAGTTGGGACTCAAACTGATGCCCATATGGGGTGCCAATGCTGCAGGTGGATGCTTAACCTACTATGCCACAGTGCTGGCCCCTCAGGAAGTGTCTTAGAACTGTGTGTTTCTCCATCTCTTTTAATTTTTCCACAGGTGGGAGTGTGGATAGATTCACTATAGCAGCTCTGAGACATTAATTCATGTATTTATGAAAGAGAGAAATGCAGTTCTGTCTTTTCCAAGTCATTTGAGGTTGCTCACTTGTGTTGAATCCAAGGTAGGGTCTTCTCTTTGGAGTTATATTGTTCCTGGTGGAACTTGACCTCCTCTGCCTTAATTTTTCTTTTCCTTGGTCTTCCAGAGTTGACTGGTAGACAGAACGAGGGCGTCTGCACACTTGTCACCTTTACTGATGGGAGAAATAACATCCCTTAAAGAACCCTTCATTGATTCATGGGAATTTTCAGGTTTGAAAGACACCGTTGTCAGCCTTCCCCACAGTGGCGCTTCCCCTAACCAATCCCAGCACTTGGATGGATCTGCCTATCCTGGTAGTTCCCTGAGCAGTTTTGTTTGGGTATGAGATAGCTTCATACCCCGGGGGAGATTAGGCTGTACTCCAATACAGAAGGGGCATCTTGATCATTCTAAGGCAAGTGAGGGACTCTTTTTTTTTTTTTTTTTAAGATTCATTTTTTTTTTTTTGGAAGTCAGAAAGTTACACACAGAGAGAGAAGTCTTCCATCCATCCACTCCCCAACTGGCTGCAGTGGCTGGAGCTGTGCCGATCCAAAGCCAGGAGACTCCTCTGGGTCTCCCACATGGGTACAGGGGCCCAAGTGCTTGGACCATCCTCCAGTACCTTCCCAGGCCATAGCAGAGAGCTGGATTGGAAGTGGAGCAGCTGGGACTGGAATTGGTGCCCACATGGAATGCCAGCACTGCAGGCAGTGGCTTTGCCTGCTGTGCCACAGCACTGGCCCCAAGCAAGGGACTTTTGCCACCTTTTTCAGTGATTGGTGTAGGGACCTGGAGTGCAGTGCAGTTTGGGTTAATAAATTGCGAGGAGAACTGGAGGATAGGGTGCTTCTGAGAAAAGTATTTTTGTTATTCAAAAGAGGCCCAAGGAAGGAATGTTCCCTCTTGTGTGATACTGTGAGGCTCTGCAATTATCTGGCCACCATGAAGGGACAGGTCTGAGGACAGAATCCAGCATGCCTGGGAGAGCAGAGCAGAGAGATAGGAAGGACCTGGGTCCTTGATGCTGTCTCTGGATTGAGAATCAGTCAATCCTGAAACTGCTTGACCTGCAGATTCCTTGTTTTATGAGTAAAACAAATCCCTTCCTTGTTTAGGCCATTTTATTGTAGTTGTGACCAATAGGCTTCCTGTTCAGAACAGGACTCAGTTCTTTCCCTCTGTGGCTTCTGCACTTCACGAGACCCCCTTGACAGAGCTGCCGCCTGCTGATGAACCCTTGTAAACCTCCTTGTTGACTTCAGGGGAAGCAGACTGGATTTTTACCCTTGACTACTTCATTTCAAGCATGGCACTGGTCCCTCCAGGAATTATCCCCTGTGATGTCCGTGGTTCAGCGGAGACTGGGATGACAATAAGATTTCACAGAAGGGTCACAGTACTCGATGACTGTGGTGCTGGCTGAGTCATCTTCTCAGACCAGCTCCAAGTCTCATTACTATTTTTCCTGGGGGCAGCTTACCTACTCCCTCCCTCCATGTCCTTGACCCCACAGAGTGGAAAGACTTCTTTCTCATTAGCCCTAGGCTGGGCAAGTGTGACCCAAGGACCACCATGAGCAGCAGTGTCACCTTGGAGAAATATTGGAGATGCAGAGTCTCAGGCACTACCCAATTCCTTCAGAATTATAATCTGCATTTTAGCAAAACTTCTATGTGATTTGTAAGAACAGTAAAGTTTGAAGGGGCTTGCCCCTTGAATCTTCATTTCCTAGTCTAGCTTTGGACTCTACTTATGATGATTGACACAGGGAACATTTTTTTTTTTCAGGGGCAACTCCACCTTCACAGTGAGGTGGCCCTTTGGGCTCAGCAAGCTAATCAAGCACCCCCAGCACCAGTCTATATTCCCAATCCAGGCTGGTCAGGTTACAAAATGGTAGCAGTGTGGCATCAAAACCCAAACCAAGTAGGGGTTAAACCTGTTCCTTTTATTTTTCAATATTCTTTTATTATAAAAGTAATATTGAAATATTAACAGTTAAGACAAAAATGAATTTTATATAAGTTGACATTGCCTTCTTATCCTTGTCTACATACATATTCAATTTTTACATATTTGATTCAATATTTTATGATTCAATTTTATATTCTACATTTTCACTCAATATTACACTAAGAAATGCTTCCATTCTATTACTTTTTTCTTTCCTGTAATCAGTGTCTTCCATTCTTTGCTCCTCTAAAGTAACCAATGTTAGAGACTTGATTTCTGATGTTACATGTCTTCTTCCATCCTCATCCAGATACATGCAAACATGTATATGTCATATTTTGTGGCAATTTCTTTTTTTTCTACAAAAGTGAGATTTATTAATCATTTATATCAGCTTGACTTTTTTCCTCCTCAATTATTGTAATCTACTCAGGTCAGTAGGTACAGAGAAAACTTCTACTAGCTACATAATATTCCTTACTATGGATGCATTATAATTTATTCAACTCTTACCTTATTGATGGATATTTAGAATGTTACCAATTAAATTTTCTTTCTCATAGAGACTTATGTCTTGTTACTTTTACCTCTACAAACAGATGGTAGGTCCAAGGATGTGCAGGTTAGAGGAGGCTAACTGCTGTCAGAAATGGACCCTGGAATATATAATATTCCACATGTAGAAATGAAACAGTCCAAGTTACTTCCAGGTACTCAGGGGTCTAGGTTGCAGAGACTATGCTACCTTCCACAAGTGACTTCAGGATCACATCTGAGCTAGGACATAGTTACCTGCTTGCAAAGGAGTCTGGGAAATGTTTAGATGTGTCCAGAAAAAGAGTAAACAGCCTTTGTAAATAGTCAATTTTTGCTACAAATTGTCAATATTTAGTTACTTTTTATTTTTTTTAAAGATTTATTTTATTTATTTGAAAGAGTTACAGAGAGAGAGGTAGAGACAGAGAGAGAGGTCTTCCATCTGCTGGTTCACTCCTCAAATGGCTGCAATGGCAAAGCTGAGCCGATCTGAAGCTAGGAGCTTCTTCTGGGTCTCCCACATGGGTGCAGGGGCCTTCTTGGGCCCATCTGCTTGGGTCATCTTCCACTGCTTTCCCAGGCTATAGCAGAGAGCTGGATTGGAAGAGGAGCAGCCAGGTCATGAACCGGTGCCCATAGAGGATGCTGGTGCTGCAGGCAGAGGCTTAGCCTAGTATGTCACAGTGCTGGCTCCATCATTTATGTCTGAACATCCATGATTATTACTATTTTTACTCCTTAATCCTTTAGGTTTACCTACACACTTTTTCTTTTTATGGCTCTTCATCCTTTCGGTCTCCCTGAGCTCCATTTGGGATCCTTTTCTTTTGTTCGAAGGACTTCTTTTAGAATTTCCGTTGCAGGTCTGCTGGTAATAAATTATCTTACTTTTTCTTTGTCTTAAAACAGCTTTATTTCACTTATACTTTTTCTAACGTTCAGAAAATTTATTGTTTATATGAAAGAGAGCAAGAGAATGTGAGTGAGCAAGGATGAGGGGTTCTTCCAACTGCTGGTTGACTCTCCATGCCTACAGTAGCTGTTGCTGGACTAGGCAAAAACCAGGAGCCAGGAACTTCATCTGGGTCTTCCGAGTTAGTGTCAGGAACCAATTACTTGAGGCATCATCTGCTGCCTCCCAGGCACATTCGCAAGAAGCTGGATAGGAAGTGGCAAACATGGGATTTTTTTTAAAAGATTTATTTTATTTATTTGAAAGACAGAGTTACAGAGAGAGGCAGAGAGAGAGAGAGAGAGAGAGAGAGAGGTCTTCCATCCACTGGTTCACTCCCCAATTGGCTGCTATGGCAGGAGCTGTGCCGATCCGAAGCCAGGAGCCAGGAGCTTCTTCCAGGTCTCCCATGTGGGTGCATCTTCTACTTGGACTTGGGCCATCTTCTACTGCTTTCCCAGGCCATAGCAGAGAGCTGGATCAGAAGAGAACTAGAACCGGTGCCCATATGGGATGCTGGCACTTCAGGCTAGGGCTTTAACCCGCTGTGCCACAGTGCCAGCCCCGAAGATGGGATTCTAACAAGGTACTCCAAAATGGGGTGCAGATGTCCCGTGTTGTGGCTTAACCTGCTATACCACAATGTCTGTTCCTCTCTTTTTTGGAGAATATTTTCCCTGCTAGACTCCTAGGTTCATATTTTTTTTTCTATGCCACTGTTTTCCTTCATTTTGTTTGTTGTATCAAAAAATTGGGGAGATTTTTAATTTCATAGTGAGTCAGCAAGGCGTTTTTGTTGTTTTAAAAAACTTATTTCCTTAAACAGTTTTTAATTTTTAATGAACCTGTAAACAAAATAGCCCCCATTTTAAAATAAAAACAAAATTCCAGATTATTTAGATGTTTTAAGTGATTACATTTATCTAAGTAACATATTACACCTGTTAAATTGTAAAATGTTAATTAAATTTCTGTGACAAATACACTTTTTAAAAAAATATCAAGAAAATTATAGAGTTGATGCAGAGTCCCAGTGATTACCTAGTAGTCACTAAGTTTTTCTTAGTCTTCACTTTAGATGCTGTTATTTCTAGCACAGGTGAGCAGGCAGTCTTCCGTTTGCTCAAACACTGGAATCTTTAGTTGCTACCATATCAGCTGGCTTGCAAACAAGAAGCCAACCATTTTAAGAATGTTTTAAGTGAACAACTTAGAAACCCCAGGGGTGGAAAGTCCCTAAGAGTGCACAATTGTCAGAGTTTACAGTCATCACAAGTTCGGCTGAGACTGTTTATGCCATTCTTCTGAAATGAGGTTTCAAAGCAGGATAGTTCAAAATGAAGGATCCTAACAAACCATGGGCATCTGCAGAATTTCTCCACCAGTTTGTGCGTGTCAACCATTCAGTTGACTTTTGCACTTCAATGCAGTAGAAAGCCAGACACCATGTTTGACTGCCTCACTTAATATTCACAATCACAGCGGCTACAAACTCAGGATTCAGCAACACGCATGCTGCCCAGAGTCCGCTCATAACGAAATTAAAGTTCTTCACAGGAAGTGTGACGCTTTGCCACAGCCACTAGCTAGTGTACATATGAACTAACATTTCTGTATCTGAAGAGAAAGAAATGCTGCTCCAGTCACCTGCTCTGCTTCTTCTCTTCCACAATTCATGCTTAGAAACCTTTCCCATTACTCTTGGTTTTGTCAGTTGCTGGCCTGCAGGGGTTTGGGCCTGCTGACCCGCCCACTGGCAGCTACTGGCTGCTGTGCAGCTTCCTGCTTTACCATTGTCCACTCAAAGGTGTCGTCCTATTGGTGGCTGGGGTCCTGAACAGGATGCGGAATAGATGCCTCAGATACATGGATTCTGGGGCTTCCTCAAATCACAGCCCATGACAATAGGTTGAGTAGTGGTAAATGCTGCAGGAAACCCGTTACATAAGACCAACAGAGTGGACATCTTCTTTTCACTGATCTTGTCATATTTTTGTTTCTTTGTTGCAGCCTTTAGTCCTTTGGATGGCATGCTGGTTCTATTAAAATACATCAACACATATTCTAACGACTCCATGACACCTTGGCGACTCTGCTCGGTACGGAGATTGTATTGAAGCCAGCATTTGTGGAGGTGCCAGTGAGGTATTTATCTTCTCTGTGTGGTATGTGTTGCTTGGTCTTGTTGTCTCTGTACTTTTGGCCAAACCAAAATCGGTAAGGAATAACTTACTACAGTGATGCCTAGTACCCATGAAGAAGTTATCTGAGAATGTGTGTATAAAATTCTTTTGTATGCATGTATTCAGTTCTGATCATCTGGTTAGCCAACATAAGGACAGTTTTCACCATGAACAGAAATGGAGTAGGACTTCCACGCTGGGTCCCAGGAGATGCATGCCTAGTACATAATAGGCTTTTTCCTGATCATACCACTGTGCGTGGGGGATGCCAGCCCGCCTCCAAGAATCTTACCGAGTTTGCTCTCCTACAGCAACTGGGGACACCCGACCTTCTGCGACTCTAGCTTGCTGCCACTTCCTCACCATTGATGATGCTGAGCGCCAGATAAGTGTCCCAGAAGGAGCCAGACCTGATCTCCCCTACCAATTTGTATTTTGCTCTGACAGTCATGGAGCCGAGTGTAGCTTCCCATCCTGAGACAAAAGTGGAGGCTGCGGCAAGTCCGGACACCTCAGAGGGGACGACGGAGGGCTTTGAGTCTCGTCCACGGGGCGCGGCTGCCAGGGAGGGCGCCAGGAAGTGGACAACTGAGGCCTTTCCTGGCGTCACAATGCCCAGAATCGGCACAAGGATCTCATCAGCACTGCTCAGTCGGGTTTCTTTTTGCCAGGCTACCGATTGTGAGGCAGCTCTCAGGGGTACTAGGCTGGGCCACTTGTGTCTGGGCTACTTGTTTCTTTTGCGGCAGCGTTGTGGGCTGGAAAGGGTGCAGGGAGTTAGGGTGGCGATACTGCTGCCGCCTCCGGCTCTGACCAGAAGGGACCCCTGTGACTCTGCCCATGCCGCCATCTTTGTGGCTCCAGTTCTTGCCTTCATCCTTAAGGTATGTATTCCCTGGATGTGGAATTTGTGGTCGATAACTTTTTGTTTCAGCACTTCAACTGTTTTACCAACGTCTCTATGTTCCTAATTTCAGGTAAGAAGTTAGTGATAGTTCTGTGTGTCTGTTTTCCTATGGTTGCTGTCAAGATTTTATCTCTGTCTTTAGTGTTCAACAGTTTGAGTCTGATGTGGTTGTCGTCATATATATCCTGTTGACGGTTCACTGAGTTTCTTGAATCTGTGAATTTTCTTGAATTCTTGAGTCTGTGAATTTTTCACTAGAATTGGGGAAATTCAAGCAAATATTTATTATTTATATCCTAATTGTTTCTTCTGTGATTTTAGTTACATACGTGTTGGACTTTTTAATACTGTCCCATTGGTATTCAGGGCTCATGTTCTTAGCTAGAGTCTGCCCTATGTATGTGTGGTTGATATGTTAACCAGAGATGAAAAACAAAGTGTCCTTACCCTTTTTGGCTTTTCCATTCTGGGATTTCCCTCTCATTCCCATGGTCTGCGGTTAAGCCGAATCCTACATTCTGAGTTTTCAAAGCCAGCAAGGTTACAGGTTTTCTACAGGAGTTCTATTGGATATTGCCTTGTATGACACTGACTTGCCTGCACTCAAGAAAAATGCTATAAAAATGGATAACTCACCTCATGCATTTCCTTTTTTTGAAGCATTTACTGTCTCCTGCAACCCACCTGCATTTATTCAATCTCCAGTGCCATCAAGTTATGGCTTAGTTTTATAAATTTTACCTACAGTTTATAGTTGTTATGTGTAGAAAATTTGGGTATGATAGGAGCTACTTCACCATATTGGGAGCAGAAGCCCAGATGTTCTCTTTCAACATGTTGATCATATAATCCTGTTGTCTCATAATTTTGTGAAGCAGGTTCCTTGTGCACCACCATCAGTCCCTGGGAAGGACTCCTAACATACACTGGTATCAGGCCACTTTCCTGAGTCCTAATGAGACGGCATACTCATACAAGTTAAGTGAAATAACTTTATTACCCACAGACAGGCAACAAGGAACAATAGAAGCCTAGAATTCATGATGAGCCAATCCCCAAGGCTCAGGAAAGATGCCCAAGGCAGATGAAATCTTGTCTGCATGTGTCTCACTTCCCTCCCAGCTGAGGGTCCTTGAATGTGTGCTCCACCCTGGTTTTCATATGTAGGAGTAAGTTGAGTCACTGGGCTGAAGCATCACAGGACGTTCTTTGTTCTGGGAGAATGGAATGGAGGCCCAGGCTGTCTGGCCAGTCTCTCCTTATCTCAGATGTTGCATTCCCAGTATATTTTATTATCCTTAGAGATACAACAAAAAAAGATGAAAGAGTTGGGTTGCCACTGCCATCTGGGAACTTTTCCTTTTGGCTTCTATTATTTCTGTCAGGAACACACCTTATTGTTCTAATTGTCCCTTAAAGGTAATGGGTCTGTGTGTATTTCCCTGTCTACTTTTAAGATTTTCTGTCTTTGCCTTTAAAAAACTTTACAGTGTTTACCAAAATTTTAGATTTCCTACAATATGGCTCTTCTCTTCTGACTTACCTTGCAGCTAACTATTCTCTTTTCAGTTGCTATTAAACCTCACTCTTGAATTTTTACTTTCAGTTATTACATTTTTCTGTTCTAGAATTTACATTTGAGCCATTTTTGAAAGTTTTCAGTTTACAATTCTTCATCCTCTCTTGGACAAAGTAATCTCATTTATTTTATAATCTGTGTTTAAAACTTAATCAGTCTCCCATGAGCCTCTTTGTTTTGTCTGTTTTTTTTTTTTTTTTTTCTCTTGGGTTTTGGCTAGTCAGTTTTGTCTCCTAGTTCAACCAGCCTGGACATACATATAAAAATTGTAGATGATACAAACTTCCAAAGAGGATATATTTGTACTTGATAGGAAGTCATCATAGGGATGGAGCTCCTTGGCCCAACCTGGGGTTGAGTAGATTTGAAGCCAGGATTCAGATTTTTGTGGGGTGAGGCCAGACTTACTTTTATCAAGCATTGTGCCTGATATTGCCACTGGGAGTCCTGACTGAGTGCCTCAGGCAGTTACCAGAGCGTCTCCACCTTGGTGATCTCTGAACTGTAATTTTTGCTCCTTTCGCAACCCAGTCAGCCAGATGTTCTACCTAGTCTGTTTGGTGCCACTTTGTGCTCAGCCTTTCAGCTGTTGCTCTGAAACTTATAAATGCCTGTAGGGCAAAAGCAGTGATGAATGTTGGACTGAATTCTGTGTACTTCTTTTCTCTCCAGGAACTTGGCTCCTCAAGTTCTCATTGGCTTGATATCTATGTAAAACCATCCAACAGATTAAAAAAGATTTTGTCCAGGTGTCTGCTTGTTCTCAATGGGGAGGTGAGCATTAACAAGCATGGCTACCACTGCCAGAAGTGGAAATCCTCATTTTTTTTTCCCTCATCAAGTTCTCAGATTACCTTGGGACTTAGTATCAACTGGTACATGTTCTTCTTCTTGCATGAGGAAAAAAATAGTTTGAAGGCTTACTATGAGAACAGAAGAGCATCAGAAGACAGAGTGCATCTTAAACAGCCACAAATAGCATGAAATGCTTATTTTCATTAGGATAAACCACAATACGGTGGTTTGAATGTGCCCTCCAAGTTCATGTATTGGAAACTTAATCATGTTTGCAACAATGTAGAAAAGTAGAAATTTTGGCAGGTGATTAGATCACAGGGGCCTGTCTTCTTTTTATTTTAAAATCAGTGTGATTTGTAGATATAATTCTAAGAACACAATGGTACTCCCTCCCATCCTCCCTCCCCACCTCTGCCTTCTCACCCTCCTTCCTTTTACCATCCTTCCTTCTCTTCTTGTTTTCTTTTCAGTTTTTGAGATAATTTAAATTACATTACAGTAAAAAGGCTTAATACATCACTGAATAAGAAATGTAACAAATAAAAAGCAAAAATATCCTGTTTTGGTGAGAATATAGTCAATGGCTTATAAACAGTAATTGAATGGAAAAATGACAGTTTTACCTAGTAATCACAGATCATTGACTTCTTTTATTAGTGTTTGATAATTTTCATTGTAGAGATCTTTCACTTCTTTGGTTAAATATATTTCCAAATATTTGAATTTTTTTGTGGCTATTGTGAGTAAGATTCCTTTCTTGATTTTTTTTTTTTTTTGGACAGGCAGAGTGGACAGTGAGAGAGAGAGACAGAGAGAGAAGGGTCTTCCTTTGCCGTTGGTTCAACTTCCAACGGCCGCTGTGGCCGGTGCACTGCGGCCGGCGCACCGCGCTGATCTGATGGCAGGAGCCAGGTGCTTCTCCTGGTCTCCCATGGGGTGCAGGGCCCAAGCACTTGGGCCATCCTCCACTGCCTTCCCAGGCCACAGCAGAGAGCTGGCCTGGAAGAGGGGCAACCGGGACAGAATCTGGCCCCCCGACCGGGACTAGAACCCGGTGTGCTGGCGCCACAAGGTGGAGGATTAGCCTAGTGAGCCGTGGCGCCAGCCTTGATTTCTTTTTATGTTAGTTCATTATTAGCATACAAAAAGCTGCTGGCTTTTTTTCTATGCCTGTTTTATAACCTGCAACTTTATTGAATTGGTTTATCGATTCTTACAGCTTTTTGTTGGAGTGTTTCAAGTTTTCCGTGAACAACAGCATGCCATCTGCATACATGGATTATTTGACTTCTTCTTTTCCAATTTTGATTCCCTTTATTTCTTTCTCCTGCCTAATTGCTCTTGCTAAAACTTCCAGTACTATACTGTATAAGAGTGGTGAAAGTGGACATCTTTGTCTTGTTCCAGATCTGAAGGGAAATTCTTTCAGCTTTCCCCCATTCAGTATGATATTGGCAGTTGGTTTGTGATATATAGCTTTTATAATTTTGAGGAATGTTCTTTGTATACCTAATTTGTGGATGGTTTTGTATCATGAAAGAGTGTTAAATTTTATGAAATGCTTTCTCTGCATTTATTGAGCTGACCATATGGTTTATGTTCTTTATTCTATTGATGCTATTTATGATGTTTATTAATTTGCAAATGTTGAACCACCCTTGCATTTCTGGGATAAATCACACTTGATCATGATGTCTGATCTTTTTGATGTGGTTTGGATTTGATTTGCTAGTATTCTGTTGAGAACTTTTGCATTTATTTTCATTAAGAATATAGGTTTGCAGTTTTCTTTTTCATGCCATGTCTTTCTTTGGGTTTGGTATCAAAGTAATGCTGGTCTCATAAAAAGCCTTTGGCAGAGTTCCATCAGTTCAATATTTTGGAATAGTTTGAAGAATATTAGAGTTACTTCCTCTTTGAATGTCTTGTAGAATTCAGTAGTAAAGCCATCAGGTCCTGGACTTTTCCTTGGTGGAAGACTTTGGATTACTGCTTCAATCTCATTGCTTGCTATGTGTCTTTTTAGGTTTTCTATATCTTTTTGATTTAATCTTGGTAGGTTATAAGTATCTAGGAATTTATCCATTTCTTTGAGATTTTCCAGTTTCTTAGCATATATAGTTTCTCATAGTAGTTTCTTATGCTCCTTTGTATTTCAGAGGTGACAGTTGTAATGTGTCCTTTGTCATCTCTTAATTTATTTCTTTGCTAGTCTGGATGGAGGTTTATCTATTCTGTTTCTTTTCAGAAAACAAACTTTAATCTTTTGTATTTTTTAGTTTCAATTTCATGTATTTTTGTTCTTATCTTTATTATTTGCTTCGTGCTGTTTTGGGTTTGATTTGTTCTTGTTTTTCTTCAAATTTTCTATATGAATCATTAGAGTTTATCTTGAGACATTTCTCCCTCTCTCTTTTGAAATATAAGCGCTTAGTGCTGTGCGCTTTCCTCTTAATACTGCTTTTGCCGTAGTCCACTTTTTTTTTTAACTTTTATTTAATAAATATAAATTTCCAAAGTACAGCTTTTGGATTCCAGTGGCTTTTTCCCCCCATAACTTCCCTCCCACCCACAACCCTCCCATCTCCTGCTACCTCTCCCATTCCATTCACATCAAGATTCATTTTCAATTCTCTTTATATACAGAAGATCAATTTAGTATATATTAAGCAAATATTTCAACAGTTTGCACCCACACAGAACATAAAGTGTAAAATACTGTTTGAGTACTAGTTATAGCATTAATTCATACTGTATAACACATTAAGGTCAGAGATCCTACATGAGGAAGAAGTGCACAGTGACTCCTGTTGTTGACTTAACAAATTCACACTCTTGTTTATGGTGTCAGTAATCATCCTAGGCTCTTGTCATGAGTTGCCAAGGCTATGGAAGCCTTTTGAGTTCACCGACTCCAATCTTATCTAGACAAGGTCATAGTCAAAAGTGGAAGTTCTCTCCTCCCTTCAGAGAAAGGTACCTCCTTTGATCTCACTCTCAGAGATATTTCATTTAGGTCTTTTTTGCCAGAGTGTCTTGGCTTTCCATGCCTAAAATACTCTCATGGTTCTTCAGCCAGATCCGAATGCCTTAAGGGCTGATTCTGAGGCCAGAGTGCTGTTTAGGACATCTGCCATTCTGTGAGTCTGCTGTGTATCCTGCTTCCCATGTTGGTTCGTTCTCTCCCTTTTTTATTCTATCAGTCAATATTAGCAGACACTAGTCTTGTTTGTGTGATCCCTTTGACTCTTAGACCTTTCAATGTGATCAGTTGTGACCTGAAATTGATCACTTGGACTAGTGAGATGGCATTGGTACATGCCACCTTGATGGGATTGTATTGGAATCCCCTGGCACGTTTCTAACTCTACCATTTGGGGCAAGTCCGATTGAGCATGTCCCAAATTGTACATCTCCTCCCTCTCTTATTCCCACTCATATGTTTAACAGAGATCACTTTTCAGTTAAATTTAAACACCTAAGAATAATTGTGTGTTAATTACAGAATTCAACCAATAGTATTAAGTAGAACAAAAAAATACTAAAAGGGATAAAGTATTAAGTTGTACATCAACAGTCAGGACAAGGGCTGATCAAGTTACTGTTTCTCATAGTGTCCATTTCACTTCAACAGGTTTCCTTTTTGTCACTCAGTTAGTTGTCACCGATCAGGGAGAACATACGATATTTGTCCCTTTAGGACTGGCTTATTTCACTCAGCATGATGTTTTTCAGATTCCTCCATCTTGTTGCAAATGACCGGATTTCATTGGTTTTGACTGCTGTATAGTATTCTATAGAGTACATGTCCCATAATTTCTTTATCCAGTCTACTGTTGATGGGCATTTGGGTTGATTCCAGGTCTTAGCTATTGTGAATTGAGCTGCAATAAACATTAAGGTGCAGACAGCTTTTTTGTTTGCCAATTTGATTTCCTTTGGGTAAATTCCAAGGAGTGGGATGGCTGGGTTGAATGGTAGGGTTATATGCAGGTTTCTGAGGAATCTCCAGACTGACTTCCATAGTGGCTTTACCAGTTTACATTCCCACCAACAGTGGATTAGTGTCCCTTTTTCCCCACATCCTCGCTAGAATCTATTGTTGGTAGATTTCTGTGTGTGAGCCATTCTAACAAGGGTGGGGTGAAACCTCTTTGTTGTTTTGATTTGCATTTCTCTGATGTCTAGTGATCCTGAGCATTTTATCATGTGTCTGTTTTCCATTTGCATTTCCTCCTTTGAAAAATACCAGTTCAATTCCTTTACTTCTTTCTTTTTTTAACTTAGAAAACATTTATCTAAGGTATACAAACTTCATGGATTTCATATTTACAAATTTAGAAACATAATGATTTTTCTCACCCTACCCTCCCTCTCACCCACACTCCCACTCCCACCTTTCTTCTTCTTCCCTTTCCTATTCCCGTTCTAATTTTTTTTACTAAGATCCATTTTCTTTTTGTTTTTAAAGGTTTTATTTATTTATTTGACAGGTGGAGTTACAGACAGTGAGAGAGACAGACAGAAAGGTCTTCCTTCTGTTGGTTCTCTCTCCAAATGGCAGCAATTGCTGGAGCTGCGCTGATCCAAAGCCAGGAGCCAGGTGCTTCGTCCTGGTTTCCCGGCAGATGCAGGGCCCAAGCACTTGGGGCCATCCTCCACTGCCCTCCCAGGCCACAGCAGAGAGCAGGACTGGAAGAGGAGCAACCGAGACTAGAACCGGTGCCTATATGGGATGCCGGTGCCACAGACTGAGGATTAATCCATTGCGCCACAGTGCCAGCCCTAGGATCCACTTTCAATTAACATTACACACATAAGATTAACCCTGGTATGGCTTGGGAGGACAGTAGAAGATGACCCAAGCCCTCGGGCCCCTGCACCCACATGGGAAGACCTGGAGGAAGCTCTAGGATCCTGGCTTTTCTTATTACTAAAGTAATAATAATATATAGTAATAATATTATTATTACTAAAGTAATAATAATAATAAAAAGCCCTGTTATTCAACAGTCAAGACACCCAGGGTTGTTAAAAGTCATCATATCTCAAAGTGTCAGTTTCATTTCTATAGATTACCTTGTAGGTACTCTATTAATTACAACAGATTAGGGAGAACATTTGGTACTTGTCCTTTTGGGACTGGCTTATTTTACCAAGTATAATGTTTTATAATTGCAACCATTTTGTTGCAAATGACTGGGTGTCATTTTTTTTTTCTGCTGTGTAGTGTTCCATGGTGTCTTGAAATCTAGTATTGTGATGCCTCCAGCTTTGTTTTCATTGTATAATATTGCTTTAGCTATTCAGGGTCTCCTGTGTTTCCATATGAATTTCAGCATTATTTTTTCTGAATCTGAGATGAATTCATTGGTATTTTGATTGGGATCACATTGAATCTGGAAATTGCTTTTGGTGGTATAGACATTTTGATGGTATTAATTCTTGCAGTCCATTAACCTGGAAGATCTTTCCATTTTTTGTATTGTCTTCTATTTTTTTCTTTAATGTTTTGTCATTTTTATTGCAGAGATCTTCTATGTTCTTGGTTAAATTTATTCCAAGGTATTTCATTTTTTTGGTAGTTATTGTGAATGGGATTGATATTAGAAGTTCTTTCTCTGCTGTGGCATTGGCTTTGTGTACAAAGGCTATTGATTTTTGTCTGTTAAATTTATGTCTTGCCACTTTACCAAACTCTTTTATGAGTTCCAATGGTCTCTTCGTGGAGTCTTTTCGGTCTCCTATATCCTTTGCCCAATTCCTACCTGGATTGTTTTGTTGTTGAGTTTTTCTTGTGTTTTTTTTTTTTTTTTTTTTTTTTGACAGGCAGAGTGGACAGTGAGAGAGAGAGACAGAGAGAAAGGTCCTCCTTTGCCGTTGGTTCACCCTCCAATGGCCACCATGGCCGACGCGCTGCGCCCAGCGCACCACGCTGATCCGATGGCAGGAGCCAGGTACTTATCCTGGTCTCCCATGGGGTGCAGGGCCCAAACACTTGGGCCATCCTCCACTGCACTCCCGGGCCACAGTAGAGAGCTGGCCTGGAAAGGGGGGCAACTGGGACAGAATCTGGCGCCCCGACCGGGACTAGAACCCAGGGTGCCGGCACCGCAAGGTGAAGGATTAGCCTAGTGAGCTGTGGCGCCGGCCTGTTGTTGAGTTTTTTGAGCTTGCTCTTTATAGATTCAGGATATTAATCCTTATCAGTTGTGTAGTTTGGAAATACTTTTTCCCATTCTGTTGATTGTTGCCGTGCAGAGGCTTCTCAGCTTGATGTAATCCTGTTTGTCTATTTTGGCTTTAATTTCCTGTGCTTCTGGTGAATGCTTCACTTTTTTTTTTAAGATTTATTTATTTATTTGACAGGTAGAATCACAGACAGTGAGAGAGGGAGAAAGAAAGGTCTTCCTTCCGTTGGTTCACTCCCCAAATGGCCGCAACTGCCAGAGCTACGCTGATCCGAGGCCAGGAGGTAGGTGCCTCTTCCTGATCTCCCACATGGGTGCAGGGTCCCAAGGACTTGGGCCATCTTCCACTGCTTTCCCAGGCCACAGCAGAGATCTGGACTGGAAGAGGAGCAACTGAGACTAGA
Organism: Oryctolagus cuniculus; assembly: GCF_051225735.1. Lineage (NCBI taxonomy): Eukaryota > Metazoa > Chordata > Mammalia > Lagomorpha > Leporidae > Oryctolagus > Oryctolagus cuniculus. The sequence goes on along the minus strand of NC_142868.1, from coordinate 142,231,226 downwards.
ACCTTGCACCCATATGGGATGTTGGCCCCACTGCAGGCAGAGAATTAACCTAGTGTGCCATGGTGCTGGCCCTAAACTCTATACTTTTAATCTGTGTATATCTTTCTTTGTGAATTGAGTTTCTTGTAGGCAGCATATAGTGGAGTCCTTTTTTTTTTTTTTTTTTTTTTTTTGGTAATACATTCATCCATCCATAGTATTTTGTTTGGTGAATTTAATCCACTTATATTTAAGGTTAGTATTGATAAGAACTAAGACCTGTCATTTTATTGATTGAGAAATGATTCTATTTGCTCTGTCGGTGAATTTGATGGTGTAATGTGTTTTCATGATGTTTACTTCTTTTTAAAGATTTATTTATTTATTTGAAAATCATAGTTACATAGGGAGAAGTAGAGGCAGAGAGAGAGAGAGAGAGGTCTTCCATCTGCTGGTTCACTCCCTAGTTGGCTGCAGTGGCTGGAGCTGTGCCAGTCTGAAGCCAGGATCCTAGAGCTTCCTCCAGGTCTTCCCATGTGGGTACAGGGGCCTGAGGGCTTGGGTCATCTTCTACTGTCCTCCCAAGCCATACCAGAGAACTGGGTTGAAAGTGGAGCAACCGGAACTTGAACTGGCACCCATATGGGATGCTGGCACTGTAGACAGTGGCTTTACCTGCTACAGTGCCGGCCCTATGATGTTTACTTCTAATGCAGGATGCCTTTCAGATTTTTTTGTACTGCTTTTCTTTCAGTTATTACTTCTATGGAAAATACTTTATTTCTGATTCATTTTTAAAGGGTAGCTTTGCTGGATGTAATATTCTTGGTTGAAAGATTTTTCTTTTAGGATCTTTAATATATCATCCCATTCTTCTAGCCTGTATGGTTTCCACTGAGAACTCTGATATTAATCTAATTGGTTTTCCTTTATATGTAGCTTGATGCTTTTCTCTTATTGTCTCAGCATGTTCTTTGTATTTACTTTTTGACAATTTGACTACAGTATGCTTTGGATAAGACCTTTTGTGGTTGAATCTCCTTGGTGTTCTTTGAACTTCTTGGGTATGGATGTGTGGGGAGCAAACCGGACTAGACTGAGTTACTGGAATTAAGACTTATTCTATGCATCTGCTCTCCCACTGTGGGGAGCAAACCGGACTGGACTGAGTTACTGGAGTTGGGACTTATTCTATGCATCTGCTCTCCCACTGTGGGGAGCAAACCGGACTAGACTGAGTTACTGGAATTAAGACTTATTCTGTGCATCTGCTCTCCCACAGTATGGCGCTGGGAGAGAAGTGGACAGCTTCCGCACAGCTGCCTCTCACCAACTTGACAAGCTGCAGGACTTGCTACTGATTGGAGGAGAGCAGCGTACTTGGCGTGTGGGCAGCCGAGTTGGGATTGGCGGAGGAGGACTATAAAGGAGGAGAGAGACGGCATGCACCAGGAACATCTATGGGGAACATCTAAGGGGAACACCTGTGCAGCCCCCGAGAAGAGCCGGCCGGCGGTGTGCCGCTCCCCTGCGGAAGTGGGGAATGTGGCCAGGGGGAACTGCCCTTCCACGGAGGTGGAAGGGATAGTAGCCAACCCGGGAAGAACCAGCAGCAAACCCGGGGAGGGCCGAGCAGACGAAAGAACAGCGCAGGGTCCTGTGTCGTTCCTCCACGAAGAGGGGGAGCGACATAATGGTGCCGTGACTCGGATATGAAGCCTAGGCAGGGTTTAGTGTCGTTCCTCCACGAAGAGGGGGAGCGACATAATGGTGCCGTGACTCGGATAGGAAACCTAGGACGGATAGCAAACTTAGGAGGGAAGAAACGGGAAGAAACGGGAAGAATTGGGAAATTACCGGAGAGAGAGACTAGCAAACAGCCTAGGGAAAAGCCGGACGAAAAAGGAGCCGGAAGAAGCTATTGAAAGCCTAGGCATAGACTCGGATACGGACTACGGGGGGAAGCTGGGAGGAATCTCTAAGGTTGAAAGCGAAAGTGAAAGCTAGAACAAACAGACTCGGATACGGACTGTGGGGAGAAGCCAGGAGAAATGAGGGAGGAATATTGTTGGAAGAAAACTTAAGGAAACATACCGGGTAGAGAAAAGTGTTAGGGAAATTGAAGCCGCGGGGGGCAGGCCAAGGCGGACACGAAAGCCACTTTGGGATTCTCAAGTTAGCCCGGGAATAGGGGGCGAAAAGTTGAAACCAGAAGCTGAAACGTGAGCCTGGTTGGGATCCGTCTGATTAGCCCGGGGAGCAAAGGACGGGAAGCCAAACCGTGGGGCGGAGACGTGAGCTGGGTTGAATTCGCCAGGCTAGCCCGGGGAACTTAGATTGAATGCTAGTGGCGGACACGTAAGCTACGCTGTGTGACTCGCGGAAGCCGCCGCGTGCAGAGAGAGCACGGGGCGTGAATAGATAGGGAACGGGGCTGGCGTAGGCCGTGGTTCAGACGCGAAAGGGTTAAGCGTGGAGACCGCGGAGCGCGCGAAGCCGAGCCGCGCAAAGCCGGGAAGCTGCGCAGATGAGAGAGGCGCGCGGGCTGAAGCGGCGCAGAGCCGGGAACCCGCCGGCGGGGCGAGGTGCCGGAAAGCCGCAGGGATAAGAGAAACAGAAGTTTAGAAGTAAAGTGAGAAAAATAGGAATGCTGGAAGATAGAAGTAAAATGGGAGAAATAGGAATGCCCGGAGATAGAGAAATAGAGAAATAAAAAGGCCTCCCTACAACACTGCAATGTGAGAGCTTGGATTCGGTCTGCCTAATCAAGTGAGGCGATGAGCACCTGCGGGCAGCTAGCAGCTTATGCGCCGCAGGTCACCGAAGACAGGCACGAATTAACATCAGTAAGGCTTCCCCACAATACAACCATTAGGAGGCTTGGATTCGGTCTGCCTGATTAAGGCGGTAAGCGCCAGCAAGCAGCTCGACCAGAGTATGAGCTGCAGGTCACCGAAGATAGGCACGAACCAACACTAATAAGTCTCCCCCACAATAAGGCAATGAGAAGGCTTGGATTCGGTTTGCCTGATAGGTCTTGTAAGTCCCCTGCAGGCAGAGCAGAGCATGCGCTGCAGGGCACCGAACACAGGCACGCATCAGCGCCTAAAAACCTCCTCACAACATGGCGAAGAGAGGACCCGGATTTGGTTTGCCTGATTGATAGGACTTGTAAGAACCTGTGGCAACTCTAGCAAGCAGAGCAGAGTGTGTGCCGCGGGACACCGAAGACAGGCGCGTATCAACGCCAAAAATAAAAAGAAAGGGGGATCTGTGGGGAGCAAACCGGACTAGACTGAGTTACTGGAATTAAGACTTATTCTATGCATCTGCTCTCCCACTGTGGGGAGCAAACCGGACTGGACTGAGTTACTGGAGTTGGGACTTATTCTATGCATCTGCTCTCCCACTGTGGGGAGCAAACCGGACTAGACTGAGTTACTGGAATTAAGACTTATTCTGTGCATCTGCTCTCCCACAGTATGGCGCTGGGAGAGAAGTGGACAGCTTCCGCACAGCTGCCTCTCACCAACTTGACAAGCTGCAGGACTTGCTACTGATTGGAGGAGAGCAGCGTACTCGGCGTGTGGGCAGCCGAGTTGGGATTGGCGGAGGAGGACTATAAAGGAGGAGAGAGACGGCATGCACCAGGAACATCTATGGGGAACATCTAAGGGGAACACCTGTGCAGCCCCCGAGAAGAGCCGGCCGGCGGTGTGCCGCTCCCCTGCGGAAGTGGGGAATGTGGCCAGGGGGAACTGCCCTTCCACGGAGGTGGAAGGGATAGTAGCCAACCCGGGAAGAACCAGCAGCAAACCCGGGGAGGGCCGAGCAGACGAAAGAACAGCGCAGGGTCCTGTGTCGTTCCTCCACGAAGAGGGGGAGCGACAGGATGTCCATGTCTCTTTCCAAACCTGGGAAATTTTCAATTATTATTGAATTTAGCAAGTTCTCAATACGTTTTTCCTTTTTCTTCTTCAGGAATACTTTTAACACAAGTATTTGGTTGTTTAATGGCATCCCATATTTTGTGTAGATTTTATTCATTTCTTTTAATTGTTTTATCTTTATTTTTGTCTGATTGGGTTATTTCAGAAGTCTTGTCATCGAGGTCAGAGATTCTTTCCTCTATTTGGTCTTTTTTACTGCTAAAGCTCCCAATTATATTTTTTTATTTCATTGAAGATTTCATCTCTGAAATTCTGATTTGATCTTCATAATGAGTTCTTTCTCTTTAGTAATATTTTCCTTCATGTTACTCATTGATTTCTTCACGTCTTTAATTGGTCTATATTTTCTTGCATCCTATTGAGTTTCCTTATAACCATCAGTTTGAATTCTATATCTATCATTTCCTATGTTTCCTTCAGTTCAGGATCTAATTCTGGAAGAATATTATGTTCTTTTGGAGGTGTCATGCTATGTTGCTGCTTCATGTCTCCTGCCTACCCACGTTCATGTATGCCCATCTGGTGTATTTGTCCCTTCTTTATGGAGTAGGTTTTATCATTTGGCTTGTTGTTTTGGCTTTGATTCTGGGTGAGTCCAGGAGTGTAGTCTCTGATTCCTTTTTTTTTTTTTTTTTTTAATGTCACCTGTGTCTGTAAGTGCCTCAGTGGACTAGTCTGTAATTTGTAGGGATAGTGGCTTGAGATGAAGAAGGGTTTCTTTGGGTGTGTATCTCTGGTCACAGAAAGTTCTATGTTAGTCTCCCTGGTGAATGTGACAACCAGGGGCTTGTTCATGGTGCTGAGGGAGACAAGGGTCTGCCTGCTCATGCTTCTGGCAAGCCTGAGCGATGTCTGGGTTTGCAAAAACAATTGCTGTGGCTCCAGGACTGTGAAATGCAGATGGACCCTTCTTCAGTTCTTGCTAGGGGAGTCTAGCTGGTGCTGTGGCTTACAATGACAACAGCCCTACTCCTAGGGCTGGTGGATGTGAACTGGGCTCTCTTCCAGTCCTACAGGGTGACTACCAGGTGTACAGGAGATTTACTC